>NW_025765248.1:880000-1480000 GCF_003918875.1 Haliotis rubra
TCAGCACACTGTTTGCAACTGTCCATTTTCACGTTCTTAAGTAAACGAGAGTGTGTGGAAAATAACAATTAAGAAGAAAATTTTATTTTATTCTGACGTTCCCCATCAAACTCGATTAAACATGTTATTTTCGTTTCGGTTTATAAAATAGTTTTTAATGAGTTGTTATTAATCACAATCAAATTCCGGGAAAGTGCTTTAAGTCAAAGTTCAAATAAATTTGGTACATTCGAATTCCTCCATATTCATGCTCTCATGCGCCGATAGTGGAAAAAAGGTTTTTAAGATGGACGATTTCGCTTAATGTTCGCCACGTCTTTTAGTGAAATTAATGAAGCTTGAAATTGTTCCTTGCTTGAACAACACACCTAATTCACATGCTTGTCTTAATAGGATCACGAATCACCAGATTTATCTAAGCTGCATGTGGAACAGAGGAACTAACTGAATAATACAATCATCTCATTTAAACTCAATCTGACAGAGCCCGGAGGTAAATCTCAGCCATATGCATCTCCTGTGTTCTTCTTCATCAATTGTGACAGAGACTTTATTTTTTGGGGAAACTTGTTGAAACAGTCAGTGGCATAAATCTCCAGGAGACACGACCCAGCTCGACGAGGGATACAGGGGAGAGAATTGCCCTGACCCCTGGGACCAATTCATGACATTAAATCGATAGAGTTTGCGCAACAAGCAGTTGAGAAAAATGCCCAAAGTGCCTCGTAAAAGCCTTTTTGTTTCCTAAGCCTCAGCTCTGAACCTCGCTCAAATTAGGATCGGCTTTGATGTGGTGAAAAACCAGGGCGATGGGTTGTGAACACCGAGTTTCTATAGTACTGCAGCCGATGAGGAACTGGACAGAATGGCAGGATTTCAAAACTATCAGATAAGCTGACGCGTTGAAATTACAGAACCTGTAAATTATAAGGGACAATTTGTCCATTTGGCCGACAAATACACTCTCTGGTTCACGGTAAAGAAAAGGCTTGCTCGTGAGTCTCGAGGGATTTGTGGTGCAAGGAAATTGGCAAAAAAATCGCCATGACAATCCATGTTTTTCTTTGTGAGGCTTCTTTGTGTGTGTCAGTGATGTAAATGGTCCACAAGCACAGGTGACAGAACATGGTTATGTGGTATCAGCAGAGGCTGAAAAAATGAAACAGTTCTGAGGATGTCAGGAACATTGTGTAGCTAGCACCAGCTGGTACTGCCGAACGATAATGTCCCAAGCTTCGTAGCTCACTTGCTTCATGATCTGAAGTCACAGAACTTGTGAAGGAGTTGGAATTACAGTTGCAGCACGGGACGACGCTAATGAAAGACTCACGAAGTAATGGTGTATTGTTTCTAGGCAGTCCAACGGGATTCAAATGGTAGATGTTTACTACTTTTGGTGAAACCCATGAGCGCGGGCTGGGATCATAATGGATCATAATCGGGGTGAATCTGGGATTTGAACCCATGATCTTAAGATAGCTGAAGCTGGACGGAGAATGACAGCGCCTTGGGTGACTGGCCACCCACAGTCGCTAAGGTTTTAACAGTTGTTATATTACTGTAGAGGAAGGACTACCATTACTACCACCATTATTATTACCGTCACCGTCACCATCATGATCACCATCACATCTCTACCACTGTTACCATCGAATTCCATGAAAACTGTAGTGATTTTATACGTAAATTCTGCTGTAGTATTTAACACCCACACGAAATCATCATTTTTAAAATACCCTTTTCATACAATTTCATACAAATTTCTGAATACCCAGAGCTTGCAGTCCAAAGCCTACTCGTATATGACTTGAATGTTTGGATGGGAGTCATAGAGAAATACGTCTCATAGCCAATTACGACCAGTCAACGCGAAATACTTTTGCGTTGACATTGACAAATAAAATAGGGTTTGGAAGACCTACTGTAAGACTATTGAGCCACAAAACCCCATCCTGTGTCCCTATGTACATCTCCAGGAAGTGCCTCCCTGATTCATACTCCATTTTGTGCTATTTGAGGATGATTTTGTCGATTCTGTGTAACAGTTCGCACCGATCCAGTGTAACATCGTGTTTATTTGAGAGCTATTGATTTTAGTTTATAAACTGTCGTTCAATGCAGGTTAGGTTCAATTCAGCAAACAGAAATGTTCCATCGGTAGGAGAGACCAGCAGATTTTCAAGTCTTGCAGAAAAAAAACCCGCGTTGCCGAATGCGAAATACACACTACCATGGCTTGTCGAAAATATATCGTGGTGGATTGGGCTTGTTGATCAGATGATCATGCATTTACTATCTATACACTACCTAAGGGTGAGTGAGTGAGTTTGGTTTAACACTGTATTTATTCCCTCACTGTGTGCAAGAGGGAGGATCCTGTAGATTGGAATGGCCTCTTTGTGCCTAAAGGAGGATCCTGTAGATTAGAATGTCGACTTTGTGCCTAAAGGTGGATCCTGTAGATTAGAATGTCCTCTTTGTGCCTAAAGGTGGATCCTGTAGATTAGAATGTCGACTTTCTGCCTAAAGGAGGATCCTGTAGATTAGAATGGCCTCTTTGTGCCTGAAGGAGGATCCTGTGATTAGAATCCTTTGTTAGATTGGCCTCTTTGTGCCTTGTGCCTAAAGGTGGATCCTGTAGATTAGAATGGCCTCTTTGTGCCTAAAGATCCTGTAGATTAGAATGGCCCTTTGTAGATCCTGTAGATTAGAATGGCCTCTTTGTGCCTAAAGGTGGATCCTGTAGATTAGAATGGCCTCTTTGTGCCTAAAGGTGGATCCTGTAGATTAGAATGGCCTCTTTGTGCCTAAAGGAGGATCCTGTAGATTAGAATGGCCTCTTTGTGCCTGAAGGTGGATCCTGTAGATTAGAATGGCCTCTTTGTGCCTGAAGGTGGATCCCTGGCCTCTTTGTGCCTAAAGGTGGATCCTGTAGATTAGAATGGCCTCTTTGTGCCTAAAGGTGGATCCTGTAGATTAGAATGGCCTCTTTGTGCCTAAAGGTGGATCCTGTAGATTAGAGAATGTGCCTGGAAAGTCTTTGTGCCTAAAGGTGGATCCTGTAGATTAGAATGGCCTCTTTGTGCCTGAAGGTGGATCCTGTAGATTAGAATGGCCTCTTTGTGCCTGAAGGTGGATCCTGTAGATTAGAATGGCCTCTTTGTGCCTAAAGGAGGATCCTGTAGATTAGAATGTCGACTTTGTGCCTAAAGGAGGATCCTGTAGATTAGAATGGCCTCTTTGTGCCTGAAGGTGGATCCTGTAGATTAGAATGGCCTCTTTGTGCCTGAAGGTGGATCCTGTAGATTGTGAATGGCCTCTTTGTGCCTGAAGGTGGATCCTGTAGATTAGAATGGCCTCTTTGTGCCTGAAGGTGGATCCTGTAGATTAGAATGGCCTCTTTGTGCCTGAAGGTGGATCCTGTAGATTAGAATGGCCTCTTTGTGCCTGAAGGTGGATCCTGTAGATTAGAATGGCCTCTTTGTGCCTGAAGGTGGATCCTGTAGATTAGAATGGCCTCTTTGTGCCTGAAGGTGGATCCTGTAGATTAGAATGGCCTCTTTGTGCCTGAAGGTGGATCCTGTAGATTCACAAGGACGCATAGTGTCTGAAATTGGAGCATTGAGAAGAGTACAATGGCCGCGTTGTGCCTGAAGGTGGATCCTGTAGATTAGAATGGCCTCTTTGTGCCTGAAGGTGGATCCTGTAGATTAGAATGGCCTCTTTGTGCCTGAAGGTGGATCATGTAGATTCACAAGGACGCATAGTGTCTGAAATTGGAGCATTGAGAAGAGTACAATGGCCGCGTTGTGCCTTAAGGTGGGCAGCTAAATGGCCTTGTTGTGAAGAGCAGACACTTTAGCCGACTGCTAAGTAATAGACAGTTTTCTTTCTTACTCACTCGGTGCAGCTGACCGTGCACCTTCTTGTTGTCAGGGTGATCCTACCAGAAAAAAGCAGGATTGTGGGTGTATAATACTTATATCACTTTCTTGCTTGACAACGGAATACCGATCTATATCAAAACGTTATAACACTGGGTATATTAAAAAGGATGGTATCCATAAATAATGTCTACTTTGTTATCCGTTAATAGCTAAGAAATGGCTGCGAATCCAATTTCCCCAATTAATAAAGCTTAATGTCTCATATATGACATGTATATGGGATTTTACATCCTTGGTTTGCGTTGTTATGAGAGTGTGAAGACTAGAATCCCGTAACACAACTGGTAACTTTGCAGAAATGATTGTCAGTCGTTAATATGTGATTATGACCTGAGACAGACCTTTGGCAGAACGAATTCTCACTGGAAAGAATCCCATCGCGTTTTTGTGTGGGAAAGATGTACTGGCTATTGGAGGCTTTCAGTCAAGGAGTTGGTTTTTACAACCCATCTGGCAGACCTAATCTCGGGGGTTGCAAGGATTTCTTTCACCCAAGGGTACATTCGTAGTGTCACGTGACGCCATGACCCCCCACAGAATTAAATCTCAGCCTCAAAGACACGTTCTTCCTCCCATGACGTTTATCCTGATATTTGATGGTGTATCCGTCTTAGGATACAGACAGGGATAGATTGTCATCACCTTTTGGGGGATTGCGAGGCAACGGCGATCGATGAATATGAGTGCTAAAAACTAACAATGAAAGTCAACGGTCTGCATTTGCCCGGGGTTTGGTAGTGAAACTATCGACTTCATCGAGCTTCCGGTCGCTGTAGTTTAGAGGAAATGTTCAAATTCATTCAGATACAGAATTGGAAACGGCATTTACTCGAGGTGAAAGAAGTGTTCTAAAATTCCATTCATTTCATCCGTGTCTCACACGGAATACGATGCTCTGCTCTCGGGTTCTGAATTCAACGTGGGAGCCATTCTTCAATTTCCTTTTTAAAAAGATAACTTAGTTACGCTCAATGAAATATACAAGGCCGATGATGACATAGGAAGACTCGTTTAGTAGCCGGAAAAGAAGCCTGATTGGTCAATTGGTGTTGTCATGGAAACCTGGAAAATAGATGCCAGGTTTTGATAATGATTTCACATCGTATGGCAAATGCATCCTGTATGAATAACTTAGCCTCTGTGCGTTACTTGTTTTTAGACCTCTAATTCAAAAGCATATTATCGTCCCCATTCGTTCGAAATGTAAAAAGATGGTGCCTGTTTTTTATTGGCACATTCATTAAAGCTGAATTACAAGTGAACGAGTGTACGGAGCGATGGCACGAGGCTTAATCACATTTAAATAGATGTCTTTAGGGGACATTTTCTTGGGATTTTCGATTTAATGTATTTCGATTTTCATGCCCAATTATGAAATCTGGGTCTTCTTTCGCAAAGAGTGTCAGCGGATCGATACTTTGACCTTAGTAGACAGAACCTAGTTCACCTCCTTCAACACTGCGCAAATCCAGCTCATCTTGTCATCACACTCAGGGCAGGAACCAACACAGATTATTATATCAAGGACTCGCTCAAGGAGCTGTACGGATTAAGGAAAAGAACATGGTGTTAACGGGCTTTTGAGATAAGGAATATAATCAAATCTATGTTAAGGGTACAGTTATTTGTTTGAAATATTGTCAGTGACAGGCTATATATGGCACCATTTGCTTGTCTGGTAAGGACATGCTGGACATAGCCTTCACATGTGTAAATTGTCAATGTCGATTGCATGTCTCATTTATTTGGATTGAGTAGGTTGGGCTTTACTCCGCTTTTAGCAATATTCCAGCAATATCACGGCGGGGGACATCAGAAATGGGCTTCACACATTGCACCCACTGGGGAATCGGCGTGACGAGTGAACGCTTTAACCAATAAGCTACCCCATCGCCCCTCCCGTTTATTTGGATGGTACAAGATATATACAAGACACGTACACCACACTTATGCCTACGGGTATTAATAGGTCTCTACTACACTGGGTAATTGTTGCAGCAGAGACAGCACCGGTACGAACACATCGTGTACGACAAGGGTTGCAAATGCCCTATCCTAGTGGTTATAACACATCATTTCGACATTAGCAATTGAGAAATGCCTAGGCGTGGTCTGTAACTCTTATATGAATGAATGAATGAATGAATGAATGAATGAATGAATGAATGAATGAATGAATGAAATGAATGAATGAATGAATGAATGAATGAATGAACGAATGAATCCCAAAGCAAATCTGTACAGTATTTGCCACACCGGTTGTCAAGAAAAAATCTCGGACATAGTCGGTACATGTTGTCCGTACCGGTTACTGTATTACGACTCAAGTTGTTGACCAGAATTTGGCCACAGTCGGTCACTGTATTTACGACTCAAGTTGTTGACCAGAATTGGGCCACAGTCCATACGGGTTACTGTATTTACGACTCAAGTTGTTGACCAGAATTGGGCCACAGTCCATACGGGTTACTGTATTTACGACTCAAGTTGTTGACCAGAATTGGGCCACAGTCCATACGGGTTACTGTATTTACGACTCAAGTTGTTGACCAGAATTCCACCATAGTCCATACCGGCTACTGTATTAACGACATAGTCAGGTAGTAGAAGTTACTTTAGCATTTTCTCGGACCAGGCGTTTCAACTAGGTCGTGCTGTAATTTTCGCGAATGGATCACAAGTTTCAAAAGATTTCCACAGAAATCAAATAGCTGTACATCTAAAGAACTTTAAAGTGACTTCATGAATAGGCTGGTATTAAACACAGAAATTAAACGTAATGCCCTACAACTTCCTCATAGAATCTTATCAATATGAAATTGCATTTTCTTTGTTCTTCAGTACAGTAGGATAGCCTTGCAGCTTAATCGGTTGGCGTCCCTCTCTACATGGGTGCATTGCTTGACGTGTGCCATAAACCAGGCGTAGTGTACTTCCCTCACTCACTCAGCCAGACAGTCACTCACTCACTCACTCACTCATGCAGACAGTCAGTCAGTCTGACACTCACTTAGGGAGAGAGTCACTCACTCACTCACTCACTCACTCAGGAGAAAGTCACTTACTCATTAAGCCAGACAGTCACTCAGCCACTCAGTCACTCACTCAGCCAGACAGTCACTCACTCACTCATGCAGACAGTCAGTCAGTCAGACACTCACTTAGGGAGAGAGTCACTCACTCACTCACTCAGGGAGAAAGTCACTTACTCATTAAGCCAGACAGTCACTCAGCCACTCACTCAGCCAGACAGTCACTCACTCACTCACTCATGCAGACAGTCAGTCAGTCAGACACTCACTTAGGGAGAGAGTCACTCACGCACTGACTCAGGAGAAAGTTACTTACTACCATTAAGCCAGACAGTCACTCAGCCACTCACTCCAGCCAGACAGTCACTCACTCACTCATGCAGACAGTCAGTCAGTCAGACACTCACTTAGGAGAGAGTCAGTCACTCACTCAGTCAGACACTCAGTCAGTCAGTCAGTCAGTCAGTCAGTCAGTCAGTCAGTCAGTCAGTCAGTCACTCAGTCAGTCAGTCAGTCAGTCAGTCAGTCACTCAGTCAGTCAGTCAGTCAGTCAGACACTCAGTCAGTCAGTCAGTCAGTCAGTCAGTCAGTCAGTCAGTCAGTCAGTCAGTCAGTCAGTCAGTCAGTCAGTCAGTCAGTCAGTCAGTCAGTCAGTCAGTCACTCAGTCAGTCAGTCAGTCAGTCAGTCAGTCAGTCAGTCACTCAGTCAGTCACTCAGTCAGTCAGTCAGTCAGTCAGTCAGTCAGTCACTCAGTCAGTCAGTCAGTCAGTCAGTCAGTCACTCAGTCAGTCAGTCAGTCAGTCAGTCAGTCAGTCAGTCAGTCAGTCAGTCAGTCAGTCAGTCAGTCAGTCAGTCAGTCAGTCAGTCAGTCACTCAGTCAGTCAGTCAGTCAGTCAGTCACTCAGTCAGTCACTCAGTCAGTCAGTCAGTCAGTCACTCAGTCAGTCACTCAGTCAGTCAGTCAGTCAGTCACAGTCAGTCACTCAGTCAGTCACTCAGTCAGTCAGTCAGTCAGTCAGTCAGTCAGTCAGTCACTCAGTCACTCAGTCAGTCAGTCAGTCACTCAGTCAGTCAGTCAGTCAGTCAGTCAGTCAGTCAGTCAGTCAGTCAGTCAGTCAGACACTCAGTCAGTCAGTCAGTCAGTCAGTCAGTCACTCAGTCAGACACTCAGTCAGTCAGTCAGTCAGACAGTCAGTCACTCAGTCAGTCAGTCACTCACTCAGTCAGTCAGTCACTCAGTCAGTCAGTCAGTCAGTCAGTCAGTCAGTCACTCACTCAGTCAGTCAGTCAGTCACTCACTCAGTCAGTCAGTCAGGAGTCAGTCACTCAGTCAGTCAGTCAGTCAGTCAGTCAGCCACTCAGTCACTCACTCAGCCAGACAGTCACTCACTCACTCAGTCAGTCAGTCAGTCAGTCAGACACTCAGTCAGTCAGTCACTCACTCAGGGAGAGAGTCACTCAGTCAGTCAGTCACTCAGTCAGTCAGTCAGTCACTCAGTCATCAGTCAGCCAGACAGTCACTCAGTCACTCAGTCAGTCAGTCAGTCACCACTCAGTCAGTCAGTCAGTCACTCAGTCAGACACTCAGTCACTCAGTCAGTCAGTCAGTCACTCACTCAGTCAGTCAGTCACCAGTCAGTCAGACACTCAGTCAGGAGTCAAGTCACTCACTCATTCAGCCAGACAGTCACTCAGTCAGCCACTCAGTCAGTCAGTCTCACTCAGTCACTCAGCCAGACAGTCACTCACTCACTCATCCAGACAGTCAGTCAGTCAGACACTCACTTAGGGAGAGAGTCACTCACTCACTCACTCACTCACTCAGGGAGAAAGTCACTTACTCATAAGCCAGACAGTCACTCAGCCACTCAGTCACTCACTCAGCCAGACAGTCACTCACTCACTCACTCTGCAGACAGTCAGTCAGTCAGACACTCACTTAGGGAGAGAGTCACTCACTCACTCACTCAGGGAGAAAGTCACTTACTCGCTCACTCACTCAGCCACTCATCATTCAGCCACTCACTCACTCACTCAGGGAGAAAGTCACTCTATCTCTCTCTCTCAGCCACTCACTCAATCACTAACTCCTTGTCCTTAATCAGAAAATATCTACAATCTGACACATTTATTTCCATCTTCTGCTGACATACTTTTCTTTCCATCGCTGACACATGACTGTCTGACGTGTCAGACAGACTGACAGCCAACCGGCACTGATATCCCCTAACTCCGCTGCTCAGGAGCGGTTTAGTTTCAAGGTGACTTTTCCTCACATTTGCATGGATTGACAAATCCAAATACATTATTCATTACCGAGGAGACATATTTTTTCGCTTGGTTAATAACTAACGCTTAAGCTGGTTCGCTGCCTCGAAGTATTGCTCTGGACGATATGTCACAGACAGCGAAACATCATCTGTTAGCTTGGTGAAAAAATGGAAACGGTAATTTCATTAAATCCAAAGACTCGCTTAAATTGCTGGAACAGAATTCCCTGGTGACAAGTGTTTTGGTTGAGAACGATACCAGTCGTTGGTGGTCTGTAGCATAATAAAATATGACCGGTTTCTTAACTTCACAACTTTCTGAAACATGAATTAAACACGCCACGCGACATTGAGAGATAGCTGGAAGTCTGCCTTTAAAACAGAATTTAAACAAATCTCGAGTTAATTTCAATGATGAGAGATATTATTCCAACCAGATGGCATATAAAAATGGTGATTCATCACAGAGCTTCAATTCTATTACGACGCCTTCTGATGCAATCTGCCCTATGCCAGCCACGACATGCCCTCCATCATCTTGTCATGCGTCGACGTCTGTGTTACATCTGTTCATATATAACCTCCATAATTGTTGTAGCAGTCGTACACAGCCGCGATCAAATTTTCTGTCAATGATGCTGTGTGATACTTGTCACATGAAACCCGTACCGTGATGCCTTGTGACATCAGAGATACACTTCAGTTGGTCTTGACGACCTGTCTGATTCCCTTGACAGTAGGAACAATTCCTGTCACCTTGTCTCATTTTGATATATGTGTTTCTGTCATCATATACGAGTTGTATGTTACATGAGTGAGTGAGTGAGTGAGTGCGTGCGTGCGTGAGTAGGTGGGTGGGTGGGTGAGTGAGTGAGTGAGTGAGTGAGTGAGTGAGTGGAGTGAGTGGTGAGTGAGTGAGTGAGTGAGTGAGTGAGTGAGTTTAACGCAGACTTTGACATTCACGACTGTGATGAAACTCACGAACTACTGATAATCAAGGCGAATCTGTGATTTGAATCACCGATCTTTGGTGTCTGGTACACCCAAGGGACGTAACTGTGCAGGACAATTTGCGGCTCTTGGGTGTGGGGCAGATACAATTGTTGTATTCGCCATCTTAGGAGACATATGTGTAATATGTATGGCTTACAACCTGTCGCGCTGAATTTTGAGACATTTGTATCACACGTGTTACATAATCCTTTATTACGATGCATTCTAGTTATATCTGTTACTAGGGGCGGTGGGGTAGCTTAGTGGTTAAGGCGTTCGCTCGTCACGCCGAAGACCTGCGTTCGATTCCCCACATGGGTACAATGTGTGAAGCCCATTTCTGGTGTCCCCCGCCGTGATATTGCTGAAATATTGCTAAAAGCGGCGTAAAACCCAACTCACTCGCTCACTATATCTGTTACTATGTTCTATACAGCATCTGCGTTACACGTGGTACATAATCCTTTATTACGATGCATTCTAGTTTTATCTGTTACTATGCTCTATACAGCATCTGTGTTGCACGTATTACATAACCCTTTATTACAATGCATTCTAGTTATATCTGTTGGGGCGGTGGGGTAGCCTAGTGGTTAAAGCGTTGGCTCGTCACGCTGAAGACCCGGGTTCGAATCCCCACATGGGTACAATGTGTGAAGCCCATTTCTGGTGTTCCCCCGCCGTGATGTTGCTGGAATATTGCTAAAAGCGGCGTAAAACCAAACTCAGTCAGTCAGTCAGTCAGTCAGTCAATCAGTTACTATGTTATACATAACATCTGCGTTACACGTCTCAGATTCAGCCCCTTTACCTTAACCAATGATAACATTTGTGGTATTTGAAAAAACATCTCGTTGAACTGTGAGATTATTCCATTGTGTCTGTCCGACAACCACAATTGCAACTGTCCGACAACCTCCATCGCGACAGTCCGACAACATCCAGTGTTGCTGTCTGACAACATCAACGGGTCCCTCTGACAACTCTACTGTGACTTGACTGTCCAACAACGTCCACTGTCCGATAACCTCTACTCCGTAGATAATCGAGTGTGGACCAGACAATCCAGTGATTAACAGCATGAGCATCGATCTACCCAATTTGGATACGATGACATGTGTCAACCAAGTCAGCGAGCCTGACCACCCGATCACGTTAGTCGCCTCTTACGACAAGCATGGGTTACTGAAGATCAATTCTAACCTGGATCATGACGGGTAACAATAACGAGCAAGCTCATGTATCCAGAATGTTCATATTTTGTAAATATTTAGTGCCAGCTATTTAACATTAGAGCTGTTGCATTCAACAGGTTTCATCAGAGATGCTTTTAGAGCTTCCTACTTTGGTTTGTAGTGTCTTTGGGCAGATGAGACACAAACTGAACTTCACATGGAAGGTTTTACTTGCCAAAGATGCTAACATTGCGATAACGCTAGATTATTTCAACGTCCAGTGACGCCCTTCTAAGCAGGACAGAGATTTTTAAAGGCATTTTTGGGTCGTTCTTCTCACCACTTTTGAAAGGACTGATCTTTGAGAATTCTTCCACCTTTGAAATAAACCTTGGGATTGAGCAGACAGATGGGTTTCTAACGATCCGACATTATTTAGTGTTTACCAAACAATCAAAGTGATCATATTCATTCACCAGAATTCCACATTTCTTACCAGTTTCATTAAAATATCTAAAATTCCTTTTAATTAAATAATTTTAAAACAGTCTGGTATGTAAAAACTTTATGTTCATTGACTAAACTGTGTTTTAATACAATAGAAAACGTTAATTTATTCTTAGCAATAAATGAAATCCCATGTGGCGTCTTTATTTTCGATTATAATTAATTAAAAAATACTTATCCCTAGATCGATCTGTTTTTTGGGTATTAACCGGAAAATAAAGAAAATAACATCTTAAGTGTACATTCCCTATAAACCGTGTACTGGGTTGAGAATTATCCGGCTAATTTCCCTTAAAAGATTAGCCTGCCTCAGCCTTTAACAAGAAACAATAATTTATAATTACAAACCACTTGTAATCCGCGATGAAGAGCCTCTAAGACAAATACCCCCTAGAAGACGATAATAGTGTGTCGGCACATACGGCAGGAGAATATTGAGCAGGGTGTTAAGACCATTGGCCGGACAATAACAATGTAATTGTGTTAAAGATCCCTGCTTTAGCCCTTTGATGTCACGGCCATATTCAATCCACTCCTCATCCATGCACTATGACTGTCCTTCAATCTATACTCATGTGCTATTAATTGCTTTTTGTCCGTGGAACTGCGAAAAAAACTTTTATTGAAACGGAAAACTATTTTAGCTAATTATGTTCCCTTTCAATCTTTGTGTCAAGTTGTACGTATCGGGGACTTTGATGTTGGGAAGTTGTGATTTATTGATTACAATCTCAGAATACAGCGTTGTTACTAAAGCAACGAAACCCTTTCCACAATCTAAAGAAATCTCTGCCAACAGCATAGTACATTGCACGAATCGGACTTTGTCACATGCATGACTGTTGATGTACGTGTTTGTGTTTGAGTTTAAGGTATGGGGCGCTAGTGTTTTGCGACAAGTAGTGTTGCTGTGAAGTGTGTGAGTGAGTGAGTGAGTATGGTTTTACACCGCATTTTGCAACATTCCAGCAATATCAGGGCGGGGGACACCAGAAATGGGCTTCACGCATTGTATCCATGTGGGGAATCGAACCCGGGCCTTCGACGTGACGAGCAAACGCTTTAAACACTAGGCTAGCCCACCGCCCCTGTTGCTGTGAAGAGTCGAGTTAGTTGGCCGCAGCGTGCTAACAAATAGGTTCGAATCTCTGATTTGTGTCGGTCATGCTTGTCATGTTCGAAGGTTTCACAACGTCAAAGATCTGTGCCAATTATTAATTATTACATGTGAGCAATTTCTCACAAACTCTTAACATATTGAAACAAATACACTCAAAAATGAGTTTAAAAAGAAAAATATATTTGATAAAAATAATTTATATATCGTATATTGTACTATAAATTCATCTTGTAAAGTATACCATAGTCCAAACCGCCAATCGTCAATATTTTCGAGTTGGAATACCCATATTTCGTCTGTATAAACTGCGTTGTAAGTACGTGTACGCTTGACCTAAGGGGCGGTGGGGTAGCCTCGTGGTTAAAGCGTTCGTTCGTCACGCCGCAGACCCGGGTTCAATTCCCCACATGGGTACAATGTGCTAAGCCCATTTCTGGTGTCCCTTCTGTGATATTATGTACTGTATACCGCCTGTATACTGTGATATTGGTTCAAATCAACCGTGATATTGTTATCAAATAAATCTCCATCGAATAAGCAAGTCTTTGAGTGTACCCCTTCAGAACACTTACTTGACACTCTCTAGTATTGCTATCTGAATATGGGCAATTATTACAAAGATATCCATGTGTACCATATTAACCCTCTGTATATGGAAATGCCAGACCTTTAGCAGTTTTCTGCTTTTACAGAAAGTGGATGCTTTAGTGCACATACTTGACACACCTTGGTATTATTGGAATATCGGCAACTGTTACAAAGATATCCATGTGTGCTATATTCACCCTCTGTACATGTAAATGCCAGACCTTTAACGGTTTTCTGTATCTACAGATAAGGGACGTTTTAGTGCACATTCTTGATACACAGTAGTACTATTACGACTGAAATATGCATAACTATCACAAGTATATTCATGTGTATTATATTCAGATTCAATGATTATACATGTATATGCCATGAAATGAATAAAAAGTTTATGAAAAAAAGGTCTTGAGTATAATATTGTAAGCACCATCAAGCACGTTCGTGTACTATTTGTCTGGACATTTGTATTGTTCGCATGGAAACTTGTCCATTAAAATTAAGAGTTCACGGAAGTTCAATCAGCATCATCTGCCCGTAAAGATGCCAATCAATCCATTTTCTAACGAGGAAGTAATAATACATACCCTTCATCCTGCGATGAACAAAATCTGACATTCCTCAAGAACAAATTACATACCGACCCTTCCTCGCGAGTACAGCCACCGAGCGGTATTCCAACCATGCTGAAACATAGCTGGAATATTAAGCTTACAACATTCTCTAACATGCCATTATTATTGGATTGAATGCTTCTCTGAGGAGATCCATCCCAGACACTGGAGGGACAAAGGGAAGGGGAACTTGAACGTTTTGTGTTGTATTTCTTGATTATTTAATCTCGTTTTTAAGGATGATTAAGTTGATTGCATACTGTGCAAGACATCAATTACCTAATGAACAAAATCTGTATACTGAAGGCGGGCAGTGGGCATATATTGTGTTAGTACAGAACACTGGCGACCTGGAATACAATTATTGAATAACTCCCCCATCATCTTGTCTTTCTCAATTCTGTAGAGGGTATTGCCGAGTCACTCTCCATTCCTTAAAAATAATGGAGCCAAGGCCCCGGAGGGGCCGAGGCACATTATTTTTAAGGAATGGAGAGTTACGAGGATATTACCTTACTTAAATTACATTAAAAGTATTGGGAATATTTCTGTTATCAAAATTAAAAGTCAAAATGACAAAATGAAGGCTTTAATTTGAAACAGGTACACATCGCTCCATTCCTGAAAAGTAATGGAGCGAGCAGACAATGGAATGACGTCACAAATGTAATTTAATGCTTGAGAAGAAGTAAAGATGTCATGCATGCCAACGATATCACTTTCTTCCTCTATTTGTGTAGCCGGGCATGGAGCATTGCCATAGATGAAATCCTTACCTTGTCGTTTCGATGACTGGATTAATCTCTCTGGTCATGTGGACAAGCCATCCGACTTCGGATCTAAAGGTCCGTGGTTCGAATCCAGGCACGGGAATCCGAAATTTATGGCCGCTAGATTAGTGATAGAGAATGCTCGAGTACAGGTTAAGAAGCATCAAATAATAATAGTTCCATAACGACTATATATACTCTCCAAAAAAGAAACGCATCATGAAAATAGCAATTTTCATGTAGCAATGAATTAAAACTTGATTCATTTTACAAAAGGTTTTGCTCTGTTTATGAGTCCTATGGTGTTTATGTTTTGAAACATCACAACAAAACGCACCATCCGTAAAATACCTGTATTTAACAGCATGATTTTCAATTTCGGCGTGTAGTGTCACAGAATACACAATTCACATGCAATGCACGTGTCATTTGGGGATCAGATAGTCTCAATGATGGGTATAAAAGGTTGATCGCTGTTTGTCGATTATTCACTGTATTTGGAATATTGTTGACGAACCAAAATGCCACGTTTTTAACCGTCATATCGCCAGCTTGAAGCTGGTCATTTCGAATTGGCGTAGAATCAGGTTCAGTGTGGAACGACGCGATGGAAGAATGCGGGTGTACAGACGACGTGAACGTTTCGCCGATCCCAGGTGGACAGATTTGGCCGGGGCAATGTAGGGAGAGATCACCTGCCGTAGGAGAAGTGATGATGATCCAAGGGACAGCTCAATCACTGTGACGAAATCCTAGCCCACACCTCCTTCCAATCATTGGGTCGCCAGAGGAGTTGTTTCAACAGGACAATGCCAGGCCCCACACAGCACGTCACACTAGAGGTTCCAGAACCACAACATCAATGAGCCCCTGGCCCTCAAGATCACCGGACTTAAACCCGATTGAACATCTGTGGGATTATGGGTGCGACGCTGTAAATTTCAGCAACTCGCACACGCATACAGGCAGAGTGGGTGCGATTGATCAACACGAGATGAGACTTATTCGTTCGATGACGAGGCGACGCCGTGCAGTTCTGGATGCCCACGCACACGAGGTATTGACTTCAGCGCCACCACAATGTGTACTTTCCTCGAGTTGGTGCCAAAGACGGATCAGTGCAATTTCGCTATATTTCATTGACTCATAAAGCCTACAAGATGTTTCAAAATAAACATAAAAATACAGTTGAAATTCCTATATGCGTTTCTTTTTTGGGAGAGTATATATTACCCACAAAAATAAGCCTCGGGTATATTAGTTGAGGTGTATGCTTGCGACCACGGCGATGTTGCATATAATATTTAATATATATTTATGAACGCAACACGATACCACAATGTAATTTCACATCAGGCGAGATACACATGATGCACATGTAGACTAAGGGACCGTTCATAATTAATGGCTAGGGTGGGTGTGGGGTGGGGGTGTGATGATGATTTTTATGGAGCAGCATGTACAATGTGAATGACCCCAAAATATTTTATGTACAAAGTATGTGACCCCCTGCATTTCATGTACAAAATCAATGACCCCCCTGCCCCTTTCCATATTTCTAAAGCATAATTTTAAAATATTTTAAATATTGTTTTTCTAAAAAATACATATTTTCATAGACTAAGTGTAAGTCTAAACATATGACGCTTTGATATAAATTGCTGCAACACTCAGCAACAAGTAAATGTACTAGCCAGATCTACAAAGAGATGGCTCTATAGCACGTGTCAAGTGGATCCTTGACATCCTCCGCTTCTCTGGACTCATGATTGCTGTCCTGACCCTAACCTAAATATATATGACCAATAATATATCCTTGTTGACCTCTATCTGTTCACCTTTTGTCGTTGTTAACCGAACCCCCTATCCCCCCTCAAGCCCCTACCCCTCCGTCCTAATCAGGGCTTACCAGCCCACTTAGGTGTCTCGATTCTCACACGAGATATTTTATGAGAAATATTCCCAATATCGGCATCTTTCTTTGTGAGGCCCGAACGTCCGGAGTTTCATTATAGTCTCAAGTGATTGAAGCATGTAATAATGCCGCCACAGGGCTCTCATTCTGTCACTAGAGGGCGACACAAACGCCGCGCTTCAACAAAACCGGAAGTTGCAGAGACGGATAACGTATTAACGGAAATGCGCTCTTTCATCTTCGAGAAAAATAGTCCGTGTTAGGAATATGTTTATTGTTTTACATTGACTCGTCCTCCAGCGGATTAACTTTGTTGGGTCTGAGAAACTGAATGAAAGCGAGAAAACCATTTCAGTAACCATTGTGCGATTTCGACTTAATCATAAACAGGCGTTCCTGAATCACTTTCAAATAATGATGATACCAGGGGTGGTAAAAGGTAAGCGTATTCTGCACCACCGGTGTTGCCCCGTCACAAATACACGCAAAGGCATGTCACCTGTTCACCTAAGGACAGATTGTATCACTATAGCTATTAAAACGTGTCATTAAACAGTTTTTGGAGGAAGATGCAGTTTCGTCTAATTTCAAGTTGACAACCCGTGAAGATCCGGGTTAGAATTGATCTTCAGCAACCCATGCTTGTCGTAAGAGGCGACTAACGGGATCGGTGGTCAGGCTCGCTGACTTGGTTGACGCATGTCATCGTATCCCAACTGCTTAAATCAATGTTCATGCTGTTGATCACTGGATTGTCTGGTCCAGACTCGATTATTTACAGACCACCGCCATATAGCTGGAATATTGCTGAGTGCGGCGTAAAGCTAAACTCACTCACTCAGGTTGACAAATGTTAAAAGTGCAACTCCTGTAATAATCTTTTGTACTCCACATCATAATCTCAGTTACCTCTTGCGGGTGCTACCTGTAAGGCAGAACATGCTTACCTTTTTACGGAACACCTGGTGTCGTCACTGATTTTCAGTGACCCATTCATATAATTTCCACAGCTATTTGTCCCTTTACACCAAACAGGATTCGTGTCTGAGGATAGTGCAGACTGGGTATTTCTTTGCACTGCCGTTCTATATTATGCATGAGCGCTACTGCTATACTAATGATCTGAGTGGTCTTAAACAGCCGACAATAGCTATTTGATTGATATTCTCCAGTCGAAAATTAATAAGACAACATATATTTGTAGCCAAAATACTGGCCGCTATGATTAGAGACAATGCTACGATTAAAGGCATTTATTTAAAAAACTTAGAGCATAAATTAGGGCAGTATGCTGACGATACACAGCTTCTTTTGGACGGCTCAGAAGAAAGCCTAAGAGCTGCACTTAACACTTTGGAAAGTTTTTACTATTATTCAGGATTAAGAAAAAATTCAGATAAAACTAAGGCAATATGGCTTGGGTCAATGATTGGAAGAAACATTAAAGTGTGCAAAGATGTTAATCTAGATTGGGTTCCTGGTGACTCTGAAGTTCTTGGTATTCAACTAAACGCAAATTTAGAAAGACTATGGGTTATCAACACCGGAAAAAGACTAGAAAAAATTAAGAGATTATTAGCAAATTGGCGTAAAAGTAAATTGACATTAATTGGAAAAATAACTGTGATAAAAACTTAAGCATTATCTACTCTTGTTCACATATTCTCTGCTTTGCCTCAACCACCCAAAGAATTTGTTCATGAACTAAGTTCAATTTTCTTTAAGTTTATTTGGAACTCCAAACCTGATAAAATTAAACGGGCGAATTTGACAAGAAGTTGGTGGATTGAGAATGGTAGATATAAATGTGTTTATATCATCGCTAAAGTTCAGTATCCTTAAAAAAAGCATGTTTAAGAACCTCTATAATAGTTACTTTCCTTTAAAACTCCTAAATCTCCCTAAAGAATGGATAAGGGTGATAGACAATTCTAAACCTATATGTGTCTACGATCTTAGGATTAATAACTTTCTTATGGAATGGACTAAACCATCAAAGGGATCTCGGAAGATATATGATATACTTGTGCAAATCAAATATCTCCCTATTATTTGTAGTAAATGGCAAAAAATGTTCTTAACTGACTTAAACTGGAAGGAAATATTTAGTCTTCCTAAACAATGCTGTAGAGATATCAAGCTACAAGATTTCCAATATAGATTTTTGCATCGCATTATATACACTAAAAAGGAATTATTTAAAATGAAGTTGATCGACAATAGTATTTGTCAAAGATGTAATCATGAAAACGAATCGATTGTGCATGTATATTTGAATGTCCACAGGTTGGTCATTTTTGGTAAAATCTGGAACAATTTTTGAGACAACATCTGTGTTATGAGATTCAGCTTAATCTCAAATCCAACCTATTAAGTATCCAGGGGACCGCAAACTTCAAACTGGTGAACCACATTCTTTTGGCTGGAAAAAGATATATATATACCGACTTACCTAATTGCTCAAGCCTAAATGTTTCGTAATTATACAACCGTGATTGTATGATGTTTGTATAAAATGACTGTATCTTTAACTGTACATGTGCACGATTTTTGTATAAAATGAATGTACCTACCGATGTGAATAAAAAAATGTGGGAAAAAAACCAACAAAAACATTCAACCTCATTCATACTGACTGACTGACTGAGTTTGGTTTTACACCGCTTTTAGCAATATTCCAGCAATATCACGGCGGGGGACACCAGAAATGGGCTTAACACATTGTGCCCATGTGGGGAATCGAACCCGGGTCTTCGGCGTGACGAGCCAACGCTTTAACCATTAGGCTACCCCACCTCCCCCAACCTCATTCATAATAACTTTTGATTTGATTTAACGACGTTTCGATGCAGATTCTTCCATCGTTATCGAAACGTTACACAATGCAATATGCCAGAGGCTGTTAGCCATGAAGTTTGTTTTCGTAATCATCAATATGCCATATATCCACGAATGGAGTCAAGAGTTACCAATTTCACTGCTCGGGGTTAAGAATCAAAGGTGTTCATTTTGACTAGGTGTTGCTGTCTCAGCAGCCATCGGTGCACATGTTTATACGCCTTTATCTATACTCTCTGTAATAATGTCTCCGTCCTTGAAGTCTGACAGGATGAGTGAGTGAACATTTTTTCAAAATCTCGGTACAGTCAGCTCTCGTTAATCCGACACTTATTATTTCTGTGAATATTTTTACGTACGATGAAGATAACTAGATCTACCATTTCTGATATGCATGCAACAGTATGACGATCATAACATTTAGTAAACATTGATATTTTCACACAAATACATTAATCCGACATTTTCATTAATCCGACATTTCCGTTAATCCGACATATTTCTCTGCAACCACAAGTGTCGGATTAACGAGAGTTGACTGTATTATGTTACTGTTCAAGTGGCGTTAGTCCTGTGGTCAAACGTTTTGCACGTTACCCAGAAAGTCCGGGTTCGATGCCTTCACTGAGAAGGTTGTGTTGGGCCTATCGGAATATGGCATAAAAGGCAAAACTTTACTTACCCAATCAACCCAACTGTTCAAAGCGACATAAAAACAATTCACTTTTACATAGCACACCACGGGAAAATACCATTTCCACCCTTGGAATGAATGTTTCTTCCAACAATCAAAGACATTCCCTCATAGATATTTCCCAAACTGTTAGTGGAAAGCACCGAGAAGCTTGCCAACCTTTTGTAAGCATTGGAAATCTATGAAATGCCTTTGAATGTTACAGAACTCAGTGTATTGTATACCAGGAATCGACATGTTGACATAACAGGGATACTTATTGGAAGCAATGGATTAATTTAATGTTTGATGTAGACAGCGCGTAAAAACCATTAGCAAGATCGAAATACAAATACAAGCGATGAAACCCTTCTATAATTACAAGAAATGTTTCCTTAAAGCAGAGTCGATTGTATATTTCCGGCTATATCATATGCATGTGATTAATAAGGACACATTGCCATCAAATAGTGAGCTTACCAGCTATATTCAATTTGGGGTCACTTCTAAACCTAAATTCGTATACCAGGTGTATATAATGTGTGTCCCTTCTAAGTGAGTGAGTCGGATTTTACGCCGCTTTGTACCAATATTCCAGCAATATCACGGCGGGGGACACCAGAAATGGGCTTCACACATTGTACCCATGTGGGGAATCGAACCCGGCGTCTTCGGCGTGACGAGCGAACGCTTTTAACCACCAGGCTACACCACGGCCCCCGTGTCCCTTCTAAACCTAACTCACTTACTCACTGTGGAATGCATGTTGGGGCTTTTCGCGGCCATTCTGGACTTCATATGCTTATTTAACGTTTGACCTGTCGTAAGTTCATAAGTTTATGGTCCGCTCGTCACGCTGAAGACCCGGGGTCGTTTGCCCACATGGGCACAATGCGTGAAACCCATTGCTGGTGTTCCTGCCGTGATATTGCTGGAATATTGCTAAAAGCGGCGCAAAACCATACTCACTCACTCATAAGTTTATGTGTTTGGGAAGTAACCTCTAAGTTACCTCCAATGCCCCCAGATGGAATGACCCATCACAGAAAGCCATAAAGCAAACCTCTGATCATGATGATAAGATAAGATGATAATTGCATGTCGTGTCCGTACAGAGTGAGGTTCACAGGGGTCATTACACGACCACGTGTAACCGGTGGTTCTATCGCGCCCTAAGGTTAATTTGCAACAGGTACCTGTTGACCATGGCTACACATGTTTTACTACTCAGACGTTCTTGTTCGACACACGACAGGGTTTATTTTGAGAAGGCTACAAGAGTAGCATTAAACGTCTCGACTAAGTGCATAGTGATGTAGTGTGCTGCTCCCGACGTTGCTGAAAGTCCGTTGCACGTCGACACTGAGAGCATTTCCTGAAGTAAGACTTTTAAGCGTCCTACCTTCGTATCGCTGTTGCAATTAAAGGACATGGGCAAAACGCAAATAGCAACGCAATAACAGTTACAACGACATATAGATCCGAGGGATGTCAGTTGCATCAGCGACGTCTTCAACTACAACCGCACGTTCTGTCGAACACCTCCGTCATGGTGTAGGATTATAGGAGTTCGGCTGACCTCAGTAACTCGTCTTTACAAGTATAGTTTCGTATATTTACCTCATCGCAAACTGTTGAAAGCCGCTCAGAAACGTATTCCAGATCAATCATGGAGTAATGTTGGTTAAAAGCTCAGATTGACGCACGTTCGTATACTTTGAGGACGTAATGAAACCCGTGGGTGTATACTGACACGGCACCTTGCAGAGTCGGGACGAACCTCCTACACACAAGAGGTCATCAAAGGGACATAATTCTGTACAGCGACAGAGCACCCGAGACGGGCGATGACAGATGTTAACGTTGACTAACGACTAGTCTCTGAAATGACTATTTTACAGGAAAAAAACCTTGTTTTTGAATTATGTCAATGTGAATTATATCATCCCAACATAGAGAGTAATGTTGGCTCAGTGACCTCGTGCGTCGCAATTTGCTATGCAGAGTTGCGTCCCTTTGTGGTGAAATCCAAAGTGATGATCCTGTAATGAATTTAATCCCAGATACGGTGTTTGTGCATTTTACAATGTCTAAAGAACTTAATTACTCTGGGATTTCACTTACATAAAGCTGTAAGGCTGTAAATAGAACACGTTCAGTCTCTCACTCACCCAATCCTTCCTATCTAAAATAAGGAATTTACAGTCAAACGTAACTACTACTACTAGTAGTAGTAAAACAAACCACCACCACTGCAAATTGTTCTACTACTTCCACTATTAATGCTACTGCTGCTGCTGCTACTACTACTACTACTACTACTACTACTACTACTACTACTACTACTACTACTACTACTACTACTACTACTACTGACCCGTGAAGAGCCGGGTTAGAACTGGTCTTCAGCAACCCACTAACGGGATCGGGTGGTCGGGCTCGCTGACATGGTTGACACGTGTCATCGTATCCCAATTGCGTCGATCGATGTTCATGCTGTTGATCACTGGATTGTCTGGTCCAGACTCGATTAATGGTAGACCGATCCCATATGGCTGTTATATTGCTGAGAGCCGCGTACAACTAAACACACTCTACTCTACTACTACTACTACTACTACTACTACTACTACTACTACTACTACTACTACAAGTATTGCTTGGCGCCGGGTTAGGTAACACACACTTACTGTTTATATTACCACGTGTGAATGACGTGTCTTCTTGTAAAGCAGGAGCCTACCATTTTCTTGAACACCTGGTGTCATCACTGATTTTCAGTGCCCCATTCATATAATTTTCTTCTCAACATTTCCTATAACGCCCGATGTTTCGACAGTTAAGAGTAACTGATAAATCTTAGGCACTGACTATTAGCTAACCTCATAATACAGAATCAAACGACTCCCTGTCTTAACTTTCGGAGAAAACACTGCAATCAGAGTAAACCAGGGGAGGCGCAGCCCCGAGTGGTTTAATCTGCTTGCAATATTTTATTGCACGATAAACAACGACTGCATGTCGTATGTTTCTCATGTGAGATATCAACATTATGTACAGCCTCCATTGGTATGCTAATAAAAATATAAATAAATATTTACTGTTTTTAAAATATTGATAAGTTCATGTGGAAACCGATCTCTACCATGCCTGACACGTCTATTTCAGAACATAAGGGTTAAGCTGACATTTTCTATATATTCATGCTCATGTTCTATATGTCATGTTCTCTTATAAAGTACCTGGATGGAATAGTTCGGACTCTGCGTATGTCAGCGATGATGAGCTCCACCCAATGTGAGCAGATCACCACCCTCTCAAAAATGGCTTCGTCCAATTTACCACGTCATCAGTTGGCGAGCGCATGTTTGAAATGACGTCATTCTAGAAAAAAATGTTTTATCGTGAAATAAACCAACCCTTGTTCTTCATTGTTCTTTACAATTTATCTCGTTGTTATTTGATATACTGGTACAAACACGATAAGTTAACTCGTAGAATTTATTTTAATGGCTTCGTACGGCGAAGAGAAACATTTACGTGACTTGTATAGCTAGTTATAGCAGAACGTACAACTGTGTCTTGTTCATGAACTTTCAGTGGTCATCGGGCGGTCAGGTTTGGTTGACACATATCATCGTATCCAAACTGCATAGATCGATGACATGTTGTCGATAGGTGGATTGTCTGGTCCAGACTCGATCTTTTCCAGACCGCTGCCATATAGCTGGAATGTTGCTGAGTGCGGCATTAAACAACAAACAAGCAACAACAACAACAACAACAACAACAACAAAACATTTTTGCCAATCATATCACGCAGTAGCTACCAGCAATACCCTAAGTAACATCGTCAATTTATTACTCCATCACGTCTATTGGGTCGTGCAGTCCCAGGACCTCTTCAGCATCTTCCCGCAGCTATTTCAGTATTTACGCCCAGTTGAGCACGTCTTCCCCACGCTCGTGAGCGTCCGTCCTTAATCGTCTCTCTAGGTGACCTCTGTCAGCTACCATCACACGTCAACGACCACCATAACTGACCACTGTCCACTCGGTTGACCACAACCAGGAGAAACGGTTAATTCAATTACAAACCCGCTCACTTCAATAAGTTGGGAGTGAATTGCTTTGAATCAGCGTAAACGTGGCCAATAATATATTTAATGGCGTCCACCAACATAAGAAAGGATCGTGAGGTTTTCCTTATGACTCTTCAAATATCCACTAACACCCGAAGGGATTCTCTCCCTTTAGTGGAGGAAATCTTGACGGTCTGGAGATCGTATTATGCAAGTCACGTGCCCGCTGATCAATGTATTTGTCGCCACAATATGTCTGCCGGTATCACTCTTGTCATAATCACCAACATCCCAGCACAGAGATTATGGTAATTACGCCCCAGGATTGTCAATTGAGTGGAGACCTCGTCATTTGGTGACCAATGGGCAGTGTAGAGTGCCCACACACATGAATGCACGAAGCACTAGTTCGAGAAGAGATTTCATGTCATGTTGAATAAAGATAGGATATTGCAGCCCCAGTATCAGCAACTCGTTACGAGACATCAGTACCGATCATCATTATTCATGCTGGGAACAATCGCTCTGAAATTGGGCTAACAGATATTGTTATCTCATTCTGTCTACCTAGAATATTTATGTCGTGTTTCAGTCTCCCTAATCGTCCACGTTAGGTTTCTTTATAATGTAAACAGTTGTAGCACAAGCAGTCTTTCTCACAGCACACCGATTCCGGTTAGTGACTCATACACAACCATGTTATTAAAGTCAGCACCAATTTATAAAAACGGCAGGTTTCATTAAACTGTGTGATTATTTAATTCAAAGTGCTGACTTGATCACCACCAATGAACAAATCTTTGTCGGATATCGAGATAATGTCTTCGCCATTAAATTAACCCTTAATATACAAATGCGGGCTTTGTTTTTTTCTGACTATTTCCGGTCGCCGGCGGAAGTGGTTAATACAGGAACTAAGATGCTACTTTACTCTCGGTATAAAGTGTTCTGGTAATAATGAGGAATGAGTAGAAAGAAAATTATGACAATTATTGCCATCGAACGTTTCTACATTGATAGGCAATTACTGCCGATCTCTTTATGTTCTGATTCGTCAGGCCTGAAGGTAACGATTCCCTGGAATTATAATACCTCGTGGTATATCAGGGCCTCTATTCAGACGATAGACTGGTTATTTATACTTGACTGAAACTGACAAAATCGGATATACATGTACTGTGTTACTCAGAAATCCCACTTTTCAGGCAGGAAGAAGAGGCGATCGTTAAAATGTTGATATGGTATATTCTGGAGAATGTCATTTGATGATTGCGACGCAGTCACAAGATATACAGAATATGTATACTCGATAAACATGAGATCAAAACGACCGATACAGGTTCTAATCTCTACATAATTCGTTGCAAAATAAATTGCTACGTTTGTCTGTTTAGAGTTGCGTCCCTTTGTCATGCCAGGAGCCAGTATTGTTCCACTCATGACAGAGGACGAATCCAAGCACCCAAACGGTACTAAAGAATTTCATCAACGTGTCAATATGGACTTTTCGTAAGCATCACGTGAACATCATGTCATATAATCGAACACTTTTCCTGACGGAGTTAAACACAGTCACTCTCACTCAGTCACTCCTTTTAAACACTTGTTGTCATCGGTGTGTAGAATACGCTAATCATTTTCGGTTCAAACTGCAAACATACTTTGAACTATGAAGAAGACAATGAAACATGGTTTGATGGAAATATTTAAGCATGCTCCTTGACAGATTCATCCACCAGAGCATGGCCTTGATCTGTTGATCAGAGCTCCTTTCACGAAGCAACCTTTACTAAGATTAACCTTAACCATTATTTAACATTGCACCAAGGTTACCTTAGTGGCTTACGATCACCTTAGTACTTTGCGAAAGGAGGTCCTAGTATATCTGTGACATCAGAAGCAGTCATCTACCTTGATCTCAGATGCAAGCATCTACCTGTGATTTCAGATGCAAGCATATACCTGTGATCTCAGATGCAGCCATCTACATACAGTCGATGTACCAGTCGACTACCTCTGATATAAGAAGCAGTTGGATACTTGTCATCTCAGAAGCAAACGTCTACCTGTGGTGTCAGAGGCCATCTTCTACAAATGGTCTCAGAGGCCATCTCCTACACATGATCTCTGAGGCCTTCTTCTACACATGATCTCACAGGCCATCTTCTCCACATGGTCTCACAGGCCATCTTCTCAACATGGTCTCAAAAGCCATCTTCTCAACATGGTCTCAGAGGCCACCTACACATGATCTCAGAGGCCGTGTTCTACACATAGTCTCTATTCAGCCATGACAGCCCTAATACCTTGTTGGCGACCATCAATTGATAGGGGAATCATATCTGCATATAAAGCATCTGATTTTCCACCAGTCCCGTGTAAGACAAGGACAACGCTGTAACACAATGCAGAACAGATGGAAGGGGGATGGTGTCACGAGATCGATATACTATGATCAGCTAATGATCCTTACTGATCAGATTCGAGAAGAGTGGTCACTATGGTGGACCAAAGATGCAATAAAATCGCCATGTATCCCACAAGACAAAACTAATCTCCACAGCCAATCGATGATTCCTATTTGCGGCAGTTCCCGAGCTAAATTTCATACCAGATCCTCACAAATATCCAAGGTTTACTCAATCAGGAACTTGTCTGTGTTCGTCTGGAAGAGTTAATCCTATTCTTGAGCAATTTAATTCTCATGTTACATGTGAATCAGGAAACATCAAACGCCGCCTGGTTGTGCTGTCAATATGAAGGAACAACTCTGCCATATGCCATTTAAAAATGTTTCTTCCGTGTCTGGCAATGATTGGTGACAATTCCTATAATTATTCCCAGATCCAGTATCGAGCAACTCACTTTGCATGATGAAAGGGGAACATAATTATATCATTGTAGAGAAAATGAGTTTCTCTGATCCGTTTCTTTAAATGCTACAAGCCTGTTTATTGTGTACTCATCAA
Source organism: Haliotis rubra (assembly GCF_003918875.1). Taxonomy (NCBI): domain Eukaryota; kingdom Metazoa; phylum Mollusca; class Gastropoda; order Lepetellida; family Haliotidae; genus Haliotis; species Haliotis rubra. Next base: position 907,492 of record NW_025765248.1, read on the forward strand.
TGAGTAAATATGACACTGTGTGGCATTAATCAAACAACCCGTAGAGAGTCAGGTTAGCTTTGGTCTCCGACTACCTGCTGACCGGACACATGTGACTTGTTATATGGCATTGGTGACTATGTTGATGGCGTGTCATAGTTCCTTAATGTTGCTCATGATATCATCCATAGGAGATTGTCGGGTCTAAGCTAGATTATTTACAAGCTGCTGTATAGCTGGAATGTTGTTGACTGCGAGGATAAACAACAAACGCACACAAACACACACACAGACACACAGACACTGACACACAGATTGGCACACACATATACGCTTATACACACATGGGCACACACACTGACACACACGAACACAAATACTGACACACACACACACACACATAAATTGACACACGCATATACGCTTATGCACACATGGGCACACACACTGACACAGATGAACACAAATATTGACACACACTGGCACACGAACTCAAATATTGACACACACTGACACACGAACACACACACTGACACACACACACTGATACAAACATTGACACACACTGACACACACAAACACAAATACTGATACACACTGACACACATGAACACAAATACTGACACACACTGACACACAGATTGACACACACATATACTGATACAAACATTGACACACACATACACACTGACGCACATGAACACAAATACTGACACACACTGACACGCACACATACACTGATACACACGAACAAAAATACTGACACACACGGACACACACACACACTGACATATACGAACACAAATACTGACACACTGACACAAACGAACACAAATACTGACACGCACAGACACACACACACACACTGACACACAGACGCAGACACCGATGTCCACAGTACATAGTGCAGGTCACCTCACCTGATTAAGTCAAATACCATGTCATGTTCCTCACTTGAAAGTCAGAAATCGACAGAAGTGACCTATGTGGTCTGGCTGATTGGCCTAACATCAGTGGTCCGCGAGATCTGGTGCTACTTCTTGCATCTCCGTTTCACCCTGGTGAAGTATTCTATCTCAGATGTACCCTTGAAAACTCTACCCGTGGAGATCCGGGTTAGGATTGATCTTCAGTAACCCATGCTTGTCGTATGATCGGGTAGTCAGGCTCGCTGACAAGGTTGATACATGTTATCGTTTCCCAGCTATGTAGATCCATGCTCATGATGTTGATAACTTGATTGTCTAGTCCAGCCCCAATTATTTACAGACTGCCCCCACATGGCTGGAATATTGCCAAGTGCTGGGTTAAACTAACACACACACACACACGCACCCATCTCCCCCGCAAAACAACAACAACCCCCAAACAAATAAAACAACCCCAAAAAAAACCCCCAAAAACCCAAAACAACAAAACAACAACAAAACAAAACAAAAACAAAAAACCCCAAACCCCCCATAAAACAACAACAAAAACAAACAAACAAACCTGAGAATTTCTCTATTTCAGTTACACCCTGGTGAGCTATTACATGCCACTTATACCCTGGTCAAATACTCTCCCGAAATAGAAACGCATTGGTTATAATGATGTTTGAAATTTCAAATATTTTTCAAAATGTGTGTAGATGGAATGAATGCACAGTGCAAAAACGCATCTTCGGAAACTGTAATGCACGTGTAAAGTGTCAGCTTGCATGAAAATGTCATTGAGAAAAAGTGGTTCTCAGTATGAACGTGCAGTTCTGTAGAATCGTGAGCAGTGACATTGCCTATATAAGGCCGTTTTACTTTTAGATGGCCATTGGCATTTTCAGCTAAATGAAAGAATATCGTTCTGCCGCGACTCACTGCTGTGAAATCAAAACATTGCCATTGGACGTGTAGCTGGAGGCTGGGCAGTCTCAATCTGCCGTTGCACGTCACCTAAGTGTTCACCAGAGTACAATCAGTTGTTCATGGGTCCGATATCAACGCAATATCGGCCTCGAAGTGGTAGACTTCTGATTACCACTGCAGCGCAGGATAAGTACATCCGGGTACTTCATTTGCGGATTTGAACTGTCACAGCAACTGCAAGTGCAGTCTCTGGTTTGAGGAGAGTGTCGGCGCAAACCGTTCGTAATCGTTTACGAGAAGTTTACTTTGAGCCAGAAGACCCTAGTTTGGTCCTGTGCTGTAACAACTACATCAACGTCGACGTTTTCAGGTCCTGCAGCAACGTTCCATTCTGGAATCTACAAAATACTGGCGACATGTATGATTCAGTGACGAATCAGGCTTATTGTTTCAGTGCCGGGGCGGAAGAGTACGTGTCTATCGAACGTTTTGCCCAGAATTGTGTCGCCCAGGTTGACCGATATGGTGGAGGAAGTGCCATGATGTGGGGAGTAATATCCTACTCGCAGAAATCTAACTTTGTGTGCCTTCAGTGCAATTTACCTAGTATTCGGTACGAAGATGAAATTTTAGTGATTTAGTCCGACCATGACCACAAGATATAGTTGTTCCAGCAAGATAATGTCAGGCCTCACACAGCACATGCCATCATTCAGTATCTTTAGAATGGGAACATGACAGTGCTTCAAGGGCCTTCCAAATCACCATCGAGCATGTGTGGGATGACGCCGTCCGGGGCGTACATGAACGTCAACCGGCACCTCAGACGTTAGATCAACTGTCGCAGGCATTGTAAGAGGAATGGGCCAGAATGCAACAAGGTCGAATTCAAAGAGGCGGTGCTTAGCAGTTTTGGGGCTCATGGTGGCCACAACAGATATTGAAGACAACGCCCAACTTGGAACGGACGCCTTCACTTGTTGAACATTTGTTCTATACGCGTCAACAGACATTTGATCTTTTATACTGTGAAAGCTGACTGCAACTGATCCAGAATTACATGTGTTTTCTCATTTTAAAGTTAACAGATTGAATGCGTTAAAATACACCTGTGCGTTTCCTTTCTGGTAGAGGATATATCTCAAGTATAACCTTGAGCACTACCTCATCTCAGGTGGACCCTGTAATCAGCACACTCTAAGTGTTTACGTCCAGAAACATTCATACATTCCGGTAACATTAGATACGCGCAAAGATACATTTTCATAAAAACGCCCCAACCAATGTTCAAAAGTCTCAACAAAACATAATGTAAGACAGTGTCCCAATATTTTACTGTACTAGGATATGTTGCGTTGAGGTGGCCGGACTGAGAGCGGCAGTGATGTAACATATCAAGATGTACCATTATGTATGTAAAAGGAACTGAGACCTGTTGAGGAGGCTGATACCCTGTGGTCTGGTAACGAGGTCCAGGTCAAGATGCTGTAATTAGAGACTCGTGACACTATCTGTATTTAATTAGGGTAATCAGGAACTGTTGGGTTCAGTTGATACACATGTAGTCTCTCATAGAGAACATAATGTACGAACATCGTGTACAGTTTGCTTCACAAGTCTAGATGTCTACAGAAAAGAGGAATACTTCTATCGTGTATTTAACAAGAATTTAAAGTAATGACACGATATAACAGGGACAAGAATGTATAACAGCGTAATGACACAATCTCTGACGAGTGATGAAATCATATAGACAGAATAATGACACGATGTATAACAACGGTATGATAAGATGCATACGCAAAGAGACTAACGACAAGATGAACGGGAGCAATGACATTCAACTAACAGAATATTGGCACGATCTATTACAATGTTAGGACTAACAGCATAACCTGATATTTCCAACAAAGACATGATGTTCAACAGAGTAATGACACGATGTACAACAGAGTAATGACACGATGTACAACAGAGAATAGAATAGAGTTCTTTCCCTTCTAAACATTAAAAATGGGGCGACGACCAGCCCGTTGCTACCGGTACTGTAAAACCAAGCCCTTTCCTAAGTCACGGTTTTGCCGTGGTGTCCAAGATCCGAATCTTTTTTTGGGTAGGAAGAAAGCTCGTGTTGATTACAGTAATGACGCAATGTACAACAGTGTAATGACAGTAATGGCACGACGTACGACAGAGTAATGCCACGGTTGTACAACAGATTAAATAACGATGTACAACAGATTAATGTCACGACACGACAGAGTAATGACACGGTGTACAACAGATTAAATAACGATGTACAACAGAGTAATGACACGACGTACGACAGAGTAATGACACGGTGTACAACAGATTAAATAACGATGTACAACAGAGTAATGGCACGACGTACGACAGAGTAATGACACGGTGTACAACAGATTAAATAACGATGTACAACAGAGTAATGGCACGACGTACGACAGAGTAATGACACGGTGTACAACAGATTAAATAAAGATGTACAACAGAGTAATGGCACGACGTACGACAGAGTAATGACACGGTGTACAACAGATTAAATAACGATGTACAACAGAGTAATGACACGACGTACGACAGAGTAATGACACGGTGTACAACAGATTAAATAACGATGTACAACAGAGTAATGGCACGACGTACGACAGAGTAATGACACGGTGTACAACAGATTAAATAACGATGTACAACAGAGTAATGACACGACGTACAACAGAGTAATGACACGATTTACAACATACAATGTACAACAACACAATGTACAACAAATAATGACACGATGTACAGCAGTAATAACAGGATGTGCAACAAATTTATAGTATGATGTACAACACAGTAATGACATATATCTTCTCGTCATACCCATCAACACGTTTCCCATGGGTACTTGAACACAACCTTCCCCTTCCCGCTCCCCAACAAAGGCGTGCATACCAGGGGACTGTTCTCTTGTGTTAAGTTGGTGTGCGGGGATAATCCCGACTTGAGTAGTAGGCAGCAGTACTACTAATCCCTATTCACCGGGGGATTACATCACATCACGCTGAAGATTAGCCGCGGAAAGTTCAATGATACTTGTGCAAGATTCTGACTGTGAGTCACGTGAAGGGCTACACAACGCCAGCGTTCTCCAGGACCCATGTGTGGGGGCCAGGCTATCTCAAGGTGAAGGTCGTCCATGGACATCGGCCCTGGTTTGATAAGCATACATAATGATATAAACATATATCGTACACTTTCTAATGGTCAGTGACCGACAGAAACTAACCGGTATTTCTATAGATTAGTACAAGTTGAGTCTTAAATTTGGGTACATTTTAATTTGGCTCCAAAGGTGGAATTGACGCTCTTTAAATACTCAAAATCCCCGCAAAATGGTAAATACTGTCCAGCGCACAACAAAACGTGGTATTCGTTCAATTTCTCTCTGTATACCAAACCCTGTATATTTCAGTTCTCTCTTCTAAGGGGCGGTGGGGTAGTCTAGTGGTTAAAGCGTTGGCTCGTCACGCCATAGACCCGGGTTCGAATCCCACATGGGTACAATGTGTGAAGCCCATTTCTGGTGTCCCCCGCCGTGATGTTGCTGGAATATTGCTATAAGCGGCGTAAAACCAAACTCAGTCAGTCAGTCAGTCTCTCTTCTAACCTGCCCTTCTGTATTTCAGCATACTCTCTACAAACCGGGGCCTTGTGGTTTAAGCGTTTGCTCGTCACACTGAAGACCCGGGTTCAATTCCCATATAGGTACAATGTCTGAAGCTCATTTCTGGTGTCCCCCGCCGTGATATTGCAGTAATATTGCTACAAAGCGGCGTAAAATCATACTCACTCACTCGCTACATCCCTAAACAGCTAAACTCGATATTTCCAAGTGACACAGAGGGGAATAAGGCGTTGAAATCTGATTGATCAGACGTTTTGTTAAATGGGTTTGGAAAAAGGAATTTTCTGGATTTTGCACTGTGTATGAATATTGTCTTTTTGATGACAGTTATCCCTATATTCTCAACTCCCAAAGCCCCTGGCATTTAGCTTCGCGAATTGTTTACCACACTAAAAATATCTTTAATGAATGGAAATGTATGATCCCCAGGGAGTTGAGATTGATAATACATTGTGCCGTTTGAGACTGACATCCAATGATCGAGGGAAAAAACGAAGCGCCTTTGAGCAGGTGATCTGGATACTGGCGCTATATAAATATATATAAATAAAAGAAAAAAAATAATAAATAAATGTTTACTATGGAAAACTGTGGCTGACACAGTAGGTCCAAGACGATATTTCTAGATATCACATACTTAATGGCACTCAACAAAACAGTCCCTGTATAGTTCAGTGTCCTCTGCAAACCGACCCCGTCGTTAATGTTGCATCTCTCTACAAAACAGCCTCTCTGTAGTCGAGTGGCTCGAGCTCTATTAACTGATCGGTAATATGGAATCTGATTATATAGAGCTTTGCGTTATCCAGAATTCTTATATACCGGCCCCTGTTTGTTCCGGTACATTGTACAATCCGACCCTCCAATGGTTAGCCAGGATCAATAAACCATCGTTAACACTCATACAGCGAGGTCAACCTGTGTGTAATATGTCAGTACTCTATGATCTGACCTCTGAAACACTGAAGCCGAAACTCACTGACCAGAGAGTACATTTCAAGGTACCGCCATAGTCTCTAAAAGTGAGTCAGTGAGTGAGTGAACGAGCGAGTGAGTGTGGTTTTACGTCGCTTTCGATTATATACCAAGAATATCACAGCGGTGGACGCAAGATCTGGGATTCACACATTAATTTTATTGTACCCATGCCTGAGGGGATCACGCATTGTACCCATGAGGGGAATTGAACTTGGGTGACCAGAGAACGCTTAACTGACTCACTGACTGACTGAGTATGGTTTTACGCCGCTTTTAGCAATATTCCAGCAATATCACGGCGGGGGACACCAGAAAAAAGGGCTTCACAAATTGTACCCATGTGGGGAATCGAACACGGGCCGTCGGCGTGACGAGCGAACGCTCTAACCACTAGGCTACTCGACCGCCCCGAGAACGCTTAAACAACCAGACTACCGCCCTGATGGTCTCTAAGACGCCGTATTATGCGACGAGTTTTCTTATGATTGCAACACGAACTACACAGAAAGTTTAATGGTTTATCTTTATCAGTTTCGTGGTCAGCAAATAGATATTACAAGTCAAATACTAACAATATGTACATTCTTCTTGCGCAGGGGATAGTCTGGAACACCTGGTGTCATCACTTATTGTACATTCATATGATTTTCTGGGCTATTTTGCCTTTTATATTTATCTAGGAATATAATTCAAAATATAGGTATCAAAGAACACTTTAAGTCTCGAAAATCTGAAATTTGAAGAAATTTTGTAAATATACTGATATCTACATGAAAGTTGATAGGGCTCCCGGTTTATCCTCTGCAGGGGCGACGGATAACCCAGAGGTTAATGCGTTCCCTAGTCACGCAGAAGACCCCGGTTCGATTCCCCACATGGGTACAATGTGACTAGCTGGATATTGCTGGGATATTGCTAAAGGCGGCGTAAAACCCAACTCACTCACTCACTCATCCTCTGCTCCTCTGAGCATGTTGTGTGTGTTTGCAGCCTGGTTCCCTGGGTCTGTCGCGCCTGCGCTAACGCTCCGACTCCGGTGTCGGAACGTTAGCGCAGGCGCAAATCACCCAGGGAACCAAGCTGTGTGTGTTTGTACCTCATATGCCAAGGTCCTCGACCTGAGTGCAATAAAAGTCTGTTCTGTTCAACGCCCAATGTTTCGATGGTTTATCGAGACTGTTTAATTTCTATCGTGGAGAATACGTTAATGTCGATCTAATTTCTTAAAATATAGGCATGCATATTATGAAATAACAGCAACCCCGGACATTTTGTGTCGTACGTTAGGTAATATGTAGAAGAGGTGATTCCATCGTGTTGGCTTTCAGGTAAATACCTGCATCGCTGTGATAGTCAGGTGATAATGACCGCTGTATCTGACCTGGACTCACTCACCTACAGTCTCTGTCACGGATGTGAGAAGCCTACCTGAGCATCGCGCCACCTGTCGGGCAAATCTGAACAGGGTCACACCGACTGAGCGCGTGAGTGTCAGGTGCCCTTTTCACTGTGTGAGCACGAGACAGTTTCTCAGTCTAACGCTATTTATATATCGCAGAGAAGTGGTCTCGACAGTTTATGTTGCCGGGTTGGGAAAATCAAATATTTTTGTTACAATTTTCAAGTACATGTTTGAATGTATTAACGGGGCTAAGACATTAAAGGGAGATTCAGCTCGGAATACTCTTGTTGCCTGGTTTGTTGTTTGCGCCACACTCAGCAATATACCAGCTATATGGAGGCGTAGTGGTGGGTATTGCAGAGAATTTTCATATTGCGATATATTGCGATGCGGAAGCATATATTGCGATATGTATTGCAATATATTGCAAGGATTATGTTTTTAACAAAAACTACTTATAATCGAGTTAATGCTTGATTATAAAGCAAAAACACAACAAAATCACTAAGATTGATTAACCTTTTATAAAAACTTTTAATCATGACAAAATAAAAATTTCTGTAACATTTGGCACTAATGAAACATGGAAAAGAACAATTCAAAAAACGGAAATATCCGAAGATTTCCGAGCGTTACGAAGTTTTCCGAATACATGTCAAAATACCGGTTTTCGATCAGCGTATCGCAATACGTATCGTTTTCATGTCTGAACCGGTAAATACCGCTAAACCGGTTATGTTGCGCAGCCCTATGGCGGCGGTCTGTAAATAATCGAGTCTGGACAAGACAATCCAGTGATTAACAGCATGAGTATCAATCTATGCAATTGGGGTACGATGACACGTGTGAACCAAGTCAGCGAGCCTGACAACCCTATCTCATTAGACGCCTCTCACGACAAGCATGGGTTGCTGAAAACCAATTCTAACCCGGATCTTCACGTGTCTCGGAATTCTCTGACGAGAGTTCGGGTGTTACATTGCCTGTCTGTGTATCATCGTGACGTTCATGCTATTAATCACTCGGTTGCCTGAACCAATCTCACTTTGTTACAGACTGTCGTGATACATACGATATATGACCAGACAATCCAGTGATCAACAGCATGAGCATCGATGTGCGCAGTTGGGATACGATGACAGTCAGCGAGCCTGATCACCGTTAGTCGCCTCTTACGACAAGTATGGGTTGCTGAAGACCAATTCTAACCCGGATGTTCACGGATCGACTGACTGTGTGGCTGGTAGTGTGACTGGTACTGTGATTTACCTTCTAATGTTTGTCTGGATGCTAGCGACATGCATGTATACTTCCCAGGAAGCTGAGAATTGAAACCTATCGCACAAATGATCGCAGCAGTAATGCATGTAATATATATAAATTGAAAAGTGTTCTGTACAAATTTCATAAGTGGTTTTATATATTCAAAGATTGTTTTGGTAAACCACATGCACTGCCGTTCCTTTGTATGTACTTGGTCTCCATGGTGATGTATTGTCGAATACATAGGTCTGTATGACGTTATCACCTGAATGGACCATTAGCCATTGGAGCTTGTATGTTATGAAGTACAATGCAACACACGCGCCGGTCGATGTTATAAGGAATGTGAGAGGCATGTTGATTGCGTGTCCATTCTTGCCGGAATGACGAGGGATATGTAAGTGTTTATCAGAAGACGAATATGGGCCATAGCTCCAGGGTGATATTACTTCATAACACCACATTATATTTATCTACTTTGCATCACGATGTTCGTTTTTGATTGGTTACTGGAAGAACAGTGTCTTCTCTTGTACCTCACTGACAGATAAAGCTTAAGACCTTCGGTCACAGATCCTTCTCACACACTGCTGCGGTCTTGTGGAACTCTTTACCCTTTGACCTGAAGCTCGCACCAACTCTGGACTCCTTTAAAAGCCATCTCAAAACGCACTTTTCATTCAGTTCTATGACTCATAAACAGCTCACTCTTACTGTACATATTGTTTTAATTGTAGCGCCATGAGCATGCTTACGAGCGTGGATTTGTGCGCACTATAAATAGGCACTATTATTATTATTATTATTATTATTATTATTATTATCAAGGTACAAATGTCTTAAATCCTGCATAGAAAGCCGAGCGTCTTACCATGATATATGATTATGATCATAGATATTATTATGGTCTGCCGAAATGTATCTGTGTATCCCCAGCCTGTAGGATTATCTATCCTGTGTGTGAACCTACGTACCCCGAGGCGATAAGCAAGGATACCGCACACTGGGTATACATTCGATAACATATCATTCGAAACAAACAACACACAGCATACAACATACAACACTGACACATAGCTAAGTAAATAGCGGGGACAGATTCTTCAGGATAGAGCATACAACGAGGAGACCACAATATACTTTTTTCAGCACGGGCGGATGGATAGCCTAGTGGTTAAAGCGTCACGCCGAAGACCCCACATGGGTACAATGAGTGAAGCCAATTTGTGGTGTACCCCGTCGTAATATTGCTGGGAAAAGCGGCATAAAACTAAACTCACTCACTCACACTTCAACATGCAGCATACAACATACAACATGCAACATATGCTATAAAACATGCAGATACAGCATATCAAATACACTATATAACAGGCAAGATATACCATCCAATATATACAACACATTATATAATATACAGGCTACACCATCCAATATACAGTATATAACATACAAGATACACCATCCCCCCTTACAACATACATACTTATATACAAGATACAGCATAGTATATATCAGCATCTAACATACAACGGCGAACACGCTAAACACAGTCTTCATTGTTCTAGAACGTCCTCTGTGGAAGCGCCGTTTTTGCTTGTTCATAGTTGAATATGTTTCAAATATCACATTCAATTAGCAACTAACTCTCTACCATCACTGAAGCTCAATCCGTGCACTGCGAATATAACACGTAATATTTCATAACATTGTTGCAATACAAAAACGTGCAATTGTTTTTTTAAAACATTCATAAATATTGATCTAAGATGGATTTCATATTTACCCCATTATGTAGACAAATATAACTTTTCATAGCTTCAGCAGACATATTGATCATTGTAATGGCTCATATCCATTCCGACATTTAGATAATTTCATTAAAGTTGATTGCAAAAGTTGAAGCAACGTGGAATCTCCTTTCAGCTATTATTAACCACGCAAACTGTCATCTTCCGAGGCTTGTCAGATTTTAAAAACCCAAACAATGTATCGTCTGTCTTCAAACTATGCATATACCACATTTCATTGTATTTTGGCAAAACATCGTGATTAACGACAGTAAGTGGGTTTAGCTGATACGGCATGCGTGGTGGCCATAATGAAAGTCGAAGTTGAAGCTAACTGAACAAAATCGTAAAGGTGTCATCATTATTCTGGGTGGAACATGCATGTCATATTTCATTTGTTGACAGACGCCGACGGACGTCGGACGCCATTTAAGCAGAAGATGAGATAAGCTGCCACAACGTTCGAGCGACCTTAACGTCGAATAATCTAAAATTGATTCATTGATTTTATACATCTTTGCTGAAGAGCTTGCGTGTGGAATACTATGTGCATAAACAGGTTTCAAAGACAATTTAGGATGTATTTGCTTATTGTGAATCAAATAAAGAATAACAGTAGGTGCTTCTTCTTCTTCTTCTTCTTCTTCAATTTTTACATGAAAATAAACAGAAAACTAATCACAGTAACCTCAAAAGAAGAATCGACATTAGATGAAATTTGTTGTGAGTTATTTGAAAGCGTCCCGAAAACGGTCGCCTCTCGTGATGTGGTGCATGAGTGTTGTGAGAGATGTGAAAGCTTCAAGAGCCACATGAAAGCGTTAAGAGCACGCACGCACTGACCGACACTCTCACGTAATTTGTTTGGCGTTGTGAGCGGTATGAAAGCGTCCGGAAAACTCAAAAACGGTCGATCTTCCATGATTTGTCGAGCGTTGTGAGCGATATGAAAGCGTCAGGAGCACGCACTGACGGGCTCCCTCTTGTGTTACAGGGGGCTGAGAGCGATATGAAAGCGTCAAGAGCACGCACTGACGGGCGCTCCCTCGTGAGTTACTGGGGGTTGAGAGCGATATGAAAGCGTCAAGAGCACGCACTGATGGGCGATCCCTCGTGAGTTACTGGGGGTTGTGAGCGATATGAAAGCGTCAAGAGCACGCACTGACGGGCGCTCCCTCGTGAGTTACTAGGGGTTGAGAGCGATATGAAAGCGTCAAGAGCACGCACTGATGGGCGCTCCCTCGTGAGTTATGTGGGGGTTGAGAGCGATATGAAAGCGTCAAGAGCACGCACTGACGGGCGCTCCCTCGTGGGTTACTGGGGGTTGTTAGCGATATGAAAGCGTCAAGAGCACGCACTGACGGTCGCTCCCTCGTGAGTTATGTCGGGGTTGAGAGCGATATGAAAGCGTCAAGAGCACGCACTGACGGGCGCTCCCTCGTGAGTTATTGGGGGTTGAGAGCGATATGAAAGCGTCAAGAGCACGCACTGACAGGCACTCTCGCGTAATTTGTTGAGTGTTGTGAGCGATAGGAAAGCGTCAAGAGCACGCACTGACGGGCGCTCCCTCGTGAGTTATTCGGGATTGAAAGCGATATGAAAGCGACAAGAGCACGCACTGACGGGCGCTCCCTCCTGAGTTATTCGGGATTGAAAGCGATATGAAAGCGACAAGAGCACGCACTGACGGTCGCTCCCTGGTGAGTTATTGGGGGTTGATAGCGATATGAAACAGTCAAGAGCCTTATGAAAGCGACAAGAGCACGCACTGACAGGCGCTCCTCGTGAGTTATTGGGGGTTGAGAGCGATATGAAAGAGTGAAGAGCTTTATGAAAGCTTCAAGAGCACGCACTGACGGGCGCTCCCTCGTGAGTTATTGGGGATTGAGAGTGATATGAAAGCGACAAGAGCACGCACTGACGGTCGCTCCCTGGTGAGTTATTGGGGGTTGATAGCGATATGAAAGAGCCAAGAGCCTTATGAAAGCGTCAAGAGCACGCACTGACGGTCGCTCCCTCGTGAGTTATTGGGGGTTGAGAGCGATATGAAGGTGTCAAGAGCACGCAACAGCGGAGGCTCTCTCGTGATTTGGTGAGCGTTAAGAGCAATATTAACGCGTCAAGAGAGCGCAACAACGGACGCTCTCTAGTGATAATTTATCCCATTAATTCCGACCGGTAAGAATATTGTGGAAGCGTGAAGAACTGCCAATAGGTAGACATCAGTAAAGTGATTGTAATCAGAGCAGATGCGTCTACCAGACTCATAGATTGGAAATTAACCAGTGCTAGCGTCATTTTAGACACGGCTATCTTCGCCTAGGGGCAAGGGCAAGGATGAGATTGGAAGGCGATATCTACTGTGTCGTCCCCCCCAATTTTATGGGATAAAATCGATTTTCGTCAGCTATCATAGCCATGTTAAAATTAAGTCGAAATTCATCACATTGGCCTATAGGAAGATAGAGTATTTGAGAATTACTTATTGTACACATGGGCTTCATTGATTAGGGGCAGTAGCGCGTGTGGGCCGGAGCCTTGGCAACGAGACCGTTTAAAAGTAATATCTTACACTGATAAGAAAGTTTCTTTTATTTGAAATATTTAACTTCTAAAAGATTAGATTCGCGTCTAGTTGGCCTCAATATGGGATTATTGAGCGTGCAGCGACGCCCTGAATATTTGCAATGTACATTCTGAGCAGGAAAGCAAGCGTCTGAGTCCTCAGGTTTCGATGTGGTGCAAGAATTGCGAATATTTAAAATGTGTTTTGAAACTAATCTTGTAATTTCTTGTGGAATATAATTCAGTGTCTCGCGGTTGCTTTCGTTATTGATTGGTTGTCGTGAATCTGGGATACGTCTGGAATTTTCATTGACATCGTTGTTTCTGTCTGATGTGGTGTTGGGACTATAAATTCACGTATGGTGTAATTCAAATTTTCCGTCGGGTATACTAGCGGAGAATAAATAAAGTGCTTCAACTGATTTAAACTTTATATCAGTGGACTAACAACATATAATTTGATCATTCGTATGATTTTTATCATCACAAAGCATTGATAAAACCCCTCGTAACTGAATACAGGGTCAAACGCCCTAAAAGAGGATTAGTGTGACTAGAAGGTTGATAATTTCCATATCGAATGTGACCACGATTTTGTTGATGTATTGATTTTGTTGGGGGTGACACCAAATGACTGTAGCAGCCTGCGGCATGTTGTTCCAAGTGTTAACCGAGATCACCTGTGCAAGCGTTATAGGCTGGTTCTGGTCCTTTAGTAGGCGTCGTTCCGTCTCATTCCAGACAAAGTCATCCTGCCTAAATAAAAGTACAACACGTGCAAAATGTCAGCGGAAATTATCCGTCTGCATCCTCACGTTAGATCTCAGCACGTACACAAAGGGTAGGACATGAACTCGAACTCACATTTAAAGTGCTACAAACAAGGATGAATTATGGTCTCTAATGTGTTGTAGTGACACCCTAGACCCTTACACGTTCACCAAAATTAAACTGACGACATTATGTAACGCAACCGTTGCTAAAACATTCACGTGCAGTCTTTTGCACGACTCCCAGCGATGTCCAGATGAAACTACTCTGTGAACAGTATACTGTTCCTGTTTTGTCATCTGGGCCCAACTCCGGACTAGGCGTGGCTGACGGCGACGTGGAAGTAAGTTAAGGGCATTGTCTGGTATCGGGGCCTGAGATGCGGCTCCCTTACCAGGTTGCGTACGGTTCTTCAACTATTTGATCTGAACCCCAGAACTGTCTAAGCTGTTAATGTAGCAGTTTCATGATAATGTCGTAGATGCACTAACCGAATACGGTTGTCATACATATAGTTACATACATGCCTGCCCGTTCTCTCCGCTCCCAGAATCAAGATCTTCTCTCAGTACCCCAAGTTCATCGGAAACACTTTTGGCATAGATCATTCAAATTTGCAGCACGAGCCCTGTGGAACAGTCTTCCTTCTCCTATCAAAATGCTTCATCCTCAGAAGCATTCAATCCGGGACTCAAAACCTGCTCTTCAAAAAGATTCTACAACCAAGAACTGTCAAAATATTCTGATGGCCTTTTTGACGAACTGTCATATCTTCCTCATGAACTCTTTTTATATGTAGCGCTTTGAGCATACTCTGGATGACTACGGCGCACAAGAAATATCCATCTATAATTATTTATATTATTATTGGCGTTACGTCGTATGCAAATTCATGTCAAGGCAATTCACGAGTGTGTCCCTGCTGACAGAAAGAGTCTATAACAGAGATGATACCACGTATCGATGAGCACTAAAATGTCTGTTCAGCTCCTTGCTTTCTTTCTGCATACGCACGGGGCGTAGGCGTTGATTTTCAGCAAGCAGAGGATTTGCGTAAGCGTATTCTTCAGTTAAACAAAAAACACCTGTATGAGCATCTTGCATCCAAGAAAAAGGCAAACCGCAAATGGTGCGCCGTGCATTTACATGCTATTTGTGAGTCACCAAACTCGAAGTGTTATGAATATTCAGTATAAATTTATTTTTCTTGTATTTATTTTTTCCGTTAGGGTATTTGATAAAGATTTGATAGGGGTTTAATCCTCCAGAATCTGCAATTCGTGGCTTGCGTCCTTAATTAGGAATTGTAGAATTTAAACACATGCAGGCCTGGTTGTCGTAATCCAAGGCTTTGAGAGCGTGAAAGATTGAGCATCGAATATATCTCGGTGTGTCTGTTTATTGCGTTTGGAAAGAGCGAAGCAATGTAGACCGAAGCAATGGTCAGACGTTAACTACTTTGGTGAAATTTCTACAACCAATAACTACAACCTTTCTTTACGAACACCTGGTGCCATCACTGATTAAGATATCACTTTCATGTGACATTTGTTCCAAATTGAAACTGTTTTGCTAGAGATACATTTTTCTCTGGCGTTGACGTTTTAAAACATATTTGATGGAAATTACGAGAAAGGTATGGTGAATCCGGCAGTGATTCAGGTTCGTAAACGTTAACTGCTTTAGGGTCCAGTGTTGAGAAATCATAATCAAGAGGGCACTGCCATTTGATCTTTTACGCCTGAAGGGCTCTTCTCCAGTCGGCGAACTGTAGCACCTTAGTCGACGCGGGCATCATTATCCGATCCTCATCACCCAGCAGTGAGTGAGTGAGTGAGTGAGTGAGTGAGTGGGTGAGTGGTGAGTGGTGAGTGAGTGAGTGAGTGAGTGAGTGAGTGAGTGAGTATTCGCCAAATTTCCGGTTCCATCACACAGGGAGTACGTTGAGTGGAAGGCTATTTTTAGTGTTACGTCATTCGAATCAGCCAGAGGCGGCATGCGCGGTAACATTTATCAAAATGGAATGAAAAAAATACACTTGATAGCCGAGTATGGTCCTTAACTTGTACATGGTGCTGACCAGTGCTTCAGCTATTGCTGCTGCAGTATATATACACACACGCCAACACCGGGTGTCATAGCTGTTTACAATGATGCATGTCTTGCATTTCTCGGTTCAATGTTAAGTTTCTCTCCACTTGGACAAGATGAAATAATAATACCTGATTTGAATTAACAGCCGCTATTCACGTTTTGGTGGATTCGTGTAAATCTGAAACACACCACTGAAACAGGGTCCCGATGCAAAAAACGTTCATAGCGCTACGACATTCGTAAGACTATGATAAACTATAAAGTTACGACGGGTCGTAACGCTACGAACGCTTTGTGGATCGGGACCCAGAATCGTAAACCAAATTCCAGAACAAGTAATGAAAGTGAGTCTTCAAAAGAAGGGAATCAAATAAATCCCCAAATGGATACGAGCAATAGGAAGTCTATTGAAAACACAAAAACATAGAAAGAAGAGTCAAGTCCCGTGTGTCCAATAACAACTCGTTTCTTGTGTCAAATAAAGAAGGAATGTCGTTGAAGTAGCGTAGTGTTTTTCTTTTAAGTCGAGCATCCATGTTGGCTTTGATGAAGTAGAACAACCGAGACTTTGAACTGTTTTACAATTTATTCATTAGCAACATTTTTGGGGCTTTTGTACAAAAGCTTGCTACAAAATAAATCTCCGATCACATAGACACGAACAATCAACAAAAATATCAACATCATTTCAACATGGCGGCCCTAGGTCACATGACACAAGTCACGTGATCAATCCGAAGGTCACGCACATTTTGTTATGTCAATAAATTTCTATAACAATGGAAGTCTAATGTTAGCTTTCAAAGCACTTTGGAGTACGCCGTATCAGAAATCTCCAATTGGGAGGGGGGTAACAAACAACACGTGTTTCAAACCGCCAATTAGATTGCAGCTTGCAAAACACGGACCAATCACAGAAGTTGATACATGAAATGACTGATTAAAGTACGTGATACCAGAGCATCCTTTAACATTGTTAGGTTATTTTTTTAGAAAACGCGTGCAAGGCATGTTGTACGGATAATTCATAGAAAAATAATACATTTACCAATCTTAATTGAATAAAGAACAAAAGCACTCTCATCTTCAAAGAGAAGAATAAAATCCTTTGAGTATTTACTGACGAATCATACACCCACTAACATGGACACTCTTGACCTTAAAGATCTTCGACAAACACGGTGTTTTAATTGATTATGCTTGCTTACAGAAGTAAAGACTCTTTGGAGAGGCTATTGATATCTTGGGGTGTTTGAGGCCAAACTGGGTACTGTTATCAATGTTATAGCTACATACTTGTTTGCATCAATGCCTGTAATCAATACAGGATATCGTTAAAGAGACTGGTTCCTATATCTAGGAATGTATTGATTGAGGTAAATATACTACAAAACGTGTAAATCAGTATGAGCAAAGTCCGATTTTAGAAATATTGCGGATTAACCATTACATGCCGCGCACGTTAGTGATATGGAGAATGGAACCCCGTATCTGGCGTGAAGATCTTTTGAGCCAGAATCATCGTTCTACTTTTCCAGATACAAATATAGCTGAATATTAATTGGATATGGTTTGAATACCCAGTATATAATAAATCATATATATGGAAATGGTGTTAGTGTTATATATTAATATTCAAGCGGGAGAGTCGAACCACGACTTCGGTGTGACGAGAGAACGATGCATCCACTCGACCACTGCTCAGCGCATACATATTTTCGAGGATTCTTAGGAGTATTTCAGTGCAGCGGGAGACAAAAATAAAACTTACGTTTTATGCAAATTGTGTGAGTCAAGGCTACTATCCATAGGGTAGGTCATTTGCAATGTAACCCCAATGAAACCTGTCCCACAGAAAAGTGTCGGCTGGAGTTGACGTTTCACATTAACCGCTTTGTATAAAACTGACGCAATATTTTAACATGAAAAGGCTTCCTCGTGTACATATGGGTATCCTCGCAGTGGATATGAAATTCAAATGGTGAAATCTGAGATATTTAACGATTAAAGAACATCATGAATGGCTTGTAGTATTTTGAAAACATATCGCGTTGAGATAGAAGTCATGTCTATGACTCAGAATTCAGCAACATGATATCGAGTTAATCCCTTGCCATGTTTATATTTTGGAGCAATAGAATGAACGGGGAAGGCAACTAAATTAGTTTTGGCCAAATACGGTTCAAAACAGTTTCATCTTGTAAGGCGCTAGAACCCAGTGGGCATTGTGGACGCTCGTTTTCCATGCAAATGTGTGGTCTTTTTGTCCACGCATGTCCTGTATTTATGGTAACAAACACACAAGATGGGGACAAAATCAATCTAACAGTCATTACTTCTCTCCTCAAAGCGAGGCCAAGACGTGAGTTGGGTAGTAATTCTCGCGAGATGTGTAGCGAGCCCGGATACGGCGGTAATAAAATAGTTGTCGAACAAGCGACTTCCCAGGAGAGGGGTCGGAGGTCACTATGATTTCAATGTTACTCTGACAGAAAGCGATCCTGTGCTATCAATCAGGGCAGTCTGGAAATGTCTTTTAAACGCATATTTGAACACCTCGGAGAAGGGTGAATTTCATCTCACCGCACAGTAATTGCCTCTGGGAGATATTTGGAAGTATTCAAAATACACTATTATTATTCTAAAATATCAATCGGTTGATATTACGTGGGTACTTTGTTCTTTCAAGAGTTGTGTATTGATATACAAAGGCAAGACATTATGAGTTTAAGAAACACATAAACGGATCTTTCTCGAATATTCTTGGTTAAAACGGTCAAATGAATCGTGCGTTCAAAATATACAGATTCTTGAAAATAACGGCATTCGCTAAACTAGAAATATACTTTTAAGACCAGAATTAATCACGGGTACCTCTGCACGTTTTAAATAGTAAGAAGTACATTTGAGAAATTTGATTACTGAACATTTGTATCATAAGGGCGGATTGGTAGCCATATGGTTGCAGCGTTCGCTCGTCATATCGGCCGGGGATCCGGGTTTGCATCCTCATAGGGGAACATCGAGATTGGTGAAATGTTCTTAAAAGAAGCCTAAAACCCTCCTCACTCCTATTTCATGCATTTTGTGTGTATTTTTCGTAAGGTGCTATCCGAATGTATTAAGAAGATAGATTGATGAGAGGAATTCTACATGGGGGATTCGTGAAGTTTTGCTTGTTTTGTTCCTGACGTAGCGTCCCTGTAGTGAAACGGGGACGAATCTTCGGCGTGGCGAGCTAATATTTCAGGCTCTGGGCAACCAACCCCATTGTCGAGGGAACTCTGGCATTAGTCGGGACAAAGGTCATGAAACAGGGAACATAAGATATTATCTACTAAGCAGTAGCGGATTGTACTTACGGTGGATAGTTTTTAGCTGTAACAGCATTTCGGTTTAATTCTGAATGTCAAAATCAACCCAGGTCGGAGACGATTGACATGGTTGAACCAATGACCTTTTTTATGTAGATTTATAACTGACGGAAGTAAGCTAAAACACTTTTAGATTCTTTTCAGACCCTGACGCAAGCTTTTCTTTTTCAAGAGAAACTAAAGTTCAGATATTCCCGTAACCTGCTATTAACGAAATGAAGACAAAATGCACTTCACAGATGAAAAAGGACCCTTTCCAGCAATCTTTTACGAGTAAATAATTCTTTCTTCTAAACATGTATATAATTTCAAACGAGATTAGTTTGCTGTCTTTGATACATACAATGCGATGAAGCCAGTAGATTGCGTGTTATCACATACACGGTCTAGGCGCCATTTTGTAATGAACACGCGAGTTTCTTCCTTCTGTCGTGTACACGCGAGACACCCTAGCTCGTAATCTACTCAGATTATTTGCCATGGAAAACGATACGTTACGAACTCATACTGATGAAAACACCAGTTGATATAATTGACTGACCTCTGCAAGAAGATCAGCGATTGCATTTTCTAATTCTACACGGAACTGGTGTTTTCGATTGCGTACAATACGCAGTTGGCACGTATGAGGTTACGCAGCGGTCGAACAAGATGGCGGCATCATCCCTTGTGTATGTTAGGTCTATATCCGCTGTACATTCGTGCTAACATTGCTATCATCTCACGCTTTAGACAACAGAAGCAGACAAAGTGTCTTCATCCTAACCCTGGAAACGAGCATCTGCCAAATAGGCCGAAAATAGCCTGCGACATTTCCATACCGCTATCGTATTGTGAGAGCCATAGCACAGTGGGTGTATCAAACGAAATAAATCTCTTAAGTGTTTACCTTAATGAACAGGAAACATTGAATTGAGATGGTCGTCTTATGTTGTTTAAAACTCGGAGAATGTCTCACAGCTGATTAGGGTAACTTGATCAGCACTTTGATGACTGATTATTTTGTGATGGGAGAATATTAACAGTAAAACTTCCTTAGCCTAACTCCATTTTCTTCCGATTATTTTTCTTGGGAAATATCTTTGTCCAAAGTACCATCTGATCAATGATCAGAAAATGTGTTAATCAGTACGATTTAACTGGAAATGGATCATCCAGATAATAGAGGCTTAATTTAGCTGTAAAAACTCTGCATTTTGAAATGTAATTAGCCATAAACATGTCATGAACACAGTCTTCACCTCAAGCTGACATACTTTAAATAGATGAATTTGTACGGATGAATTTTATGGAATAAATTAACGTATTCTTCAAGTTTAGTGCATGTACAGTTATTTCCCATAGATGGACAGTCAAACCACGTATAACAGACTATATGACACGCCACGCGACCAAACATCTGACATCTCGCGGGACATTGAGAGATTACAAATAATTGCAATGAATATATTAGCGCCAGAAAATATTACAACTTTTTTCACAGACTTTTCAAAATAAAAATTTGACAATTGGTTTGGGTGTGGTTCCAGTTGGTCCACATTTGTGCATCAACAATATGGCTTTATATGTTATGTCATAGCTCACTGAGGCCAGACTTTTCATAAAACTGGTTTATGAATACAAAAAATGAAATATGAAAAATATATTTTAATTTACTTATATTTTTTTAAAATCTGCCCACAGGAAATAATTCACAATCCTCATTTACTGAGATTAATGATTAATGAAAATAAGGCATTGTTTAAATCTCAAAAATCAAAATGCAACGTGTTACATGTATGACAAATCGAGAGGAAATGCGTCAATATATTTCAAATTAATCATTTACATCATTAACCAACATTTAATTTAAAAGTCTGACCTTTGAGTCTCAATGTGAACATAATCTCGACTGGGTATTACTACTCGCGGTGGCCCTTTATCGTTACAAGGTCACTAACCGAACAAGGTTACTCATACAATTCAGTTCTCCAGAGTTTGTGCTTTAATCGAAATAAGCACATTCTGGTATACGACAAATTGGAAACAGAGATTAGCGCCGTGTTCTTGGGAAAGTGACAAGCAATTAGCTCGGGTCCGAGGGATGTCGATTCCCACAATGACGGACCTGGAAGTACAGGTCACACGGTCTACGGAGACAACTGAAAGATGAAAATCCCTCTCAGATCCAGTGATTGAGCAAATCCATATCAATATTTATGCTTCGTTATTGATAACGATCACCCGGAGGGCAATGATTATGACGTCACACATGGTAAGAGGCTGACAAGATGGTCACGTGAGAATCATCAGCACAAGCTACATTCCTGAGAACTAGTTACAAGCAAACACGGAGGAATCAATTAGTGTCCACACACACGCAAGTCGGATCTCGAGAGGACGCCGTGTGTGTAAGGACTCGGCCGAAACATTCAACTAACCACACATCGGTCAATAATCCTTGGTAATTCGCAAAAGACAGATAAGTAGAGGAATTTAGGGGAGGTCACGTTAATCCCTGCACATCCAACACATTATACTGATATCTTATCATCAAAGAATCAATGTCTATTGTAATTGCAGTTATTAAATAACAAAGTAGACCGTTTGTCTATCATTACCTACCTATTATCTACATTAATTGATTCATTATGACGTTCAGAAACATTCAACAGATCTTCCTTGCTTCATAGTTCTACCTACTCTGGCTTTAACCTGAAAAAAATATCTTGGCTGAAATTTCAAAGGCAATACACTTATTGCCTCTATTTTCATTTCATGTTTTGTTTCAATGGATACTGTTAAACAGTCTTAATCAAACCGAAAAAAACATTAAATGAGAAATAATGACCAATTACAGAAAGGTATTCCGCATTCTGAATATATGTGAGTGAGTGAGTGGGCTTACGTGGTTTTTAATAATATCCCTGCAATGTGTAACATATGTTATGTTTGGGATTACACTTTCTTAGTAAAGCACCTAATCGCCAGCACACAAAGTCATACGCCTAGACCGCTTTGTGTGCTGGCGATTAGGTGACTGACTCTGAGGGTGTGGGTTCGAATCCCGGATGGGACTCAACCCAAAAAGTACTAGAATCTGTACTTTACTAAGAAAGTGTAATCCCAAATATAACGTGTTACATTTGATTACTTTCTAAAATGGCATTGTGTATTTCATCCCTGCAATGTGACGGCTGTAAATAGGATGGGCTTCACGCACTGTACACAGATTGGCAGGTCCATTTATGAATCTTGACGTCCATATTAACTTACATGACGTGATTACTGGATATGTTTCAGAACGGCGTTAAACTCAACTCACTCACACACTATCATGCATATAGACAGCAACAGAATTTCTTTTCTGAAATGGTTCTGCTGTATTATTATACTGTATCCATGGAAACTGTGTATCATAAGGCATTGAACTAACTTTTCTAGATTTGAGAGTAACTTAAAGACAGACGGAAACGCTCACCCTAAGGATCAATAAAGGCACAAGAAGAAAGGGTCACGTGACGTTACATGTGACATACGGAACAAAATGGCGTCTCACACGGAATGGACATAGGGAACGTGAACAACGTTATTTCTGGAATACGATAGGGGATGCCATATCAATACAAACTACCCACGGCGTCATGATGGCGTCGATGACGTCGATGTTATTGAATTATACACATATATAGGTCATACTGAGTCGAGAGATTCAATGAGGGCATGTCTGATCAAATGATCAAATGATCAAAGACGAATGTTGTTGCCATGAAATATTGCGAACTGTAAACCAACAAATTAACGTGACAACATACGAATTGCCTTAACGGTAACCTGATATCGAAAGGAAACCATGTAATTTTATGCAATAAATAAATAATGATCACACATGTAGATTCAAGTGACAGTGTCGTTCAGCAGAAATTGATGACCGTACGAAATGATGAAATAATGGGGAAATTGTGTGATGTGATCCCTGAACGAGACTTGTAAATATCAGTAATTTGACATGGCCACAATGTATTACATAAAACTTAGGACCTAATTGATCAATGTTGGTTGTAGCGAGAACACTTGATTCGAATCACCAGGTCACTTGTAGATTAATTATTTCCTTTGCCCCGTTTCGCGGTATTCATGGCTGTAAAATGAAACCTCATTAACACGAAGTCTGTTATCTCGATGTATCGTGTAGACGATGTAACATTATGGTCCCGATAGAGGTCTGATATTAAAATTCGTTGTCTCGACCTTTGGATAAGTCGACGGATTTACAACGGTCCCCCTAAATTTCGAATTAGAGGCCTTGCATTGAGCATCAACGACATCAACGATGAGATGGCAATCACAACACCCTCAGCCCTAATGGTCTACCTTTGGTTCTAGGGATAGGTATTTTTCCGAAAGGCCATAAATTCAAT
Source organism: Haliotis rubra (assembly GCF_003918875.1). NCBI lineage: Eukaryota > Metazoa > Mollusca > Gastropoda > Lepetellida > Haliotidae > Haliotis > Haliotis rubra. The sequence goes on from NW_025765248.1 coordinate 931,637, forward strand.
TACTGATACAAGAACATGGACCTGTTCATATCATTCATATTATTATGTTCATATCGGTGCAGTGAATAATAATAGTAATTATATCATAGGCAATGAACTGGAAATCTATGCGACATTCCGTTTCTGTTTTTGAATTCAAATTGCCGTTACTAAGGTGAGAATGAGTAAACAAACTTGAAAGATAGGAAGAAAGAAAAACAATACACATGATACATTTTTTCCACAATCGTAATGGCTATGGTAACTAATTGTACTTACCATGAACACAACAACAAAGAACAGTGTGTTTGTTTAAACAATATATTCATTTTTAAATTTGAAACAGAGTAACAAACGTGAAGCCAAAAATATTTCTGTTATCAAAATAGACTCAAACATAAATTTGGCAAAACTATAATATAAACATAACATTATTCTATAGGATACCGAATCAAGTGTTCTCGGGGTAAGGATTTAACAGTATTCATGGGAAGTGTACATAAAATTTACACATGAATATAATAACAGTTTCTTCTGTACGCTAACACTTTAAGCCTTGTGCTTCTTAAACAGAAATGATATTCAAATTGACTTCTCGAGCAGTGATTGGTAACTTCGTAGATTTCTGGCACGGTGATTGGTCAGTTCTCGTCGACTTCGAAAACATCTGGTGATTGGCAAAGAGTTAGATTACTAACGAATTGTTCACGGATATAATTCTGTCAATTGGTGGACAGTGGTCAGACATGTCGGACGGCTGGACAATTCAGGCGCTATATGACACAGGATGACACACACATATGGTCTAATGAAGATAAACAACATTCAATCTGAACACATACTACTCGATAAATTGTGTGTTTCGCATGATTGTTCAAACACACTGATATCCCTAGTAATACTGCATGTTTATTGAATAGGGTCAACAAAATAACTGTCAAGTAGTCAAATATCACCATGTTGATTTTGAATTCGCCCTTTCAAACATGGATACTCACATACATTGTGATCGTGTCCGGTTTCACATCGTAACTACTGCCCTATTTGGACCTGACACATTGTATCCATAATATTATAGGCTAATCAGCATCAGCTAGCTTAATACACACTAAAATTAAAGTAAGCACTGGGTTTTGAACTGGAAACTAAACTGCCGGGCCTGTCAATTGGCTTGAGCGTAGTCCCCCTTTAAGTTACATTCACGTTAACTATTAAATACTAATCTGTTTAAGACATGCAGCGAGTAAGCTAGGACAGCTGTAGCGTTTCCTAACACCATAATGACCTATTTGTTTACTATAAATAAGCTGGGAAAATGATAAACAGTTAACGCGTGCATAGGGCACCTGTAATGAAGCAACACGGGTCTCGACTTATCATGTCCTTGACACTAACGCGCCTAATGACATCGCTTTTCGTTGACTTTTACAAATTGAGCATTTCACGCAGAACAAGGTCCATTCCTCATATCAACAATCAAATCAGCCATTTCTCGGATGAAATAAATATTGTTACATCCATCAATGCTGATGCTCAAGGCAATAACTATCAAATATAATTTGTGCTTTCTGTAGAATATAAATTGATGCTGCGCAACAATGAGTTTGCCTCAATGTCACTCTTAACGCATATATTTATATCAGATTGTCTGGTTAATGTGGGAAGAAACCCCGAAGTAACGCAGGTCATAGACGTTTATAACTTTGGTGTAACCCCCTAGCACAGGTATGGTGTTAACAAACGTAGACACGTCACCAGGGCGACCCCGGATTCGAACCCGGGATTCGCAGCCATGCACAGATGACTTCGGTGCCATCAGTACCCTTTCAACCAACTGTAACTGTAATGGACAACTAGTTAACAGTTTGAGTAACAGTTTTTATCCTATGCAAGTATAGACAGCCTCAATACCTTGGACCAGTGGAATCGGATCCATATGCGAGTAAGGGACGTAACTCTGATTAACCGAATCTTTACGTTTTACTGATTGCTCTCCACTATTATATCAGATACCTTCACAATACTATCTAGATGTAATAGTCGTTATGAAATACTGTTTAACACCTTTATTCCCAAGGCCATTGCTATTACCAATATGTTTCATGCACACTGCTTCTTCTAAATATTACTTTTGTTTCTGTAAATACTTAAATCGTGACATTAATGCTTTCAGAACAGAACCATATACGTGGACAGCTACGTCTGTGATGGTATCTCCCTTGTGGCCATTGAAACGTTAGGATCCTGCTATAGAGAATTTCGACAACCTGGAGATTACTAGGTAGGAAGAGCATATTTTCCCATAGACGATATACTGGTTATTGCTGTTCTGTGTATTAACAGGCTTCAGTTGCTCAGTCACCTTGGTAGTACGGTCAGATTGCTCATTGAGGGAGGGAACAGCATTAATCAATGCACCAAGCGAGGTCGATCAGCGTCTTGTATCTGACGTGGACGTCCAATACAACCTTCAACAGGTCCTGGTGGATGCTACAGAAACCGATGTACACGTAATCTGCTTACCCTAATAACAAACATCTAATGATCATTGACAAAACGATGCGAACCGACATTGTCCAACCGTCCTGAAATAACACACATTCTCAGCAAAATCAGTAGTTCAACACAATGTAAGACAATGTTCTAACATACACATGGTTAGTTTGTTCAGCTTACATAATACATTGTATTGCAAACATGTGGCTCAGAGTCGTCCCTCGGGACAGACACCACTGTTGTCGGCAGCAGTACACGACTCACTGGAAGATCTGGGGAGGGAGGGAGGGAGGGGAGGACCTGGGTGGGGCTGCCTGCCAGTCGGGATGGAAGAAGAAGATCTGTCTCATGGGTACGACAAACAACTCTTGGAAATATACAACTGACACAGTTAACATTTCCAAAGGATCTTACAGTCTGCATAATGCAGTTTTTAAACTAAATATAAAAGTGCTAAATGTAACATATTTCTAACTGCAATGTACAAATTAGCAAATGTTCTAGCGAGTTTCTGTTACTGTGGCATGCCCACGATGGTCCATGCAGACCCAGTTTCATTTTGAGGCAATGATTCTATCCACCCCATAACGGAATGATGAACGTTAGGTGAAAATGCCATTAAGATTAAATTTTTTGTTGTTTATCATACCCCTAGAAAGCAAAATATATTTATAATCTACTAGGTTTGACGTAGCCATGTCACAACGCGCCAAATATTACTGCATGCTCTTGAAGCGTCTGTTGCAACACGCCAGTACCGCTGTCTACATATTACCTATAGCAACAATCAACGTGAAGGCTAATCTACCCCGTCTTGCACCTTGTCGATATACATGATGGCTTATCATATGGAGGTTACGTGGTGCGTCCGCCCACCTGTCTTTCTTATCACTGACGAGCACACATATTTAATGGTGAAGCTAAAATCAAGAATTAGAGAGCATCATCTTCACGTTTCCATCATAACCGTTTAATTCCTACGTTTGATTTCAAACGATTGGGATACATTAAGATCTTCTCAGTAATAATTTTCAATTACATGACCAACATCAAGAACAGCCTGCCATAAAGATGATCGATATTCTAGATAGATAACGAATCAATAAATATACAATGAACGCACAGTTAAACAAGTTTCCGATGTTGGCCATCACTGACAACTACATTTTCAAGGTAAAATTGCTACTGAAAAACCAACAGCTATGGAGTTTAGAGATGGCTGGACGTAGATGGAGTTAGCATTGGATGTTACTTGCTTCAAAGGAAAACACGCAGTGTAGCTTCTAGAGGATAATTTGTCGGTAAAGTCAGCATTGAATGTGTCTAAACACGCATTGAAACCACTCCAGTCGAACATCTCTGCTACTGTGAAACTAATTCTGATCCTGGGCTTTGCAACAGAGGGCTTTACACTATACGAACTTATTCTGTACCCTGTAGGCTTGGCAAGGTGCCAGCTCATGCGATCCGTGAAGGTGCATCTGTACAACGGCGAGTTACGGGCATTTTACAACAGAAGCCTAAATCTGCACTCCATAGACAATCGTTACAAAGCATTGCACAGAAGTTTCTACACATAGCAGACTGTTTAAGGCTAAGAGCAATGGTTGGCCAGGCAGGTCGGCAGACGACACCGCACTTTGGCGGGAAATGAGGGGAGGGGAAGGGGAACCTACCCAGTGTGAGAAAACTGAGCAGCTAATTCTAGTTCGTGTTTTAAGTGTCTTGAATCGTCCGGATCCCGGACTGCAGGCGTGGCTCACTGCCCACTGTATTACAGCCTCAGCCGGGGCCTCTCTCGTGGTCAATGGTGCGTGGACGTCCACAGTACCACGGCTTGTTTCACGAATATCACCTCCCAAGCAGGAACACTACAACAACATAACTTCATTTTTACAAGGATTTGGAATCCTTCAATTTGGCAAGTGAGACGAAAAGTAACCACAGTTATGACGACGGGTTATGGAAGTGGCATCCGATCAATGTTATTCCATCCAAGAGCAGTTTCAGCAGCCGTTGAGATCAGCCATTTAAAGTAATTCACAAATCACATTTGCTTGTTGATTCTCACTCTATATCTGTACAGCCACGTGACGTCAGCCAGCACTGAACGTCACGTCACGTGATATCATATATCACATTTGCACGTGCAAACCACGTGGCATTAGGGAAAAATCCAATAACACAATATCACTGTATTACTATATCTTAGACTCCCCTTGGCTATTAGGCGATCCGTTCCCAATCTGAACCAAGGTTTGACCATGACTGTTGTAACGCACCATTGTTTCCGCTGGGGGTCTCAGACTGTCTTTGACAGCATGATCGGCACCATACTGCTCCACATAACTCTCGGAACGCATTCGAACGTTTATTCCACGACATCTACAACACAATATTTCCTTAAAGGGAGTCCTAAATTCACGGTTGAATCGAGCATATATAACAGGATTCAAGAAGGAATTCGCATAACCCAACCACATAAGCACTGAGGAGACCCATGGTGGTACCTTGTCAAATGATGCTCCGTATACCTTAAAACAGACGGCTTGCACTACAGCAAGTATGAAGAATGGGAGCCAACACGCCGTGAAACAACCCATGATAATACCCAGAGTTTTGGTAGCCTTACGCTCCTTCGAAGTGGACATACGTTGTTTTGATGGTATTATTGACTTGATTGTGAATCGACGACGTTTAATAGAGTTTCTCTTTAAAAGGTTTTCTTTCGTCGTATCATCCTCTGACGATAGTAAGTTCGAATCTTTGATTGAGCCATTGGGTAGAATGTGGCTGTCACCACTGTCCCTCGATGGCCGACCCACTTGGAACTCGGGTGGCCGGTCTATGTTGCCAATATGTGACCTTTGCTCGGCCTTTGCTATCCGAGATGACACTCGCCAGATTTTATAATAGACCACGATCATCACAGCTAGAGGCAAGTAAAAGGCACCCAGAGTTGCATAGATCTGATACCCTAGTTCGTTACTAATATAACAGTCAAAAGCACCCCTGTCGGCCTTCCAGCCGAAAATTGGGGGGATAGATATCAGAGCTGAGGCCACCCATACAACGGCTATCATTATTCCCATGCGTTTAGGCGTCCGTTTCATGGCATACTGTAGTGGTCTGGTGATGACGAAATAACGATCCACGCTGATCATACAGAGATTAAGTATAGATGCAGTGCACAGGAGCACGTCTAGGGATGTCCACATGTCACAAACAGCTTCTCCGAGACGCCATTTCGTTCGAATCTCCGTGTACAGCGAGAGTGGCATTACGAGGATGGCAACCAAAAGGTCCGCCGTCGCAAGGGACACAATCAGAAGGTTGGAGGGTGTTTGCAGGCGCTTCACAATCCCCACCGCGATGCACACGAGAGAGTTGCCTATCACTGTGCCGACGATCATGCAGCTCAAGATGAGGGAGATGAGAACTTGCAGCCACACCTCGTAACTGGACTCCTTGTTCAGGGGCTGTGAGGTCGTATTCGTGATGTTGTCCACACTTGACGTTGAAGTGCTGTCGTTGTAGTCGACTGTGGGAGAACCCAACGTGGACGCCATATCACTCACGACCCACGTGCGGGATGGGTACATGCACGATCCAGAAATTCCATAAGTAAAATAATATCAAGCACAGAACTTTGTAAGAATGAATCCGAAGTAACAAAACACACTTTATCCCAAGAATTCCAAACACCTTGTGATAGAGGAAACAGTCGAGTCAGTGGTGAAGGCTGACAACATGGGCGCGAGGTGTTACTGGAGTTGAAACACTTTTATCACAGCACTAGCTTCCCGTCACAGTTTCCACTTTCTCAAATCTGTCAAAGGTGACAGTTGAATCAGTCGTGGTGGTGTTGGTGTAGAGGCTGCGGTAGCTGAGAGAGACGTCACTAACTCCAACGAGCCCCCGTCCCTCCCGGCCTGTCTGCCCACAGGCTCACCACCAGTTACTACCGTGTGTTCATCGGAGACTCCAGGAATCGATAGAACTGTAGCCTGTTCAATACTCCGACGTCTACCTCCATCCTTCGCTCTCTCTGGTACTCCAAGCAGGCGGACTGGCTTCCACGCTTGCAGGTATCACAACACAATTCCAGATTCTCCAACTGACCAAGTCACAACTCAAGGGTCGCCTGTATCAATGGTTTCCAGGCCAACATGCTGTCCAGAGTGCCACCCTAGCGTATGTCACATCCTACACTCCAAGAAGCACTCGCGAAGCAAACCACTCAGCATGGACACTGTAACAACTTGAGTCGTGGAACGATACTATGACTTAACCCGGCGCTCATGTACCAACAGGTATATCTGCACAAGCGATCTAATGAAGGTATTCATATCAAAATCCTTGTTTTGTCAGCCAGTTCATAGATTAGCAGTGCCGAGGAGTGGATAGAAAGCGGGTTAACCGGCTAACTCTCACCGGAGCTTATATCCCAGATTAGGGTAGAGGCTACTTGTTACACAATCTAACTTGCTTATTTTCATCCGTGTTGAGTAAGTCCTGTGTGGAGGTTCATCTCGGTCGATTATGTTTCTGCGCCCGTTTCAACACTAGGTGATGTTCCAGGTTGTAGTGGAAGTGCACACCGTTCACAGTATAAAATATCCACTACCTTACAGCAGAGTTTCGTTTTAGCACCAATTTGGTTTCTGTATTATCCCGATTTCACCAGGCCGCTACCAGGTCACTGAAAAAGAAAAATGAAAGCGTTAACTCAGTTTCACAGTGTGACTGTACTTATAAGTCGAGGTCTCGGACCGGTCAGTAAGCTATGAATGCAAGTACAACACTGACCCTCCGTGATTATACCAGTAATTGAGTAAATGTCCAGTCTTCCCTATACTAATTCACAGTGTGGCCACATTCAGACGTATCCGCTTAGGTAGTGAAATATTCTGTTCTTTAACCTTCAAGTGGGCAGGGTGATAAACACCTTTCTACAGTCAGGCTGGGGGTGGAGGTATTGAAGCGGCGGTGACGGTGTGTCATTGAGGTATAGCAATATTACACTAGTGTACGGGGATTCGTTACCGGGGAGGCACAAGTTTCAAAGCAAAGACTGTGAATCTCATGGCTAGCTGTATTGTTTACTGGGACGCTCTTCTGTTAAACTGTTCCCCAATGCACACGCTGAGGCCATACCGGCATTTCGTTCTTGCGGCCAACAAGTTAACGCTCGTAGGGTAGAAAAAAACCCACTTTATTCCACAACATCGACATTTGAAAGTCATGAGAGTTAGTCGGTTAGAAGCGTTCATACCCATTTTATATGATGTGTTTCACATTTTACACTCCCGACTTACAAAGCCTGAAATGTACGTATATAAACACATTTCATAGTGCCTAATAGATTACAACTCTGATATTCATACGTATCGTTTGAACAAATATAAGATGTAGCTTTTTAATCTCACACATGGTGAGCAGATGCCAAAATAGGTAATTAAATCAAAACCAACATAAAGGACGTTTTAGTACAGTATTGATCACAGATAGATGTTAGCAGTGCGATAATGAGTGTACGATCCCTCTGTATATAGATTTTAAAACTCCACAACCACATTCCTGATTGTGGTGTTTTCTAACCGTCCTATTAAGGGGATTAAGGGCCTGGAAATTGGATCTTGTGATGGACGGTACTGAAGACCAATGACTATTGGTAAAATGTCAAAGGCATTGTTTGAATTTGCAATTTCTTGGGATAATGTTTTTTCTGTTATTTTTCCGTGTTATAGGTCGTGTGTATATTTTGTGTTTACACTGAGACCTAGTCTGTCATACAGACCCTGAAATATATCCAAGAAACCCCATGCAAGTCTAGAATATGTGGCAAGTATAGAGTCTCAGGGCTCTTCTTTATTATATTTCATTATGAACTGTTTTATCTATGAAATATGTTGATTTCAGAGACTATTTGTTAGTCTAATGAGACCAAACCCAATTTGTTTCAACACATATGTGACATCTATTATAACACTATAAAAAACAAAAGTACTGCATTTTTATTTCATGGTTCACCGTATATAGAGCCAAAACAGTAACAACGTTCTTTTACCTGTAACATTCGTATCAGCAGAGTGATGTCATCCTTACCTGGTGATGCCAATGAAATATATTAGGAAACGCTGACAGGACTGCGTTATGTGTTAAATTTAAAAATATAAATATACTTTTTACATACTTGAATTAAAATCAAAACACACGCACATTTACACACGCACGTATGCACGCACGCACGCACGCACGCACGCACACGGAAAGCTGCCTGGCTAGTTCAGTGAAAGTTTTGTATATCTGTAGTGTAAAGGATATTTTTAACACTATAAAAGACGATGCCAGCGAAATTAAAGTATGATGAAATATTCTCCACATAATGCCTAGCCATAACGCCCTGCACGAATGTATTGATTTTGTGATTCTAAAAACATTAAATCGGACCGCGTTTCTTAAGATTCTTGACATTCAAGAAGGAAGTTTAAGGATACTGAATAACTGAAACATAGTTAGGTACATAAGTGAGTGAGTGGGGCTAGTTTTACGCCGCTTTCAGCAATAGTCCAGCAATATCACGGCGAGGGACACCACAAATGGGCTTCACACATTGTACCCCTGTGGGGAATCGAACCCGGGTCTTCGGCGTGACGAGCGAACGCTTGAACCACTAGGCTACCCCACCGCCCCTAGGTACATAAGACTATTGAGATTTTGAAACTATTCTGTACATGCGTTCGCCTGAAACAGATATGATGCCTACAAATATTCAGCTGATGCAAGCCGTTATTTACAATGACGATAAAAATACATTCAAAGATTATTCTAGGATTCAGTAGTGAGTATTATTTCAGTGAGTATTGTTTTGTGCCGCATTTAGCAATATTGAAGCAATGTCAACGGAAGGAGGAGGACACCAGAGATGGGCTTCACACATTGTACCCACGTGGGAGTCAAATCCGGGTCTTCGGCGTGACGAGTGAACGCTTTGAACATAAGGCAACCCCCACCATCCCCAATTTAGGATTAAATAAAATATGACAATTAAAATATATTAAAATAACTAATATATTAAAATAAATATAATATGATCAAAGTGGACCAAGGGAGTGGAGAATGGGAAAACTCTGCTCTTAAAATACAGATGGACCAAAGTGAGAAATTACATAATGTCCCAAAAATGGTTACAAAACAAGCGATGTTCGGACCGCTGCTGACCACGGCCCAAGTCTACCTGAAGGTCCGTGTAATCTGCAGTACTGGTCAGCGTGTGATAGGCCTCAAGTGCTATGGATAGAGTTTCCTACTAATAGGCCCACTAATTGTGTGAGATTGGCTGTAATAGTTTAAATGGAGTTATTGTGTATTTCCCCCTACTCTACCCATGCACCTATCAGGGTATGACCCGGGCTTGTAATCTCGCCCTGGCCGGGAGGCATCGCTCATTGGCCAGGCCCTGTAGTGAGCTGCATCTTCACAACGCGCCATGCCTGTCGACGATACGCCTCCACTACGCAAGATTCCTATTGCAGGCTTTGCGGCGAAAAGTGCAGGAATCGATTGAAGAAAGGAACACGATGAATTCGTCGATATGTTTTATCCGTAGCATTAAAATCAATATATTGAAGAAGGTGACCACGTGATTTCCCAGGGATCAATGCGGTAGTTTGATACCGGAAAAGGATGCTTAGAGTTGAAATAGTTATTAAGGTTGATGGTAAGACATGGCACACCGATTTCAGACAAGATGAATTCGTAATTATTAAAATGATGAGCTTAGTTCATGTCTTGTACTATTTCCATGGGCGTCTAGACGAGTGACATCCCACTGCAGTAAAAGAATGCCCTTATACATCGATTAGCCTCACAAAACGGTCGAATGGAATTGGATTTTAACATAACCAGTTAGAGGCGAAACTCTACGAGGCTTGGTTTTTTCAAGGCCAGGAAATTATATTGCTGCTACATATGCCGACATTGCATTGATTTATTCTTTGCTTAATACGTAACTTTTGAAACAAGTTATGGGACAACCTTGGTTGGTTTTACAATTATTTCCTTTCCATCTATTTCAATCTGTTGCTGCAAGATTTGTTATGTTACATATAACCTAAACATGGTACCATGGTAAATAAACACCGTTAGTAAACAAGTACAGATATAGGTTCAGAGGCCACTGAAGTACATTTGCTACAGAAAATTACTAATTTGATAGAAATTAAAAAAATAATGTTATTGACGATAAAGGTTATTGCACTTAAATGAAAGCCGTTAGTGCAAGACACTTATTTCATTAATTGGTGCAATCTAACACTTCCAATTATTGTCTAATTGCCGTTTGATGGGAGAATCTGATAACAGTACGCACTTTGTAGCCATAATATTGAGCACCGAAGTCCCGGGTGAGTTTAGTTAGATGGTAAATGGTTGTACTCGGGCATGTATCAGGGTTCTCGTATTGCACGGTGTTAACACATAGCGAACTCTGTAACCTTGGCCATGGAAGCACAGCCTCCCAGGTCAGGAGGTATCTTCCCCTCCCTCAACTACAAACACAGAGATACATAATCCTTCCGCTGGGAAATAGTCCTAAACACTTCACCATACGGACCATGAGCTTGTGTTGGTGTGTATAAATAAAAACACTTCTTCTAGTGAAGTCTAAAATGGTTCTGTGTGCAACCATAAATATTTTTGGAAACGTTTAAGAGAGTATACTGTTGAAGTACAACGATAGCGTACGTTGTCTTTCTTGCTGTCCCGGGGCGATGGGGTAGCCTAATGGTTAAAGCGTTGGCTCGTCACGCCGAAGACCCGGGTTCGAATCCCCCACATGGGCACAATGTGTGAAGCACATTTCTGGTGTCCCCCGCCGTGATGTTGCTGGAATATTGCTAAAAGCGGCGTAAAACCAAACTCAGTCAGTCAGTCAGTCTTGCTGTCCCCGTAAACTGGATATCTTACGTACCTCTGATTTACGCATTACCTACATGTACGGGGAAGTAGGTTGGTTGGTTGGTTGGTTGGTTGGTTGGTTGGTTGGTTGGTTATTTAACGCCGCACTCAGCAATATTCCAGCTATATGGCGGCCGTCAGTAAATAATCGAGCCTGTACAAGACAATCAAGTGATCAACAGCATGAGCATCGATCTATGCAATTGGGATACGATAACATGTGTCAAACATGTGCCTCTTACGACAAGCATGGGTTATTGAAGACAAATTCTAATCCGGATGTTCACGGGTTCGGGGAAGGAGGTCAAGGGTGTAGGGTAGATTAACGCATGTAGTCTCGGAATACATACCATTTGGTTAGTGACAAATAACCCATTGGAATTGGAAAGGAGCCCCAGTCAGATGGGAAATTCAGAACCTGACGGAATATAGACTTGCTTCATGGCTTTAGCATTGCAGGGAGGACAAGGCAGTAAGGAAAATAATGTGGTCCAGGACTGTGAGACAGACTAGGTGTAGAGTAGCATAGTGGTTCGAGTGTTCGCTCGTCAAAAGGTAAACCCTGGGTTACAAACACGAGCACCTCGGGCTCACACAGTATACTGACAAGCTGATCAGTCCGTGTTTTATGCCAGTAATAGCGCAATGCAGGGTAACAAGAAGTACTCTCTTTTGGTGAGACCAGACTTGGGATCGAACCATCGACCTTCGGCTTCCTGGAGAGACTGAAGGATGGACTGAACCTTACTTTTCATAATACGCTGGCAGGCCTATAATTGCCTCATATTCTAAGAAATGTAAACGACCTCGAGGAATATAGTAGAAAATTACTCTTGCCATTTACATAGCATTTAAAGACAACTTGGTGATCTGTAATATCTGAAAGTGGTCAGACAGGGAACTAATAACTCAGTTTTATTCACATTATTGAGAGACGTAACCAGAGATTGACTGATGCAGTACTTAATATACATGTACTTCAGCCAATATATCAGACATCATGTAGGACGGAACGGTGGGAAGGGCGAGGTCGGTAACAAGATCGCAGGCGATGCTTCCAAAATTGGTCACAGGCGACAGGTATAAACTAAGGCAGGCACAATATCCCAAAGAGGCCAAAGACGACATATTTCGGTCGACGACAGGAAATGTGACGAGAGCCATATATCTAAATGGGTTTTAGACGAAATATCCGAAATTGATTGCAGACGATTTATCCAAAGTTGGTCGCAGACGACATTTATGAAAGTAGGAAAAGTGAGAAAGTGCAGTTGCCATAGCCCACAGCATGCAAGATGTCGTCGTAGGAGTGGATGTAATCGAGGATGGCGCTGTAGCCGAGGGAGTGGGTGTGTGATCTATTGGCCAGACGGAGGTGAGTGGAGAGTATTAGCTGATAACAACGGATTTGGGGATGGGAAGAGGTGGGCAAGACTCACTATGGCGATGAGGTATTCCCATGCAATGGCTTCACGGATGGGAAGGCGTTCCTTGCAAGTAAACCCATCGCCGGCAGCTCTAGTGATAGACTGAGATATATGTGTCTACCGCGGCATGAACTGAAGATAAAAACTGTTTTGTTTCTCGTCTGCGTCAAGGCCTACCAAATAATGTTTTCCTTGAAGAGAAGATAAAGGTGCGTGACCTTTTGATAAAAAAACAAAAGTAAGCATGCAATAGATATCTATGAAGCTTCACGTTTCAGGGAATAAAGGAAGTTGTCACGGATTGCAACATCGGGCAATGTCGGTAAAAATTGTTTTACGCCGCTTTTAGCACTATTCATTCATAACATGGATGGCGATATCAGCCTACAGTAGGCGATATCAGCCTACAGTAGGGGGGTCGATGGTGGGAATAGATCCACGACCTCAGTCGTGATGAGGAGCCAAGGTACTTCGGCTCCGCCACCTTTCCTCCGTCATGTATATTTAGGGTTCTGTGTTAAAACATAAAAGAGTGTTGCATTGACTGGATAGTGAGTGAGTGAGTATAGTTTTATGCCGTTTTTAGCACTATTCAAGCATTATCACGGTGGGGACACCAGAAATGGGCTTCACACATTGTGGGGAATCGAACCCGGGTCTTCGACGTGACGAGCGAACGCTTGAACCACTTGGCTGCCCCACCGCCCCAATGACTGGACACGTCTGTCAGATCAGTTAAAGGAAAATTGATAGTTCGTTTCCTCTTTCGAGGTCAAAATTGAATTGTTGGTGTACGAGTGTGGCTGTCGTGGACCTACGTGTCAGGCGATGACACCGAGCGTTTGGTTTGAAGGATTGATGCGTTTGAGGAGGATGACAAATACTCAACTAGAGGACCTGTCCACTGACATCGATTTTATCCGAAAGTAGACAGTACTCTGACGTTTGAACCAATCAAACAAAAGATGATACGCTATAAATAGCCCATCATGGCGGGCATTGAAGAATGGGCAATACACAGATCCGTACCCCTTCCCCTGTCTGTGTTGACAGTGGACAATGGTCAGCGTTGCTGGACAGTCACTCTGAGTGATTTGGGTATAGAAGCAAGTGTCTACATGGTTATCAACAACTGTTCCTTTTGGGGTCGTCATATGAGCGAAATATTCTCAAGCACGACGTTAAACCCAATTTCACCTCACCTCACCTCCTTTTGGGGTCTCAGGAGGTTGCGCGCTAGAAGCCCTTGTTATCGTACAAACATCAAATACCCCCTTGGGGGCAGTCTACCCATGGTGGCACCTATACTACATGCTTACGTTCAATAAACTGACAGACACGACCGTCTTGTGTTTCCTTGTGAGATCTCGGTAGTGGTCACGTGCTCGCGTCAAGGTCAAGCTTCAGGTCAGCTTTGTTTCACTTATACCACGGACGAGAGGGTTTGGTTCACGTGCTGTTTGAGGAAACGAACCTAGAAGCAGTAAACCTCTCTACCATTACGCTTAAAAGTCTTCATCGGGAAGTAATGTTTTGTATACCACATCCACGTTTTCACGAAGACCACGTTTTGATAGCGATCCACGAAAAACATGGTCATGATAAAATCGGAATGGTACGATAGAATATGTCTTTATTAGGTGTCATATTAATATCAGTGTTTAAAACTCCCAAAATTCCAAGCCAGACAGCCGGACTGGTAACTTTAAAATATTACCAGTCCGGATACAAACTTGCCTGTCCGGTTTTCAACAATGAAAAAAAATCAGGTTTCTGAATACTTTACTGTTTGTAGGCATCGCAATAAAGAACATAGCACTAACAGGCAATGCAAAGAGTTTAGGTAAACTGAAAGTACGTGTATTGTGATTGGTTATTGTAAAATGAACCGTCCAATCGTAAATAGGTTAACCTAATTATTATAATACCTTAAACACCTCAAACTGACGACAAGAGAACTGATATTATGAATTATTTACTATTAAGGGTAAAAAACATCTACCAGACCACCGGACAGGCTACTTTTGAAATCTGACCGTCCGTTCCGGACAGTCCGTTTTAAGCGCTGTTAATATGAAAGGATTCTCTCGCTTTTATTCAAAGAAATTGTATGCGACATTAACACTTCCAATGACATAGGTACATATCATCAGCATCCACGTCAATGGAAAGATGCTTCACCACCTTATAAACTGGAAACGGTGAGGCAGTCTTGCCGTGCAATGCACTCATGCTTATCGCTTAAGACTCCGAATAAAGAATGCAACATGTGACGCCCATTCTTGGTGTTCTCAAAGTATGG
Organism: Haliotis rubra; assembly: GCF_003918875.1. Lineage (NCBI taxonomy): Eukaryota > Metazoa > Mollusca > Gastropoda > Lepetellida > Haliotidae > Haliotis > Haliotis rubra. The sequence goes on from NW_025765248.1 coordinate 946,802, forward strand.
TTTGAATGTCGCGGCGTAAAATAATACTCAGACACGTACGTATGACAAGCAGTCAGCGATGTCGAAGCCATACCCATGGGTTATCTACAGGATCAAATCTGGGGCAAACATAACATGACGTTTGAAACAGACACACGTCCCTATACCCTCGTGGACGATCAAACACAACTTTCGATCTAATTACAACGTAAACATTTATAACAGGTGCCGCAATCGCCACCATACTTCCTTAATAAAGTCTATGTACCAAATGTATCCCTTCAGATAAGTACAATGAGGTCTAGCCACTAATTTTACACTTTAACATGTCCAGATCATGAACGTCCCAAGGCTTCAAATATAGTGTCAGAGAAAGGTCCTCAGGTATATAAATAACGGTAAAGTATTGCAGTGCCTGGAATTAGCTATTCTCGGTAACAGTATCTGCCATGCTACGAGCGCGATACCGTGTGTAAAAGCTAAACGAAATTGAAAAGTATTTGGTCTTCAAAATTCAAATTTAAGATAAAAATGATAAGTGTTAGGTATTTAAAAAGAGGATTTATCTGCAATCAATCTGGGAATGAAAATGTAATTTCTGATTGACAAATGACAATTTTTTTAAAACAATCGGCTAAATGAAAGTTTATGGGAGTCACCCTCACGGCAATGTTGTGAAGCTATTACTCCAAGGAATTAACGGTATATGTTAAAATACCAAAAACACCCAATAGAAACGCAATGCCTGTTAAAATAGATGTTCACGTAATACTTGACGTCATTAGCCGGATATTCCATGCCAATTTGCATCAATGTTCGACTGGTTTTACACAACACTATGGTGGATATTCCAAACAAGATCAAAGACAAAACAACTAATTTGCTTCATTTCTGTTTTAAAACCACAAAACTTGCCAATAAACGTGTAATTATTTTAACCCTTCCTTTTGAATTGTTTTTGTGTATTTACTGAAACAATTATCAATTAGTAGAGAGCATTAAGATAAAGTGAGTGAGTGAGTTGGGTTTTACGCCGCTTTTAGCAATATCACGGTGGGGGACACCATTGTGGACTTAACACATTGTACCCATGTGGGGAATCGAACCCGGGTCTTCGGTGTAACGAGCAACGCTTGAACCACTAGGCTACCCCACCGGCCCCATTGAGATAATGACAATCAAGGATACTGCAACACATTTCGGTCGCATGCGGACACGACACATATGGATGCCTCAAGGAGTGACCATCCTGTTACTGAGAACCGTAGCATGTGTTCCACATAATATGTTGGCGATTCTAAGGTCATACGTTACATACCAATGCGGTTGCCTCAGTAATTAGCCCTGCTTTTCGCTGACATTGTAAGGGTAGATTTTATGGGAGATTCCTTGACTGTTGCTCCCATCAAATGATACACAGGAATCCAACCAACCGAACAACAGATTAATGTATACCCACTTAACGTGCCAACGCTACCTCCATGTCGCGTGGAGTAATCTCACTCAAGGGACATCACTCGGCCTTGACCTTGACATCGTCTGTATCCCACAGCTTGGTGACTTGCGACTTTCGTTGGAATCCACACACAATTATCTCCTAATCTTAAAATGTTCTTTCAGAAATGTCTATTTTGGGACGTAGGTGACATTTGCTTATCGTTTTCATTTCCTACACGTATGCACGCGGGTTCACACTTTTTACCCTCGGCGGTTCAAGGACAGCATGACTCGGTACACCGTGATTGTCCTAAATTCGTAAAAAGTCAAAATGACAGGACAGGCTGGCCGTGTGTCTTCATGATATGCAAGTTGCCTTAAATATAGAGTTGAATGTTGCCGGTACTGGTGTAAAACAACATGCGCTCAGCCACTGACGGACCCTCATAGACTATCTCACTCACAAACTCACATCGCCTTAAAATGTGTAACACAGGCCTACCAACTAATATCTACACGCTCACATATAGTCAATCCGTGAAGATTCGGGTAAGAATTGATCTTCAGTAACCCATGCTTGGTGACTAACGGCAACGGCTGGTCAGGCTTGCTGACTTGGTTGACACATATCGTATCCCAATTGCGTCGATTGATGCTCATGCTGTTGAGGGGCGGTGGGGCAGCCTAGTGGTTAAAGCGTTGGCTCGTCACGCCGAAGACCCGGGTTCGATTCCCCACATGGGCACAATGTGTGAAGCCCATTTCTGGTGTCCCCCGCCGTGATATTGCTGGAATATTGCTAAAAGCGGCGTAAAACTAAACTCAGTCAGTCAGTCAGTCAGTCAGTCATGCTGTTGATCACAGACCACAGTTATATAGCTGGAATATTACTGAGTGCGGCGTAAAACAACAACCCCTCCCCCCAAAAAAACCCCAATCAAATAACAAAATCCAAAAAACATCAACGCATAGTTCGCAACGAATGGCTCCGAACTTGTTAATGGGGCATAAAACAATATTCACTCACTATCATACAGGTGAGGAATTCTCACAGACACAGGTCATCTGGCTATGGTTAAATAGGTAGCTAGTTTTGCTTTTGCAGATCTTCCGGGTTCAAATTCTAACATGGTGCAAAGTGTCAAACGCATTCCTCCCGTCCCCCGCAGAGGTTTTAGATGAATATTGCTTAAAGAGGTGTAAAACCCTACTCACTGCTATACACAGAAGAACAAGTACAAACACTTAACATAATGGGCGGTGACATTCAAACATTGCAAGGGAATATCGGGAATAGTTTTATTCTAAAGGCGTTGATGTCATCTTCCCACACTCGACCTCTTTAACTACTGCTGATAAGTACTAGAAGCGAAATCTGGCGCTGATTCCAAGGCGTGATTGTGAATAAATTGCCAGAACTTTACATTTCCACGTAAGTGCCCTTACACTAAATCCCGGTGGGAGGTAGCACGACACAGCCGCCACCACCCGACAGGGCGCATCACAGAACAGCCGCCTATTCATTTCAGGGTGTGACCCGCGTCTCAGCCACCTTGCAACTGCTTTGAAACTAGCCAGCTATTTATAGATCGTTGGTTAAATATAGAAAGTGAGGCATCAAGGTTTGAGAAAGAATATACGGCCTAAGAAACAAACATAAAGGCGCTATTGACGGTTAGTTTTTGCCCGTTGCGCTTTGATAGCTGTCGACAGAGCTCCCTGGCTTTTGGAGATTGAAGTCAATGGGATATCCAACTTGAGTCAAAAAGCGGGCAGATGGGCAACTCGTCCCGGTTTCAAACACTGCATGATTGACAGGTTCAAAAGCTTTTTGTCTACATGCAAGATAAACATCTTTTAACCTCTATTAGTTTGTTTTTCCAAAAGCTAAAAAATCATCCTCATATGTACTGATTTAAAAGCCGTAACTGTTAGTTGCTTCATTTAATAAAATGAATTTATGTAAAATAGATGTATTCAGGTTTTTGGATAGCCGTGAATGCCCTGTATAATTGCTGCCTGGGCGGTTTGGTCCCATTCACGAATACCGGCGCTTGGTGACAAACCTTTCTCTTGAACTTTGAATATGTCGACCTTGGTCGGTACAGCCCTAAGCTTTTATGCTGTTGGGTCGGGTCTTTTTGACTGACCGATATATTCGCTCGAGGCATATCGTTTCTGCCAGCAATTTTCGACCTGACAGGGGTACGAAAAGATAATTCACATAAACAGATTTTTTTATTTTGGACCTGGTATGTTTTCAGTTCAGAGGTATTGAACGTTGATTCGAAACATGTTAATTTTATTAGCGTTTGAGGTATCGAGTGACCTCATGACGTGACGATAGTATCCAATGTAAGGCTATGTTACTGAATGTCACAAGTACACACCTTGAGTCATTTTCGTCGGGTCACTTTCTAAAATGAATTGTCACTTGTTTAAAATGTTTTAAAAATCAACGCGATGTAATAATAAAAATTAAAGAGAATGATTAATATAGGTTATGGATTATTTGAGGAGTAGATATATACTGCAGTGAGTGAGTTTAGTTTTACGCCGCTGTTAGCAATGTTCCAGCAATATCACATCGGAGGACACCAGAAATGGGCTTCACACTTTGTACCGATGTGGGGAATCGAACTGGGGTCTTCGGCATGACGAGCGAACGCTCTAACCACTAGTAGGGCTGCGCCATATACTGGTATTTACCGGTTCAGACACGAAAACGATACGTATTGCGATACGCTGATCGAAAACCGGTATTTTGACATGCATTCAGGAAACTTCGTAACACTCGGAAAGCTTCGGATATTTCCGTTTTCACACCGGAAGTCAAGTTAAGTTCGGTTTGAAGTTGTGTTCTTATATTATTTTAAGTGTTTCGCAATGTTTTGGATCTGAATGTTTTAATATTTACTCATTAATGACCAGTGATCTCTGATATGTCCTGACCAGGTCAAGTTGCTGTCTAAAATCTCAGGGCTTTTTGGAGAGTGGAGAAACTAGTTTAAACTAGTAACCACTATGTTGATGTTAAATTGTTCTTTTCCTTGTTTCATATGTGCCAAATATCATTTACATATTTATTTGGTCATTATCAAAAGTTTTTTATTAAAACTTAATGAAGCATAGTGATTTTGTTGTGTTTTTGCTTTATAAATCAAGCATTAACTCGATTTTATGTATTTTTTTGTTTAAGAAAACCTCTTGCAATGTATTGCAATATATAGCGCAATATATGCTTTCGCATCGCAATATAGCGCAATATGAAAATTCTCTGCAATACCCACCCCTAACCACTAGGCTACCCGCAGCAATGTACTACGGCAACCAGGAGCCTGCATGGGGATAGTGAAGAGTGGTAAGGTTTTGACGGTGTAACAGAAATATTCCATCTATATCCCGCCTGGAGGCAACGACGAAGAACTGCACACATAGTACCCCTTGCTGGGAGAATCGAACACAGTATGGCGTCAAGCACTTAAACTGTGGGTTAAACCCGACCCCATCCCTTAAATTCCTGCCGTCAGGAGTATGATACTTTCATTGGTTCATCTAAAAACCAGAGGATTCGACCTGAGCATACGGTACGCAATCATACTCGAGACAACCGAATTCTGTATTACAAGATGTTCGTTTCACTTGATATTTCAAATCTGCGACCTGTCTGACTGTGTCATCGTGGGCTCATCCTCTCAACTATAGGTTTGCCTCTCTCCCCAATAATGAAATAAAATATAATAAAATAAAATGAAATATAACAACATAAAAATAGATAAAAAAAATAAAACATAAAAAAAATAAAATAATAAATAAATAAATAAATAAATAAATTAAAAAATCAGTCTCAATTTAGACAGTCATTCAAGTACGTGCATCCATTGAGTGCAACACAAACACGGAGTTTGTTTGAGATTTCGGCACCAACTGTTAGGAGGAACACTTGATACAGTATCATCTCATCTCAGAAAAGCTGGCAACTGAATCGTTATCTTATCCCGTTCACGGCTGCAATATGCTATAACTGCCCGTGCCGACAAGAGGAATTTCCAGACATAAATATTGAATTTATACGACAATTATTTCTGTAAAAAACATCTGTTGATATATACATATACAAACGTATGATTCACCGTCTCCATAATAATAGCCAGGTGCACGATAATTGAACGCGCGGCTCAGATCTCGACATACACAATACGCACCTGTGTGAATCCTTACTGCAATTATCAAATACATCTTTAATGTATCTTCTTTACCCATGTCTTCAAAGATACGACACAGTGAAAATAAACACTAATTGCCAGACAAGAACAGGGACGACATATGATAATAATAAGCATATTTGTCTTTTTCTCTTTGAGAAAAACGTCACTAAGCAACGCGGGATTATCAATGTAAATATTATTACAGGGAATTAACGGGAATGGTGATCAAATCATGAGATACCGTGAGAGTGGGGAGAGTTTGTAAATAGCAAAGAAACCCCTCAACTCGACCCAGTCCTAGCCAATCAATACACTCTGCAATCCGTTGCTGTAACACGAGGAGCATGTACAAACGTTCTCCGCGCTAACAGACCATCGTGGAACACAGACAATTAAGATGGTCCGTTGGTGAAGTAATACAATTAATTTGAGCTAGAACATTTGATTAGGATAAGCCTAGGTTAATACTGCCTTTGTTTGTGAATCAATTGCAGTTGTATATTTACCGTCATAATACTTTCATTCGAGGGGACACCAAATATTTGTTTAGTTGATGTGGGCAACAACGTGGATGGTTTTCACTTAATGCTGCTATAGATATGATGGCACTGGGAAATCGGCAGCTGTCTCGGGATTAAGTACACAAGTCAACACGTTGTCCATATAATGAAACAGGATGCTTATGAAATTATATAATTTACCCCAATCTCAGACATTGGACGCAAAAGACACAGAAATCGAATCACAGAAACTCCGAAATCAATCATAAATGTAGGTCACATGTAATATGGTTAGGTTATTGTTTAATGCCGCACTCAGCAAAATTCCAGCTACATGGCGGTGGTCTGTAAATAATCGAGTCTGGACCAGACAATCCAGTGATCAACAGCATGAGCATCGATCTACACAATTGGGAACCCATGACATGTGTCAACCAAGTCAGCTATCCTGACCACTCCGATCCCGTTAGTCGCCTCTTACGACAAGCATGGTTTACTGAAGACCAATTATAACCCGGATCTTCACAGGTCACATATAACAGCCTAGGTCACAGCCTAGAATAATTGTAAAAGAGGCACAAAACACTACTCACTTGTTGATTAAGTGAGTGAGTACGATTTTACGTCGCTTTTAGCACTATTCAAGCATTACCGAAGAGTGCACACCAGGAGCGGGCTTCGCACATTGAAACCATGTGTGGAATAGAACCCGGTTTCTCGGTGTGACGAGCGAATGCCTGACACTCTAAGCTACCTAACCACCTCCATACCCATTAGGGTTATATCTTCTAGCAGGCACTCTAACCATTAAGAAAACGATACGCAACTTTTCCTTGTATAGGGATTCCACTCTAAACGCTAAAACTGCGTTGTCATAGTGTGATACTCATTATATTATTATTCATGAGTATTTCCCGAGCGTGGTAACAAACGTTAAGGGCATGCATTCTTGACTGCTGAGGTAGCAGTTATAGAAACTGGAGACGACGACGTGACAACGTTCCTGACCCCCTGACAGAGCGTCACCAGCTTCTACCGTATTGGTTACGTCTTGACCCACGTTGTAGCAGTGTACACCGCCATTGACAGCCAGTGGGGCGGGACAGAGACTCTCTGGCTATATATAACCCATCACACAATGACACTCACACTGTATCACTCAATGGCAACCCTGGGATATCGGTGATAGGTCATGATATGACAGACAAATATCTGGGTCACGCCTAACCCCAGTCGTCCAGTCTTACCTCAAAAAAAGCAGTTTGGGGTGTGATGGATGGCCATAGACCTTCATCCTTGATAAATGGTAGTTGCCGGTGGGGGGTTGGGGTGGGTTGATTTTGTCCCTGGCGGCAGGGGTGATGATAGTGGTGATATAGGTATATCTACATATACATATTAATTTCCCCAAATATGTCAGTTTGGTGATAATGCTACACAGGTCTTTTATTACCTGTTAGACACCTGCTCAAGTCGCGTATGGCTTTATTTCCCTGGTCTGATATATACTGAATGGTTTGTGATTCAACTGAATCTTTATGAATTAGAAAACGTATGTTCCAGTACACTGAATCAAGAACAAGCCCCTATTCATAAAAATCTGAAGGATACCATTGTGGTAAAGCTGTCGTCGTTAATAGGCTAAGCTGGACCGTGAAAGTCAATGAGAGTAATGAAATTGTTTCTCCTTTGAAGTATGGAAAAAGAAAAAAGAATTAAATAATGAAAGATAGACATAAAAGTCGCAGTAGGCACTCTTAAATAATTTTTCAGATAGTTCGTGGGAATAATATTTTGCATACATCTAAATAATATCACAGAAGAATTCCGTGTAGATATAGTGAGATAATGTAGTTCTGGCGGCAGGCAATCTGTCTCGTAATCAATCACCTGCTTTTAGTCGTGGAAACCTACTGGTTGATGAACACGTAAATGACACTGCAACAAGTAAAAGCGTCAAAACCCTTTAAGTTATTGGGGCGGTGGGGTAGCCTAGTGGTTAAAGGTTCGCTTGTCACGCCGAAGACCCGGGGTCGAATCCCACATGGGTACAATGTGTGAAGCCCATTTGCTGGAATATTGCTAAACGCGGCGTAAAATTAAACTCACTCACTCACTTACTTTAAGTACTTACAAAAAATATCTCTTAAAAGCCGATTCCGTTTAATCACAAGCGTGTGTCTTTAAATCGCTATCAGTTAGTGATGATACCAGGAGTTTGTGAACAGGGGATCACACTCCGACCCCCCGCGGCACAGTTTCCGAGGCTTCTATACTTTACTGTAACAGGACACTTATACGCCCCAGGCCGTGCCTGTTACATGTTACAAATGTAACAAAGATAATTTGACACCTTTACCTTTCACGTACCTTGAGGTTTTCATTTCTTACAATCATGGAAACGCACCTGTCGCTCTTGTTTCAGTGATGACACGATTATTATGAGTATTATTATAGCTATCTATAACTAGACTTGTACCTTGCTGCAAGGCTCGCTCAAACGATACGTCTATAAATGTAAAGTAACAGAACAACTCTAATCTTTAAATTGGTAAAACTGGTTCTTATTTACATAGTCTGGAAGTTATAATTTAAACTCAAACATTGCCCTACAGATTTGTGCCAGCATATCGCCAAGGCCAAGCCTAATACCAACACCTTGCAGTGAGCCAACTTTGACAAGGAAGAGTGAATGAGTTAAAATTCAACGACACATGCATCGGCATTATTTCACCCCTATAGCGACGAGACCAAATTTCGGGAATTTCGACAGTTTCTAACCACTTTCGTATACAAAAGAAACATAATTGTTGCCAATTAAAAAATGACCTTTACATCCTGTACAACTTGGTCGTGTTGAGACGGTCTAACGACACAATGTATTATAGAGAGAAAGAATAATTATGCTTTTACGACGATATTCACTCCCGCAGTATCCCCAGCAGTAACAGGGTTTAACATGTACCAAATTGGAGTCAAACCCGGACCTATAGCGTAATGAGCAAACATCTTAACCACTTGGCTACTTCATCGCCCATCATCGTATCCCAATTGCGTAGATCGATGCTCATGCTCTTGATCACTGGATTGTCTGTCCAGACTCTATTATTTACAGACCGCTGCTATATTGCTTGAATATTGCTGATTGTGGCGTAAAACTAAACTCACTCACTCACACCCATTGCCCCTCTTACAAAGCACAGAGAACACAGTGCGAGTACCATCGTAATGATACGGATTCAGATGGTGCCTTTACGTCGCATCATTTTGAAATAATGGATCAAGATAAGGAGTCAATGAGAGTTTAATGTGTGCCCATGCATACCAGATTCCGAGTTGACAAAGGAGGCAATTAAGCATCATGAGTCTTAGTGTTGCTGGACCAAATATTCTCGTTATACAAAAAACACAATACGATCACATCGATTTAAAGGAGTAAAATACACCAACATCAACATTATAATCATAAGTCATACGAGCAGCACGTAGACATACCAGGAGCATTGACCAGACTTGTTTCTGTCTTGCAGCGAGATAGCCCTGTAATTAGACTTACAGCAGTAGCCGAAACGTTAAGAGCACGCATCACAGGTCAAATACCAGCTCGACCCAGGTGCAAATTATATATTGCTTCTCTGTACACAGTACTTAAGTCTTGTCAGCTGTATGAACAAAACCTGGAGAACATATCTGTGGGTTGAGTAATACCCCGGTATTTCATTGAATTGCCATACAATGGGGTATTATTAAATACTATGAATATATGGTTCACGTAGGTATTCGACTGGTTTACTGCTGTTGGCGAGGACAGATGCCCAGACATGTTTGTGGGATGTCTCAGACACTTTGAACGCTGACCTTGACATTTGTCTAAGTCACGTCGATGGCTTATATTTATATACCACAGAAAGAATGCAAGGGATATCAAAGTACGTTTGACCCGCAATCCCTGTAACATGATACTGAGGACGTATGTCATCAGACTGACTTATCCTTAATATCTATCATTTGAGCGTCATAAATATAATGTTTATTATAAATTATATTGATAAAATATAATGGAAATGAGCCTTGAGATTTCAGCATATTATTCTCAGCAATGTACATATTTAGTACTAATAGAGGGTTGAGTCCCATCCGGGATTCAAACCCACAACTCACAGAGTCCCTCCTTAATCGCCAGCGCACAAAATCAGCGATCTAACCCACTCAGCCATCGCCAATTTCACCCACCCATCCCAAAATACTCGAATCTGTACATTACAGAAAAAAGCTAATCCCCAATATAATATATTCATATTTGACAACTTTCTTAAAACAAAGGTATTGTGTATGCATTATCTAATATTATAGACTTGCATGGGCTGTATTGAATATATTTCTTTCACAATCTTTACGACAGACCAATGTACAGAGAAGCCTATGATTGATAGGATCTGGAAACTGGTGCAGACATGCTTATGCCGTACAGCTTTGTTTATATGAAGCAGTGGAAGTATTTCAAACCTGTCAGTAAGATTATTCTGCACCATGTTTTACATTAGGATATCAATAACATCCACACAGTATGTGAACAAACATTCTGTCATGTGTAATTGTGTTGATATACGCTACTGGTATTTATCTATCTTTTCATAAATGATGTTTCATATATATTATCATATCACTACACGAGAGCAAACATATGTATTTTCGGTGAGATGAATATGTTCTGTTATCACAGCGAGACCCATACATCTACTGACATAAATCGTGTTTGAATATTTTTTGACAACTTCCGCGGAAGCACTCTATGAAAACATGTTGAACATAATGTGGTTTTCTTATCGCGTGACTGGGCTAAATATATACACATTCTGTGAATAAATGGGTCTTATATATGCCATAAATCCTTATTTTTTCAACTTTTAATGAGTTGACGTTGCACTTAGAGTCGTCATAAATGTAGAAGGAATATGCTTGTGTGAAGCCATTGCATCTTGACATACGTTAGTGTGATAAAACTGGAGTGAGTGAGTGAGTTGGGTTTTACGCCGCTTTTAGCAATATTCCAGCAATATCACGGCGGGGGACACCAGAAATGGGCTTCACACATTGCACTCATGTAGGGAATCGAACCTGGCTCCTCGGCGCTACGAGCGAACGCTTTGATCACTTGGCTACCCCAATGCCCAATTCGGATGGAAGAGACCACAACGTTGCAGTAAACAGAGGGAAGAATGTGTGAAGTTGGCATGGAAACTATCACAGAACTGCTCCATAATTAACAATGTACAAGCTTGGATGGATTTGAGTATCAGGCCAATAACGAAACTTGTGATAAAAAAATCGTAATCTATGAATGCATGAAATATTGAACAAATAAACTGAATGAATTAATGAAGAAACGAATGAATAACGGAATCAGCGATTGACTGGTTATATGCATGATTGCATGAGTGAATGTACAGAACGGATAGATGTGTGGGTGGGTGTTGTATAAACGCATAAAAAAGGTGGAAGCACAGCTGGATGCACTGGTGAATGGATGTAAAGATGAATGGATGTGAGAGAAAAGCTTTTTATGAAAGAACAGTGAATGAATAAAGTGTCACTGGAATGTGTGCATAGACGGATGAATTAAAAATCGAAAGGTTGGTGGAAAGACTGAATGACTGTCAGACCGAATGAATTGAATTTTGTAAGCCTGATCATCATCATCACCATCATCACCATCATCATCGTCACCATCATTATCATAACCATCATCATCATCATCATCATCACCATCATCATCTTCTTCATCACCATCATCTTCAGCATCAGCATCTTCATCATCATCATCATCATCATCATCTTCATCTATTCTCAGGGGACACCCTTCCTCGAGTGGAATGGGGTTGTAAACTGAACTGGGATGCAGTTAACTAAAAACTGACAACTTGGAAACTTCGACTTACGCTCAGCGATAAGCAATGCCTTATAAACAAGATATAATCGCCCGGACCGTGAATCAAGTCGAAATTTGTTTCGGAGATATTTATTGACACTATTATTTTGAAATATGTAGAAGTATGTAGAAGTACGTGTCGTGAACGACAAATCATCGGAAACATTAGGAACATATCACATGAAAAAACGTAAAATTGGCAAAAAAATCACTATAATAAAAAAAACAACCAACGTCTTCTACAGTCCATTGGAGGATTCCGACTATATGAAATAGTGATGATGCCTGTGTTTTAATGACGAAGTGAAAGTATCCGGCCCTACCAACGCAAACGCACACAAAGGCATGTCAATTGTTCATGTTAAAACACAGGTACCAGTCAAAATTGGGACCTGCATCGGACGTTAATTGTAAAGTATCCAACTTATAAATGTCCTTACACAACATTTTGAAAGCTTTGCTAAGGCCTTAAATGGTGTAATCCTGATGAAACTTCTTGGGCAAGATTCTTGGATTTAATCCCTTGGCCATAGGCTGTTAAGGGACGCGCCTAGTCCAGGTGAATGAAGAAGACACGCCTAAAGACTGGGACACTCATGCCCTTTGTTATGCAAAGCACGCTAGAGATAAAACCATGTAATTTGAGCCATACCCCAGCGTCAGATACATTGCATAGTTTTATTGGACCCAAATGCATTCATTCCAAAACGTTACAAGTTTTTCAAATCTAGAATCTTTCATAGAGTGTTTTAAAAATTCGATTAAACATTGACATCATACACTATTCATGACAATGTTATTCAACTCAATATAAAATTCTCAAAAATAAATGTTCTATTCTCTTGGGCTCTTATGTTAGACCAAGCGTTACTCGGAAAGGGTAGGATTACAGTTGATTGTAATGTTTCAATCAAAATATTTCCAAGAAGTAATCATCTCGAAGTCTGAAAATAGACCATCATTAGGATATTCATCGAAACATTAATGATGTGTTCACGACCGTATGTATATGACCCTATGTTGATTTGTGAAACACGTGATAGAACCTGGGACGATGCTGGTCGCATATCTGAGATTGCCTTGCCTTGGGTCGTAAACACGTCCATGTGACGGCAGTGTTACTGATATGGCGGAAGGACCTCCACTAATTAACCCCAAGACAGTTATTGCAGCCGATGATTCTCCTTCAATTACCCTGGGCCTGCTTTCAGTAATGGCCTGAATCTGGTTCGATAGTGCTGGACAAGACTGACCACCATCTCACGGAGTCAAGGGCTTCCACAGCACGATTAATCGCAGATTACAACTTGAACCAGAACACGAGTACAGTATATTGTTCTGGTCAGTAAGTCAAGGGGTGCATGGTCACTAGTAATTGCGTACAGTGCTGTGGCCAGGGGTGATCCCATAGAGTGCTCTGGTCACTACGTTTTAGTGATCCACATAGTGCAGTGGTCACTAGTGATTCCATATTGTTGACAAAAATGTTGACAATACTGATGCCATACATGTTGACAATACTGATGCCATACATGTTGACAATACTGATGCCATACAGTGCTGTACATGTTGACATTACTGATGCCATACAGTGCTGTACATGTTGACATTATTGATGCCATACAGTGCTATACATGTTGACATTACTGATGCAACACAGTGCTGTATATGTTGACAATACCGATGCCATACAGTGCTGTATATGTTGACAATACTGATGCTACACAGTGCTGTATATGTTGACAATACTGATGCCATACAGTGCTGTACATGTTGACAATACTAATGCCATACAGTGCTGTACATGTTGACAATACTGATGCCATACAGTGCTGTACATGTTGACATTACTGATGCCATACAGTGCTGTATATGTTGACATTACTGATGCTATACAGTGCTGTACATGTTGACAATACTGATGCCATACAGTGCTGTACATGTTGACAATACTGATGCCATACAGTGCTATACATGTCGACAATACTGATGCCATACAGTGCTGTACATGTCGACAATACTGATGCCATACAGTGCTGTACATGTTGACATTACTGATGCTATACAGTGCTGTACATGTTGACAATACTGATGCCATACAGTGCTATACATGTGTATGCTATACAGTGTACATGTCGACAATACTGATGCCATACAGTGCTGTACATGCTATGACATTACTGATGCATACATACATGTGACAATACTGATGCCATACAGTGCTGTACATGTCGACAATACTGATGCCATACAGTGCTGTACATGTTGACAATACTAATGCCATACAGTGCATGTACATGTCGACAATACTGATGCTATACATACTGACATATACAGTGCTATACATGTCGACAATACTGATGCTATACAGTGCTATACATGTCGACAATACTGATGCCATACAGTGCTATACATGTCGACAATACTGATGCCATACAGTGCTATACATGTCGACAATACTGATGCCATACAGTGCTATACATGTCGACAATACTGATGCTATACAGTGCTATACATGTCAACAATACTGATGACCATACAGTGCTATACATGTCGACAATACTGATGCCATACAGATGTGCTATACATGTCGACAATACTGATGCTATACAGTGCTATACATGTCGACAATACTGATGCCATACAGTGCTATACATGTCGACAATACTGATGCCATACAGTGCTATACATGTCGACAATACTGATGCTATACATTGCTATACATGTCGACAATACTGATGCTATACAGTGCTATACATGTCGACAATACTGATGCCATACAGTGCTATACATGTCGACAATACTGATGCCATACAGTGCTATACATGTCGACAATACTGATGCTATATACATGTCGACAATACTGATGCCATACAGTGCTATACATTCCATCATACATGTCGACAATACTGATGCCATGTGCTATACTCGACAATACTGATGCCATAAGTGCTATACATGTCGACAATACTGATGTCATACAGTGCTATACATGTCGACAATACTGATGCTATTAAGTGCTGAGTTCCATCATCTCGGTATGTCCTCCTACAGTAAGCAGACACACCATCATATAAACGGCCTAAAACTAAACTCACCCACACACGCCTGTGATCATTGATGTAACAGATCCTCATCTGGCCTGGACAGATGCATAGCAACATATGTGTTGGTTGGACAACCTGTATCACCATCTAGTCAACCCGGAACACCTATGTTTCATGAACATGTATGACACTCCAGTCATCATCATAGCAGTGTGGTTAGTCACCTTCTGGCGCCTCTCGCATCGACAACAGAAACCCTATCCACGTATCAATAACACAATTGGAGTCAACGTTGCGAAATATGATATATTGCGAAAATGATAGACAATACTACATGTGTACGTCACTGCAAGGATGAGGTGCCCCGGTCTCGTCATCAACAAACCCATCCTCCTCACCACACCCCCTCGACTGCAACGATCCCAGCCACCTGAAGCTTCAGAAGGGTAGGATCACCCGACAGATTCACCCCAACCCACGTCTCACACTACCGGCAATGCAACACCATGACAAGCAGATTGAAACAGTTCCTATTAGATACAGGGTACACTCACAAGCAGTGACAAGACCAACATCGGATCCGGCTGGGGTCCCGTCTTCGTTAGTGTTTAAACAGGGTGTAGCAACAATGAGGCGTTTCTTCACAGGTAACGAAATATCCTGTGTTCTGGGAACAGGTCATATGCAGCAGGTAACAACGCAACAGTTAGTGGTGTCAAGCCATAACGATCTGACTGGGCCTGGTTATAGCCTTGTCACATACCTGTTATATCTGAGCTTGTCAACTGGAACAGCTGCTTGGCAAACCTGAAAGAAACAAATATAACTGCATAAGTTTGTCAGAATTCCACGATTAGAAAGATTGAAGTCATTAAGGAAATGTGTGATAGAACGTCGAGAGAGAGAGCGAGAGAGAGAGAGAGAGAGAGAGAGAGAGAGAGAGAGAGAGAGAGAGAGACAGAGAGACAGAGAGCGAGAGGGAGAGAGAGGGGGAGAGAGAGACAGAAAGGGAGAGAAAGATCTAGAGAGTCAGTGAGGTAGAGAGAGACAGAAAGACAGAAAGAGGAGAGAGAGAGGCAGTGAGAGAGACAGTTAGAGCGAGAGAGTGACAGAGGAGAGAGAGAGAGAGAGAGAGAGAGAGAGAGAGAAAGAGAGAGAGGGAGAGAAAGAGAGAGAGGGAGGAATTATTGGGCACCAGGCTGTCTGATCAATGTTAATATACGTGGTACGCGGTATGCAGGTATAATATTTCATACACTCACCACATGTCACACACGCTATCCTTGGCAGCTGTCTTCTATTTCAAATTTCAACGCAAAGTCATTTGGTAAATACACTCCATATATACTCAGATAAACACACCACAACCAGCCAGTGTTTTAAAGAGACATAACTTCCGTGCACAAGCACTAATTCCAGGTAACACACTTGAAACGTAAATGTTTCCTCAATGGATGCTGGTCGAACAGAACAAGGTTTTCCAGGTAATATGTTGTTAATGAGGTCTTAGCACGCTGTCTACATGCAGGCATATACGAAATGACTTCTCCGTATTGTCTTGTGCTTGTGTGCTGAATATGACAAATATAATACTGATTATATCAAACCGGGTCCAAATTGGCATTTGCAGAGCTAATCAACTCCAATCACGAAGGTGGAACAAAACTATCGCAACGATCCGGACCTTACCCTACCATGAAAGTCAACACCAGGCAAACTTTAAACACATCTTGTGACTAACTTGCACAATAAAACAACCGGACTGTACTTCAGGATAAACTATTTAAGGAAATATTGCGTCATGGGACGCAATTCTTGACGTAATTAGTACAGGGTTCCTTGTGAATTTCTGAGGCATTTTTGTGATCGGGTTTGAATGACTGTTCAATCTATCCATCAATTATACATATAGTCGGTACACACATGACAGGTCTAGACGGTAGCCCATTCAATACAAGCAGGGATTAGGTAAATGTTGTTAACATGCCAAGAGACCCCTGTTTATATGATAAAAGAGTAATTACGTCTGTCTTCATGGTTTGAAAATGGCATAAATACATACATCTTAGCAGGAAGCAAATGTATGGTAAGATGTCTGGGTTTATACTGTTCAATCACAAAGCTTTACAGTCTAAACATCACACAGTCACTCAGTTGTGATGTCGGGTTGAAAGGTGTTATTTACACACATTAAATGTGAATCTAACTGATAAATGTGCCAGGTATATTGCGGCGTTTTCTATTGGTATATTGTATTACCTTCAATAATGGTGACGTGATACAAATCACTCAAACCGTTAACAGAAGCGACAAAACCATTCCCAGAAATAGTTACAACTCTGTATTGAAGGCAAACGTGTTGTGCGATTCCCTATGAAATAGTTGTGATATAAGGTGTTCGAGAAACAATGAGTCTATCCTACCCACCTGGTTTGTCACAAACACATGCAAAGGCAGATCAATTGTCTAATACTTCACTATGTAATTACATACTATTTTAGATTGATGGAAAGACAGATTAAATAATTGTTTTAAAGTGATACAGGTCCCAAAATAAAACACAACCCACTGCAGTGATTATCTACATTCAAAGGGTGAGAATCGAGAAAGTTTCAAAGTTTCAAACATAAAACACAATAGACTGCATCGGGAACAGCGAATTATGTATAGTGTGGTATTTACAACCTGATTGTAGTGCTGCACGGGATCAATTCAAGAATTAACTCACTTGCATCGATCAGATCCAGCAGAAAAAAACATTGGCTGTCAAATCGCAATCTTCACCAATCGCTTCAGCCTTACAAATTCTCATTTGAGGACATACAAGAATATAATGCTATCGGGCAATGTTGAAACATGGCCAAGAAACACGGAAGGAGTCCTCGGGATCACATGTATGCAAAACATTAACGTAAAGCGAGGCAGACCGCTTGGAAATTTGAAACGCTGATCTCTAACTCGAAGTGTATTTCGATCTAAACGAGAGCAATAGCCATCACAGTGCTGCTCACACGGGCCTCGTGTCGATCCAGATTAAAGACTGCGGGGAAACATATGTCCCTGTCTCAGCACCCAATTCAAGAATTGTATTTGTAATTAAATGGTTTGAGCTGTGTGTAGGTGTGTTAATAGAGGCGTGTTCAGAATCGAACGTTGTCCATGATGTTAAAGTTGACAAAAAGATGGATGCCCACTTGACATATATACCGTTAGACATTTCTTGAAAATTGAGTTTTTTCTTTTATGGATGTATAAACGTATGAACCGGTGGGATACGCCGTAAATACTCCACGCAGGCTTGTTATTTAATCATTAAGACAGAAAAACGTAGACATCTATGCGAAATCTGTGGCATCGATTTACGCAATAATGACCCAAGTCCATCTGTAATCACAAAATCAGCAAACAGTTGTCGGTTAGTGGCATTAGACTGACCTGTTTTCGGTTTATTGAAACATAAACGCAAAAATGATTGCTTGGTTTGCCAATCGAACGCCATAAAATGACTTGTAATATATTTATTGCATTAATATTACAAATATTGACAAGAATGGTTTCCCATATTGTTCTAAATTTCTTTTTAAAGCGCCATGAAACCCATTTCGCGTGCCTCTTGTATTTACGTGGAGATTTAAACCCAGGACTGTGGCAGAAGGAGCGAATACTTTAAGCATTGTGTTACTTCAATAATCCCAAGTCGGCGAAACGAAAGTAGATGTATAATATGGTTTTATGCCTTCTTAAGCACTACTTGACTAATGCAACGAGGAGACACCGAGAAACGGCCATTTGTTCCAGTCGAACCGTTACCAGCTATCAGCACACGCTAATATATATGAAGACACCGGGTGTTCTGCGTTCTTTCGCCTAGCTGGCACTATAACAACAGACAATGCTAAACAAATGTCTTGCAGGCTAATGAACGTACGGGTATCTCATTCTCCGAGATATACCCGGCAGTTCATCCAATTACGGACACGCTACAAAGACTAACCCAGATATATCAATACTTCGACCTTGGCTATGAACATACCATGTGACTTTATCACGAAGTCGATCATACCAATGTGGTATCTCTCTGAAAGGAACCCAGGTCTTTAACAAAACGAGCTTTACTTAACATATATCTATGCTTGGATTTCTTCGTTAGACCAACGATTGACATCAGATGATCAGTGGAATGGCTGATCAACGCATTTCCTCTTGAGACTGACTAGAAGAACGGTGTCCAGGCGGTCATTGTGTCCAGCAATAGACGTCATTATTATCACATATATCACGTTTCTTCACAATGGGTTAATAGGTCATTGGATCCTAGGGTCTCCAGTCGAATGAGCATCGATGTGTAAATATAATTCCTAAATGATCGCCTCCTTTCGTGAGAATAGATCGCCAGGAGACTTCAATTGTAGCCGAAGTCCGGTCTCTCGTTTCATGAGACTCCGTCTGGTTCTGGTAGAGCTGTCGACATGCGATGCAATGTTTTGCACCGCGACTGTTAATTTGTATTGTGTAATTCGCTTGCAATTACAATTGCAGTGTTGCGAAAGCTTGGTTTTTTTGCAGACTATTCTGGTACAGTGGAAATCAGTTTAACCTTTCGTGTATGTTTTAGATGTTTTAGTAACATGTCAGTCTCTAGTTTTGAGGTGTATAACATTCGCATGGCACACAGCTTTTACATCATCAACTGTAACATTTTATTGTCAAGACGCATGACCATGTACGGACGCATACAAATCCTATTTCATCACAGGCTTGAACTATGTTATTTCCAAGGCTTTGAAAAGTAAATTATATGTTTCTTTTCATCATGTCATTTACAGCTTTCCTGTAATTTTTCGGGGTGAATAATTATTGTTGATTAGCCGATGATGAAATCCAGCACCATTCTCAAGATTATCGGGATTTCATTGGAAAGGTTATCTTCCCTTGTTAGATCAACACCAAAATGGTTTCCGGCTAGTTTTCGATGGAGACGAATGGCCTGGTGACCTGGTCATCTGAGGACAGTGGCTGTGTATATAATCATCATTCGGAAACATACATGTAAGGTGGGTTCGACATTTCCACAACATATGTGGGCAGGACGCATTTGGCCGAGATAATGCACGCCTCTGTTTTCCTTTGTCCCTCGTCTGGCACTGTCCGCCTGTGGCAAAGTGGTGATTAGGTATGTCCTACAGACCTGAGACACAGGTGACCTGTGCCAGACAGCATGTACACAAGTGACATTTGCACTGATTGTGTGCACAATGATAGCCTGTATGATGATAGGACAATGGAACTCACAGCCAATGCAGTGATAAGACCGCCCACTTCTGGGTCTTGGAGCTGTCTCTGTACAAATAGATATATCTTACACTCAGCAATTTTAAGGAATAAACTTAAGGTACTGCGTTGAGGAACATATATTTTCCTTCTAATGTCATTTCAAGACATCGTTCTGGTTAGCTTCCAGCCCAAACAACTCATTGGTGTACTCCTTCAAATATTACCAATGCCAAAACCACCCCTTGCTATGCTCCTTCCAACATCACCATTGCAATTTCCATGCCAAAACCACCCTTCGCTATGCTCCTTCCAACACCACCATTGCAATATCCATGCCAAAACCACCCATCGCTATGCTCCTTCCAACACTACCATTGCAATATCCATGCCAAAATCACCCATCGCTATGCTCCTTCCAACACTACCATTGTAATATCCATGCCAAAACCACCCCTCGCTATGCTCCTTCCAACACCACCATTGCAATATCCATGCCAAAACCACCCATCGCTATGCTCCTTCCACCACCACCATTGCAATATCCATGCCAAAATCGCCCCTCGCTATGCTCCTTCCAACACTACCATTGTAATATCTATGCCAAAACCACCCCTCGCTATGCTCCTTCCACCACCATTGCAAAATCCATGCCAGAACCACCCTTCGTTATGCTCCTTCCAACACTAGCATTGCAATATCTATGCCAAAACCACCCCTCGCTATGCTCCTTCCAACACTACCATTGCAATATCTATGCCAAAACCACCCCTCGCTATTCTCCTTCCAACACCACCATTGCAAAATCCATGCCAGAACCACCCTTCGCTATGCTCCTTCCAACACTACCATTGCAATATCCATGCCAAAACCACCCTTCGCTATGCTCCTTCCAACACCACCATTGCAATATCTATGCCAAAACCACCCCTCGCTATGCTCCTTCCAACACTACCATTGCAATATCCATGCCAAAACCACCCCTCGCTATGCTCCTTCCAACACTACCATTGCAATATCTATGCCAAAACCACCCATCGCTATGCTCCTTCCAACACCACCATTGCAATATCTATGCCAAAACCACCCATCGCTATGCTCCTTCCAACACTACCATTGCAATATCTATGCCAAAACCACCCTTCGCTATTCTCCTTCCAACACTACCATTGCAATATCCATGCCAAAACCACCCCTCGCTATGCTCCTTCCAACACCACCATTGCAGTATCCATGCCAAAACCACCCCTCGCTATGCTCCTTCCAACACCACCATTGCAATATCTATGCCAAAACCACCCATCGCTATGCTCCTTCCAACACTACCATTGTAATATCTATGCCAAAACCACCCATCGCTATGCTCCTTCCAACACTACCATTGTAATATCTATGCCAAAACCACGCTTCGCTATGCTCCTTCCAACACTACCATTGCAATATCTATGCCAAAACCACCCCTCGCTATGCTCCTTCCAACACTACCATTGCAATATCCATGCCAAAACCATCCCTCGCTATGCTCCTTCCAACACCACCATTGCAATATCCATGCCAAAACCACCCCTTGCTATGCTCCTTCCAACACCACCATTGCAATAGCCATGCCAAAACCACCCCTTGCTATGCTCCTTCCAACACCACCATTCAAATATTACCATTGCAGGATCTATACAAGAAAATCCACCCTTGCTATGCTCCTTATACATTGCAGTATCCCATGTCCAATCTTCAGCTTCTCGTTTTATGCCCGCACTATCCCTTGCTATATCCATTCTCCAACTAGTCAGACCTATATCTCCGCCATGCTGCCCCACTATGTCTTTTTCTATCCTAGACCACTCCCGTGGTGCAGTGGATAGAGAGCCTGTCCTGAGCGCAGATCCCCTATCGCGTAATACCACATCATGTTATAAAGTGGTATTTGTTGTCTCCCTGCCTGCTCGGTAGTAAGGGGTAAAACAAGAATTAGTCTTCTCGGAGTCAATATACTGTGTTTTAGTGGTCCAGCACTGTAATATAGACTCCCAATGCCATAGAATAACAAGTCTCTTTCACCTGAAACTAACATGAGTCAGGACTAGTACAAACACCAATACATGCACATACACGTGCATGCATGTAACTGTTTAAGTGCAATAATCTTGAACCAGCCGTTAAACCTCGCCTCTCCAACAATGCTGCACAAGCTATCCCGCGCTGCAACGTCGCAAAATGTCCGACGTGTTATAATCAAGAGTAACCGAAGCATCTTCGGCCGTTTCCAGCCAACAGTCGATTCCCTGCAGACATCTTCAGGCTATATTAAGATCTTTACCCAACTCTTCCCACCCAACTGACCTTTAAGAATGTAATCAAATACATGTTTGATAGAACCCGTTCACTTGCTCGCTTCTATCCATTCTGCCATGGACGCACGCGTAACGCAGCAGGTCATTATGACATAATGGTGGACTGGGAAACATTCTTTCTATTTCTCAATGGAATTGCTGGTGTTTATAGACACATTGTGTTTTTATCTGACGAAAGGTGAGGAAACAATGTACCACACGTATCTAAATGTTGACGTAACTCCAAGACATACACGATGCCTAAGCGTTTCCGATGAGCGTTATGGGCTGAAGAACATAGGCGGTACGCTTAGCAGTTTCAAGCCGGTATACAAATTCACTGGCATGTTGTCTGGATTAGTGCAATTCCATTCAATAATAATAATCATTCATAGGTATGTCAACACTCCTTGATAAAATCATCGGGAAATTAAATTTACACGTTGCAGGTAGGGCCACGATCACCTTGCGCGGTAATAATAATTATAATCTCCTTGCAAGCACCGTATCTCACCTCGTTACAATTATCGAAGAGGAGAGGCTTACATAACTGAAATGCCTCTTAAAGCCACGGAGAAACTTACTCACTCACCCCACGAGGTCACACCGTGATGGCTGGTAAGGCAGAATACTTTTACTTTGCAAGGACCAGATCAGGTGCCCGTTTCACAAAGCTATACGGCGCTACGACTGTCGTAAGTCTATGTTACAGTATAGGAGGTACGACAGTCGTAGCGCTACGATAGCTTTGTGAAACGGGGCTCAGTACGTTATTAGTGATTAAAGTGTTGGCTTCTCTCGACAAAAGCCGAGTTCGATTCCCCTCTTGGGATACCGTGCACCAATTTCTGTGTATCCCGTAATGATATATGATATAGCTACAATACTCACTCAACGCCGTTGATAGAACTTACGCGGGATGTTCGTCGTATCCAACACGTAAAGTCCTTGTTAGAAATATACAACATGCTTACCGGGTAATAAGCCAATATCATGGCGGACTATTGACATCCCTGCGTCAGCCTACAGGCAGTCAACAAGTTGCGTGTTGAAAATGATATTGATTGTGTATATAATATTGTCAGTGGACTATCGGGTTACATGCCCTCGACCATGTTCTTGACACGGACGTCCAAGACGGCGCACGCAATCATCAATAATAACGGTAGATATGATCAATGGCCGCTGGCCAATATACCTAGCTATACAATACTTCAGCACAGATCCTTCTTTGATTCTGAAGACAGGAATAAAGGAGATCTGACTTCAGAAACTCGACTCCAGAAAGAACTATGTGACTGAAATTGTAGATTACCTACAACTTTGAAAGAATTAATTGTATAACCACATACCGAAGTTTTGGAAAGTATATACAGTAATGTGGCGTTTATAACTGTAAGGGGGCGATACGGTAACGTGGTGGATGAAGGGTTCGCTTCTCATGCTGAAGACAAGTGTTGCATAACCAGCATGCATGGGTTTAATGAGTGAAGTCTGGTGTCCTTCACCTCAGCACTGCTGGAGTATTGCAAAAAGAGCCGTGAAACAATACCTACTCTCTTTCACTACAATGATCGAGTTTAACTCACTCTAAATGGAAAGATGTTTCTTGCAGTTAGAATGCCAAGTATCGGATTACCCACAAGCATGGGTACAATGTGTGAAGGCCAATTCTGGCGTCCTTCACCTCAATACTGCTGGACGATTGCAAAAAAGAGGAGTACAACAATACCAACTGTCTTTCACTAGCAGTATAATGATCGAGTTAAATTCACTTTAAATATATACCTGCTTCTCGCAATCAGAATGCCCATATTATCCAGTGGGATGTACCGTAGAACTCCATTGGATAAATGGGTGAGTGAGTGAGTGCGCGAGTGAGTGAGTTGTGGTTTCTCCGGTTTGGGCAATATTCCAGCAACAGGACAGAGACGGATACAAGAAATGGGCTTCACCAATGTGGGGAATCGAACCCGTGCGTGGTGTGATCGACAAACGCATTAACCACTAATCTACCCCCCTGCAATGAAGTTCGGTTGGACAATGTAAATTTTGATAATCATCATTAAACATAAGGTAATGCATCATTCAACTCTAAGGAATACCTAAACTGGTGTCTACATGCAACCTGATGACCAACCCCAACTAGTACATACATTGGGAAAGTTAATTGTATCGTTATGCATGGTCCAAGAGTCCGGCGACTAATCTCGCCCTCAGTGTGGGACATATCTGTCACCGATATCCTTGCAGTGGACTCGTAAAAATATCCTGATTGAAATCTTTCCAGAAGGTAATAAGACAACAAGTACCGACTAGCGACCGGTACGTACCCAAGAGACCATGTAAAACTCTATACAGTCAGAAACAATGCACTAATACGCACTTTGTCTACACGTGTGCAGAAGCGCGATATGTGGCACAAGGTTATACATGCAACGATCACGTGATAGGATTTAGGATAAAATTACCGATCGTACATGTGATTAGTGGAAATACCTAACTGACGAATTACGACCTAAACGTACTCGCAGAAATATGTTGAATAAGCGTTATATATTCTTGTATAACGACCTGCACGTGCTGGTAGAAAAATGTTGAATAAGCGCCATTATTCTTGCGTGTATTATTCAGACAATAAAGATCATGTTTTATAAGTTACGGTGACGTAAAAGGGATTTTACTCATTTCATAATTGTTATGCAGGACATGTACCCTGTTCGTAGACACCTGGTGTCATTACTGATTTTCAAGTGAATAATTTTCACCAGTGTTGTGGTTTCTTGGTTGGTTGGTTGGTTGGTTGTTTAACGCCGCACTCAGCAATATTCCAGCTATATGACAGCGGTCTGTAAATAATCGAGTCTGGACCAGACAATCCAGTGACCAACAGCACGATCATCGATCAACGCATTTGGGATACAATGACGTGTCAACCAAGTCAGCGAGCCTGACCACCCGATCCTGTTAGTCGCCTCTTACAACAAGCATGGGTTACTGAAGATCAATTCTAACCCGGACCTTCACGGGTCATGAGTCTTATGCTTCCCCTGCCCAATGGAATCTGTATTTAACACAAGTCACAAAAGGCACCAGGGCCCCGTTCCTCAAAGCGATCGTAGCGCTAAGGTGATCGTAACTCCCATACTTTAACATAGACTTACGACTGTCGTAGCGCTACGATCGCGCTTTGAGGAACGGGGCCCTGAACGTTGCAAGAGTTGCCGAAAACAAACAAAACACAGTTGTGATACCTGTACCAAATACATCGGTATCATGTAGCCATCTCCTGCTTGTTTCAG
Organism: Haliotis rubra; assembly: GCF_003918875.1. NCBI lineage: Eukaryota > Metazoa > Mollusca > Gastropoda > Lepetellida > Haliotidae > Haliotis > Haliotis rubra. The sequence goes on from NW_025765248.1 coordinate 972,805, forward strand.
TTTTAGATATACAATCATAGGTGTACACTTTCCTTGTACGGTAGGATACCCCGGCTCAATTTGTGTTTACGATCCTACAATTTAGAATTTAAATAGACTCAACGTTTTTACGTAAACTACGCGTCTGCTTACAGAGATTTATTTATTTGTATTGTTAAACCTGTTTGACGAGTAAATCGAGAAAAATAAATATTTAGACGCTATTCTCACTGAATAGCTACAGTCACATGCTGGTTCGAGGACATGATCAACACAATACAGACGTGGTGATAGAATACCGACGTGGTGTAATTATACCAGGAAAAACTATATAAGTTTACGGTCAATTATATCATCAAGATCGTGGACCAGGATGTGTTAATTCGATTCCCCATCCTGGACTGAGTGTCTGTAATCGGATATCCTATTCGGGTTACTGAGATGAAACAAGGATGTAGAACTCGTCGTTAAAAAAAGTCGTTCAAACGCTTTGTAGAAATTCTTTGTAGGCTTTCAAATTCACCACATAGCTTCATTCATAGTCATATTTGAACATGCCTGTGGACCCAAGTGGAACTAACTGAAGCATGCAAAACGATAAAAGATAGCAATGCTATGTCTCTGTAATATAGGCAAATCTCAGTTAAAGTTTATAATGGTTATCTACAGTAGTAATAAATGGTCTAATATCCTTAACTCCATATATAATAAATGGGAAAACTGTTAACGAAATATTAATAATTCATATTTCCATCTGTTTTTTCCTGACAGCAGGAAGTTTGAGGCATACATATTCAAATACGTGGCTTGTAGATGAGATGCTTCGTTCTTTCAACACTTACAGATATGGTAATGCTGTTGAACTGAAAAGAATTTAGATTAAGGACTGTTTAACTGTGCGAGACAGCCCATGCTACCGAACTCAGAAATACCTATTCATAACCAACTTGTTGTACAGCTGGCCTGTCACTGATACTGGAGACAAAAAAATATGTTTCTAGAACACATATGGAACGTTTTTCTCAATTCTGTCGGAAAAAAAGTAACAAGGGCGAACGCTTGTTATTCTTCCTCTACCCAAAACACATATATATATATACATGTATAGTTTTGTCGGTTAACAGTTGTTGGCAGATGCCATTGTTTTTACTACGAAAACGATTTTTATGAAACCGATTTCTGTAATTGGCAATATACATGAATGACGCATGTGATTTATCGTATTGAGGTGATTGTATTTTTTTCATTACATCATTACATATGTAACATGTGCAAGTACATATAAAACACATTTCAATATATTTCTACGAGCACGACGTTTAGTGCCAGAGCTAAACTGTAGCCTTACATTATTACAAATGGTTCGCTATGTTGACGTGAACATGCATTGCACTATGAGTTTACAGTATCGGTACTGAAACTGATTACAAATGAACTGTCAAAATAATATTTACAATAACTGCATACATATAGAAAATTATTTATAATAAAATAATAAATTCAACTCACGATATGTAAAACTCTCAAACATGATGAGGTTTGTCAAACCAGATGCATTAATAGCAACAACTGCCATTATAAATTCAGTCAGTCAACGACTGAGATAATATCAATTCATGTTCCAAAGAATTCCAATTTTTGGAACTGTCATACTCATTCTTTACAAAATCAGATTCAATAGTATCGATAATTACACAAATCATAGCTTTTTGCTATTCATTAGATGAGATGAACAGTGCATCATTGACACGCATTGATATGAACATTATTCATACATATTCATATAACATATACAAATATGTACTTACTGATGACATGTACCAACAGTGTGGTTCGTATTTAAGAAAATATTAGATATTTTAAATCAGGTGTCAGTTGCTCTCATTAAAATGTACTGAAACAGCTGAGCAAATAACTATCACAACTCACTACCATTTTCAATCAGTATGTACAGCCTAACATCAAAGTTCCGATTAACAGTTTAACTGTATATAGTGTAAGAGATCTAGACATTCATCGAGATGTGACTGGGGCGGTTGGGTGGCCTATTGGTTAAAGTGTTCGCTAAAAGGTCCGGATTCAGTTCTTATTATGGATTCAGTGTGTGCAGCATGTTCCTTGTGTTTCCCCGTTATGGTGATGCTGGAATATTGCTGAAAGCGGAATAAAACTATACTCATTTGCTTTCGAGTCACTCCTTACCTGTGAGAGGTGAGGTGAGGTGAAACTGGGTTTAACTTCGTTCTTGAGAATATTTCGCTCATATGACGACGTGCATGCGTGTGTATGTGTATGTGGCTGCTTGTACTAGCCCAGATTTAAGCTGGTTTTATAGTGCTGAGATACCATGCCGCAGTGAAGCATGGATACCCCACTCAGACACATTATACTGACTCCGAGCCGACAAGGCAATACATGTATATACTTAATCTAACCAGAGTTTTGAGTTTAATCTAACAACTGCTGCTGGTTGGCCATATTGAAATAAATTTCATATTTTTATGCCAAAATCGAAACTTAACCCGCCTAAAGATCCGGTATGAATCCGGTCTTTAGCATCCCACACTTGTTGACTGACGTGCGATCGCGCGGTGAGTTTGTTGATGCAGGTCGTCGTATCCAAATTGTGTACATGCTCATGATGTGGATCACTGGATTGTCTGATCTAGACTCAATCATTAACAGACAGCCATTATATAGGTCCAACATTGCTGGAGGGCGTCGTTAAACAACAAAGACACCTTAAGTTAACCCCTATGGTCAGGGCCAATCGCATTTTAATTAGAATAAATATGGACAAATCTAAATGCACTTTTCACGTTTTCTCAGTCCCAGCTCGTGTATACAAACAACACAAATCTGAAGCATCAGAGCACCCAGACCCGGGTACTTAGTGCACAGCAGCTGTTATAGAGCACTAGGCGTATACCGCGCTGAGATCTCGCTAGACAATGACATCACCAGTCCTCTGTGAAATAATGAGCGAGCTGTGTTTGACGAAACAGACTTTAAACAAATGAAGGATGTTGTACGCCTGAGGAGAAGTACACCCGAGAAGTGTTTTATCTGACATAATTCGAAACTTTACCTTTTTATTATCGCAAAAACTGTTTACCTTCAATTACGCTATAACGAAGGTAATGGACACCTGATACGCGTTACAACAAAATGTCATCCCTCAGGCTTATACGCTTTGTTCGTGCTTGCACGTGCATGCCGCAAGACATGTAATCACGTGACCACGTAGCAACAGTAAGGAGGTTGTCTCTACTAACTCAATGAACAGACAGAATGATGAGGGCGCAAGTTGTAGAGGATGATAATGATGATGATGGAAATGGTATGATAATATGGATGAGATACAAGTGCTTGTGATAAATAAAGTTTGTCTTTACAACTTTAATTGTACATCTTGCATAGGTATACGCTAATCTAAGTGTTACTATTTTAAATGGGTCCATTGTTTTGTCAGATTAATGTCATTATCGGATAAACGAGTATTTGAGTAATGAGGGTGACCTTTTTAATTGAGTTCTTAAAACAGGTTTTCTCGTAATGTTACAAGTTCATTTGTGAAGGATTATTGTAAACATTCATTAAACCTACGTTGTAATTTTGACGCCAAATACTTTTGAGGCAATGCAAAAATCAAGCAATTCCTTCTGTTTCAGTTCTGCGGGAGAGAATACAGATATTTTCCTATTTTACCCCAAAGTAAAGCGGTCCGAATCTACAAGAGGTCATCCGACGAACAAACTCGCTCCGACATCATTACAAAGGAGGTACAGAAAGTCCCAAGACACCCGCGGATACCAAGGGAATATCTGATAAGCTGCCTACCCTGTCTACAGCTTCTGTTGTGTCCGCTGAAGAGACTGTCAGCCGTGACAAAACTCACTTCACACTGAACTTCAATTTCTAATGTATTTGAGAAAAATATGTCAACAGTTTGTGTATAAAGAATGATTCGTGATTGTCCGTTATTTGTTGGAAAGTCCCTCCCCTGCTGTACGTCACAAAAAGTGAACTATTAGAAGGATACCACGGAAATCGCATCAGATAAACCTGGGAATTCCTTTGTACTTACATGGGTATTCCTCAGTGACCCGTGAAGATCCTGGTTAGAATTGATCTTCAGTAACCCATGCTTGTTGTAAGAGGCGACTAACGGGATCGGGTGGTCAAGCTTGGTCGACACATGTCATCGTATCCCAATTGCGTAGATCGATGCTCATGCTGTTGATCAGTGGATTGTTTGGTCCAGACTCGATTATTTACAGAACGCCACCATATAGCTGGAATATTGCCGAGTGCGGCGTTAAACAACCAACCAAACCAACCCAAATATTCCTCAGTAATTCCCGGGGTGTTCTTGATGTAACACTTTCAAACAGGGCTTCACTTAATTGGACTAATCACACAGTTCACTTAGCTCACATAGTTTTTGTTATAACCACCCGGTGTCGAGATGTAGAGGGGAAGCCCGGTGTGGTGCAGGGGTTAATAAGGGTGAATCTGGGATTGCAATCTCCGATAATTGAAGCCTGGTTCGGCTAAGGGAGGGAACTCTGAGAGAAATGAGGTACTTCGGCATCTGGGACATCGATTTAGTCTTCTGTAAAATACTTTTTATCACAAAAAAAGGAATTAAAGTGATTCGTTTTAAAATGTTTAATAGACAATGGTTACTGACAGTGAATACAATACGACGTTTCAGCTGTATTCAAACCATGGCCACTTACAATACGAGACACCGAAACAGGCTTCCAACGCTCACTTCATGTTGATATTTGAACCCGGAAGTTCGAGCGAGAGGTTTCAAACCACTGCCCGATCTGACACGGGAAACCGGTCACGCAATTAGGGGTGGGGAGTGGGGATAGGGATGGAACAGCATGGGAGGGGTGTGGGGGTGTGTGGATGGGGATTATGAAACCTATTCCAACCCCATCTTACGAAACACCATCCACTCATGCCCCTTCCTAATAAACACCGCCCCACCCTATCCCCAGGGTCTGATTCAACCCAGAATGACCCTCATCGTCCCAGTCAGTGTAAAACATTATCCCTGAACTGCCTTCAGATTGTGAAAGACATAAGTAGAGTTTATGTGGTGAGTGAGTGGGACAATCACGTCTCCCCATTCGGCTCACGCAACACACTATAGCTTCCTGGTTCATTGGTATTCCCGTCACGAAACACATACCATAGCATCGTCACCTACGGCAATCATCTCTCGCTGCTAATGCTGAATAACTTCAACACACGTGCCACGTAAATATCAATCATCTGTGGAATAAATACGGTTTCAGTATTCAGTTTACAGTACTTAATATAGTCTTGATTTCCATTACCTTATATCAATAACCACGTTTCCTCGTGGACGAGTTGGTGGATGTGATGGGGGTGAAGTTTGGTATTGATTCGGTACTTTGTGCCACAACGTCGCAGTGTGGGAGAAGGATGGAGGGGGTGGGGGTGACAGTCAGTGGAGAGGGGTGGGGGTGGAGTCAGTGGCGAGGGGTGGGTGGTGGGTGTGGGATGTGTGGTGAAGTCTGTGGCAGGGGGGGTTGGCATGAAATCAGTGGCGAGGGGGGTGGGGGGTGGGGATGGGGGTTGAGTGTAGGGTGTGTATGTGGTGGGGTAGGTGGGGGTGGAGTCAGTGGTTTTGGGGTGGAGTCAGCGGCGAGCGGTGGTGGTGGTGGGGTTGGAAGGAGTGGGTGGTGGGGGTGTCTGAGGGGGTGGTTGAGACAGTGGCTGGGGCGGTGGTGGTGGAGTCAGTGGTTAGGGGTGGGGTGTGGTGTGTGGAAGAGTCAGTGGTAAAGGGTGTGGTGTGTGGGAAGGGGATGGAGTGGGATGTGGGTGTGTATGGTGTTTGGGGGTTTCAGTGGCTAGCTATGTCGAGGCGGTGGGAGGGATGAGGATGGGTATGGTGGAGTCAGTAGCTAGGACTATGGGGTGCGGAGTGTGCGAGAGTCAGTGGCGGAGGGGTGGAGGATGTGTGTGTGACGCGTGGTTTGTGGGAGAGACAGTAGCTAGGGTGGGGTTGGGGGTGGATGGGGGATTGGTGTGTGCGTGGGAGAGACAGTGGCTGCGGGTGTGATGGTAGGGATGGGGTGGTTGGTGTGTGAGAGTCAGTGGTTAGGGTGGTGTGGGGGTGGATGGGGGATAAGTGGAGTTTGTGAGAGACAGTGGTAGGGGTGTGGTGGTAGGGAGTGTGGAGTGTGGCTGTACTAACTGCAGTATAACATTACCTTGTGTACAATAATTATAAGGACGCACAATGTATACACATATTCAATTTACCATTAGTACATATGATAATCCCAGAAACGCCGCATCAGTTTACACCTGTCACGTGCCACAACAAAAACGTAATTAGCGTGTAACTAACACACACACACAGCTCATATACACAACAGTATTATGACTCCTGGGACGTACTGAAATAACATCTAACAACAAAAACCCGGCCCTCATAATATTGTGTCATTAAAGGCACATTCAGTGGTTCCGTAATTGGCTCATTTCAGCAAATCGCACGATGTATATTTTCGTGTCTGTTGGTCTTTAATTTGACGGATTTGATTAATCCAGCAATTTCATATTAACCCTGCTACACAGGTATCACAAGTTGTTAATATGCAAACATACTATATACAGACAAGCGTGATGAAGAATAGAAACTATTTAATGAATAATCTAAAATTAGTATTGCTACTTCCTCTTTACTCTGTCACCTTTTGTATTCCATTGCATACAACAAGTTGTTCAACCAGTCTATTAACTATAATTGTACTGAAGCTAAATCTGTAGACAAAATGGGAGAAATATAGAAAGATATTGCCTCAGTCTATGAAACCAACCTTTGATGAAGCGACGGGAACTTGAGTTAACAGGCCAGGCTTACCCATCCGAGTGTCACGGCCACATACCATGCTGGCTTACACCAGCAACGCCAACAACAACCTGCCGACTTCTACGCCACACCTCCGGGTGGTCGGTTACACACGAAATATAGCGGTTAACAGGAAGTATAAAAGCCCACAGTGACAATCGAAAATGAAATAATACAGTCCAGTTTTCGTGCATGGGTCACTGAGAGATTCTCACTCCACAATAATGTTTCGCTTGTTGACGTATGAACGAATTAATAACACCGAGTAAGCCATAATTTTCTATTAATTATCATATTTGATATTTGAATACTAGTATAAACATATATGGGAATACATACTTAAAAACATTAACTAAATCAACGTGTTTGTTCGTTTGCTTGTTTGTTCGTTGTTTAAAGCCTCGCTCAGCAAAGTTCCATTCAAAACAGCTGCTTTAAACCTACCGATTCTAAACCAGACAATCAAGTGATTGATAGTGTGTACAAGGATTTACTCCACCCGGGTAATATGGCATGTAATCGAACAAGCCACCAAGCGATTCATTTATTACCTCTAATAACCAACACAGTCTGCTCAGGACCCAACGCTTTGACCAACTTATTTAAAATATTTATCTAAACATTCCTAACCTAAAATACCCCACGAGAGAAAACGAGAGAGAGAGAGAGAGAGAGAGAGAGAGAGAGAGAGAGAGAGAGAGAGAGAGAGAGAGAGAGAGAGAGAGAGAGAGGGAGGGAGGAGAGGGAGAGATAGAGAGATCGGTGTTCATATTAATCAACATACAGTTGGGAGACAGAGAGAGAGAGAGAGAGAGAGAGAGAGAGAGAGAGAGAGAGAGAGAGAGAGAGAGAGAGAGAGAGAGGGAGGGAGAGGAAGGGAGAGAGAGCGAAATCGGTGTTCATATTAATCAACATACAGTTGGGAGACAGAGAGAGAGACACACAGAGAGAGAAAGAGAGAGGGTGGGGTGTTCATATTAATCAACGTACTGTAGGGTTATTTTGTTGTTTTAAAACCTTCAGGTCATATAAATACCTCGCACCATACATCCTGTCACTACATACAACCCTACTGTTAGTATAAGGACTTACAAAGGGGTCTATCAGCTTAACCTCTCTTAACCTGCCAGGAATGCCGTATTAAATTAAATCAATAATGTTCCAACTACTTAAATTTTTATGGCCTTTTTTACGGATGTGGCAGTAACGAGCATGAAAAATCCATATACATCCATTAAATATACAAATACTAGGCATATGTTAGTAGATTGGACTGCCCTGAACATAAACTCAGTAGATCTCATGACACAAATATGAAACACGTGCTAATACGTTTATGGCCAATATGAGGCCTTTAACAATCTGCATATATTTATTATGATAAAAAATATATAAGCCAATTCAAGAGAATAATCGGTCTCGATTATGATCCGGAACAGATTTGATTGTGGTCAAATAGTGATGGAAATGTTACAAATGGCTCATTGAAGTGTGAGTGAAAAGGTAGATGTTTTCCCTATACCAACCAACCGGACAGCTGTTTTTTCTCTGTCAATATATTGGACTTTAGCTGCATATGGTATTTGAACGCATTAGTAAGTTCAGAACACTATATGGCACTGGGTATCCACATTTCTCAAAAAGATATATGCATTTGCGCCGACTATTGTACAAGCCGTTTTCATTTCGTTAAAACGTTCTGGGCCCCGTTCCTCAAAGCGATCGTAGCGCTAGGGTGATCGTAACTCCCATACTTTAACATAGACTTAGGACTGTCGTAGCGCTACGATCGCTTTGAGGAACGGGGCCCTGATCAATGCATAAGATATACATGTTGCATCGTGTGATGGGAATGACTCATACGAACTCTGTGCGCGTAGCCATCTACGTCTGTCGCTGTAAAACACCTACCTGTTGACAGAGTATAAAAAACATAAACAGACCATACACCACCTTTTTCTAGGCATATCACACACGACTAATCGATAAAATGTAAGTTAACGACCCTCGACAACTGACACAACCTGGAGGTAAGACCTTGGTGGTTTGCTAATCCCCATGGGATAAACTTCTTACAGGGTCCTTCTTGAACTACATATCAAGCATGGTCATGCGTGAAAACATGGGCTCCGTGCAGCTCGTGTTACTGCGTCCATCATGTAGATATGGCAAATATGACTTTAACAGCACGCAGCCGGATTTCGTATACTGACTGTGATCTTTATATCAGTAATATAACAAAAGTCTGGGCAGACATTGGTGACTGTGATCTTTATATCAGAAATATAACAATAGTCTGGGCAGACATTGGTGACTGTGATCTTTATATCAGAAATATAACAATAGTCTGGGCAGAGACATTAACAATACCCCCACTGCACCTCTCGCCTCGAGTATCTCTGCATCAATTGTGTTGCCAAGTTTAAACGGTTAGATAATTTAAGAAGCGAAAGTAAGTTGTGATTGGTTCGCTCAACTTCCCAGCGTAGACACCTGATTGGATAAAAAGCCAGCAAAGGGAGGTATAAAATCATCGGGCCAAGCCGTGGATGCATCCAGGATATAGTGGAGAGTGATCGTAACGTATACCCTGAAGATTATCGAGGATGTCTTGTCACTGGAATGTCCGGATTTGGCTGATTAGGAACCGAGTGGCTTGGATGTGACTTTGGGTGACGATTAAAAGAAGGCTAAGACTATTCAAAATGTATGAGCAAACCAAAACATGAGTGTTACGGCAAGTTTCTTAGCGGTTGACAGTTTGATTCATGGGAGTTAGTTCCCTTGTGAACGGATGCTGGGAGCGAGCGGGAAACATGGGTGCGATGTGGTCTTGCGAACTTACCAAGTCATTGTGTACTCTGATGCAGCATAACGTTGCACGTGCTCAATAGTCAGCAGCACTAACAGTGCCAGCGCGTACAGGTCAAACGTGGAAGTTTGTGTTGTTACGATTGTGAGATTTGCGAACGTTGGCCCGTGAGGGGATTGAATTTTGGACTGCGATGTTATATGTGCGAATACGAAATGAAAATTGACTGGAATGTGGTTTCTCGTGTTGTTCTTCGATTTTGGAAACATTACGATGAGTCTAATTAACCTATTCAGACAATGACCTACTTTTCAGCCGATCCGAATTTTCTCGTGTGAAAGTGAAAAGAGACACTACAAACAACTATGGTTACACTGAATTCCAATTCGTTGTTTCAAAAGACAATGGTATTTACAAGTTAATTTTAATTTTAAACTTTAATAACATCGTATTTCTATATTTTATGGCGAGGTAGCATGACCTTAACTAAGACGTCACAGACTGCCCCCGTTAGATGAGGTCGTAAAATGATTCACAATTCATCTGATCACTGGTTACACCTGTTATGTGTCGTTTGCGCTTATTCAGTGTATTTTTGTAATGCACAATGTGATTGAAATAATATCAAGTCCGTACCAGACTGCCAAACTTTTCTAGCGGCAGAGCCTCGTTTTGAGATTTCCATGATTTCCGTTTGTCAGAGCACGCTGTACGACAGAGCACGCTGCACAACGTGTTTGCAAGGATTAGAAGGAGCGTAGTGTTGCAATATACAAGTGGTTAGATGTATCAAATAATACTGATTAATATTTATGTATCCAGCTGAATGAATTGGTCTCAAAATTCTGGACTGGTTATTGTACTAAGTTGCGCAATAGGGTGGAAGCCAGTCAGCAGGAAACGAGACTGTTGTGTAATCAATGTTTTGACTTGAATACAAAACAAAAAATAACACACTACCAAAAAAAAACAACAAACAACCCCCACCCCTCCAAAACAATATCCCAAAAGACAAAAACAAGAAACAAAGCCCCAAAACAATAATCACTGAAGAATTTTCACGAACAAAGAACCTCGTCTATCCGGACTCTCCGCTTTCTGGTCAGTGTGTTGGGAACGATTGTGTGTGTGTGTGTGCGTGCGTGCGTGCGTGCGTGCGTGCGTGCGTGCGTGAGCTTACGTCACAAAAATCATGAGCTATTATTCACATGGACTGAACTAACCTACCAGTAACTGAATCTGCAAAACACCTGATGAAGACTTGACATCCTTTATCATTTATGTATGTGGACTTTACCATGCTTCGTTTATCTGGATAACATAACGTCCTGATTAACGAGGTTACACATGGTTTCAATATGACCTCCACTTTCATCCGACTAAATCCAATACTGCATCATCATAACAAAGACAGTGTATACTCACAGTGCTTGTCAATTTATCACTCCAGCCCCCTCAACTCCCTGTTGGGGTCCCCAAGGGAGGTAATTACCGTTAAACACATAATTATCTTCATAACCAGTCCCTCCGCATGCTCTTTATGGGATCTCATTAACACGACACTTCAAGCAATCAGCTACGTCAGGTGAAATACACACCCACCAGGTAAAGACTGCCTGCGATGGCGCGGGAGTCGACTTATCCCGCCGTAATGTATAGCACCACGCTCCAGCTGTTAAGCGGCGGTGCAACGTTATATATTCATATTTATTGATAAATCGACCCCATACTTCATGCAATTATTACCTCGACTGCTGTCATATTCTGCCATTTGGTATATTAATGTATTTTTATTTATATAGAAATGATGAAATTACATGTGTTAAAACATTGTTGAGTGGTTAAATATGGGGCGATTTATTAGTGCTGTAATGTTCATATGAAAATTGAAGCAAACCTACAAATATGGGTTTTCAATGCTACACCTATTGATGATCATAAGCTGTCGGTGTGATTTACAGGCGATTTGGTTGGATGGGTTGAAACAGTGTGCACGTATGTGATTAATAACAAGGGTGATTAACAGATACACAACGAATCTTGTACTCCAACATGCTATTCAGCTATAACACCTCTCTTGTTTCAGAGCATCATTACGATGTATTTCATAAACCGCATATTGTCTTTCAGTTATATCAGTATCTTAAAAAACAACACTTGTGTAATATAAAACTATTTCTTGGTAACGTTACAGGGGATTTAACGCGCACATCCCTCGCCCCTCAATTTTGAGATGCTGAATAATGGTGAAAGGTCTCACTGATCCTTAGATTAAAATGTAGTTAAATATGCCGGTGTGATAACGAACCTTGTTGAATGAGCTCCGGGAATAGGTTCAACTGACCTCTAACATGTACCACTCCATTTCTAAACCAGGTCTTTTTATTCAAAAGTGTATATTGCAAAGTATTTACTCATTCATAAAATATGATTTCATTGTTGCAAATCCCCGTACTCGACAATTCTCTGCCTATAGCATGAGGGCTGTAACGATATTCGCTTTAACCGATGTCGATATTACCGGTATGTCCTACTTTACGAGTGAGTGAGTTTAGTTTTATTCCGCTTTTAGCAATATTCCAGCAATATCACGAAAGGGGACACCAGAAATAGGCTTCACAGATTGTATCCATGTGGGGAATCGAACCCGGGTCTTCGGCGTGACGAGCGAACGCTTTAACCACTATGCTACCCCACCGCCCCGCCTTCTTTACGATATAACAACTATATCCTCCTTTATTACATCTTTGAGACTCTCTGTGTCCTACTTTGTTTCATCTGAAATTTACTGTATCCATTATTACAGTTTTTCTGTATATCCCACTTCGTTATAACCGATATTCGCTTTTCCTATTTCGTTATAACGGACATTCGTTTTTCCGATTTCGTTATATCCGATATTTATTATTCTCTTCGTTATAAACGACATTCATTACATGAAACTCCGTTGTGACCGATACATTCCATATCCCACTTCGTTATATCCCATATTCGTTACATTCGATTTCGTTTTATATGCAGCTAGTAATACCATACCTTTTGTAACCAATACCCGTTCAATACTGCCTCGCAATAAAATTTATTTCCAGTATCCTATTTCGTTAGAAACATTAGCCAAATCCCACTTTGCAGCAATCCACATTTCCTGAAACCAATTTCGCTTCACCACATGTCAAAATCCCGGAACAATTCTGCGAGTGTAGCGATTATTTCTCTGGCAATTATTTTACCACCTGTTTTTACAGGACAAAAATAATGACATACATAAAACAAACATCTCATATTATCCCTTTTTCAGCTGTACAATGACTCACACTTCAGCTTCTTGAATAAGAAACACAATATTGGAAATTACTCGAGTCTTGAAGTCTATTGCTTGTCTGCGATATTGACTTGTGTTGTTCTTTTCAGCGAGAGCTAGCAATTCCCTGCACACATTGTCATGGTGGTATCCTCATGGCGTCATTTTTGTGCACTTGATAGGTTTTTTATTTATAAAATTGTATTTAGATATTTCAAATTTGACCGTGCATTGTAGCAAGGACACGGAGCTGTCTTCCTGACTGTTAAGAACAGAATTCCAACATGAAACAGATAAACAATTATGACGGTCAGTGCAGAGTTTATCAACCAGAATCATGACATGATTATGTGTATATGTTTCGGGGTTAAAAATGACACCTACAAATAAATATGCTGTAAAAATATCACTCACTTATATTTTTACAAATCTAAACTTATACATGTAGTTTGTTGAACTGACAATTTGAAAATACAGAAATATATCTTCGATAGGTTTTATGAGCATATTACCCGTGAAGATCCGGGTTAGAATTGATCTTCAGTAACCCAGTGAGAAGCGACTAACGGGATCAGGTGGTCAGGCTCGCTGACTTGGTTGACACTTCTCATCGGTTCCCAGTTGCGTAGATCGATGCTCGTGCTTTTGATCACTGGATTGTCTTGTCCAGACTAGACTATTTACAGGCTGCCGCCATGTAGCTGGAATATTGCTGAATGCGGCGTAAAACTAAACTCACTCACCTATTCACTTATGAGCATATTATTACGCTATTATGAATTGATATCAACGGTTTAGTTTGGTGTGTGTGTGTGTGTGTGTGTGTTTAACGCAGCATATATTGCTAATTGTTTCATAATGATTCAACATTCATATAGCGTTAATTATACATGTAATTTGAGTACATGTGATATACATGCATTGGGAAATAATTAACTCTGGAGGGTAGAAATTAAATCTAACAGTGATTGATTATTTCATTTGACTATAGTGTTGTGCAGCTTAACGATAAAACCTCAAAACCAAACACTTGCAAAGAGACTTTGACCTAAAATATTCATATAATACGTCACTAGGCTGAAATCAGTTACTGAAACAGAGGTCCCACAACCATCTATGATAGCCATATCACATACAACGCCATCAAACACATATTTCTTGTTTGACCGGACAGTTGATTTCGTTTTAATGAGGTCACACTGTGTGTGGTTGTATATTTAAGCAGAATATATAGCACAGTAATTCCTGTCCAACGCCTGTGAAATTATTCCACAACAGAATATTAACTAGTTATTTGAAATACAAGAAGGGCTATTACATGCTTAGACTGTGGTGTTCATAAGAATCTTTGACTGGGAAATGTCATGGGTACGTTGACCTCTTGCGATAGTTACTAATGACAGAGACCATATATCGGTATATGGTCTCTGCCAATGACTAGGATTGTTTTCCTGGGCCCCGTTTCACAAAGCTCTTGTAGCGCTACGACTATCGTAAGTCAATGTTACAGTATAGAAAGTGCGAATGCTACGAGAAAAGTTCTTCGGCTTACGAGGGCGTTGTGAAACGGGCCTCTGGTCTGTTAATATATAACTTCATACACGCATATATAAGCAGCCAATACACAAAATTATATTCATTTGTATGATGCTGTTACTGATCTATTTAAAGTGTACGAATGCATACTTGGTCGCGTCACTAAATGGCTGAAACGTCGATGAGACGTAAAACTCAACTACTGATATATTTGTATCTACTCCGAACCAGATCTGCACCTCGCCTGAACCTGACCTGAAATTGACTGATTGGTGAATTTGATTCTAATCTGTATCTGAACTACATGACGTGGAAGGACCTGAACCCGATCTGAACCTGGTATGAACCAAATACTGTCCTGGTAGTTTATTGATTGTGTAGTGAAATAAAAAGAACAATACTGAATGTCAGTAACTTTCCTTGTTGCAACATTTGTCCTGGTGTGTGATTATCATGAGTGACGTGGCCTATTAGACAAACTAAAGCCTTAGTCCCTGAATATATAGAATTTTGATAGTAACAAATAGATCCATTTAAATTGAAAAGGACCCCTAGGGAGACCTGGAAATCTAGAGCTGCTTCATTTAGGGCTTTAGCATTGCAGAGATGGCTTGGCAGTAGGGAAAATAATATGGTTCAGGGACTGTGAGACAGACTAGTAGCCTGTCAATACAGCTCACTACCAGCCCCCCACCCCCACCCACGGTAAATAACACCACGCCGACACAGACACTAACACATTAAAGCGAAAATACACAGAAGTAGATCCTACACAATATCCGACCTATGACATTCTCCAGCTGGAAGGAAAAAACCAACATGCAACAAATAGAAATGGGTTTTATGATGATTAAAAAGACGCTTGCCGTGTATAATCTTCTGAGAATTTCCCTTAATGATTTCAACCGTGTGTGTAGTTGTTGCAAATTACAAATAAACATGCTTTTTGTCGACACACGGCTTCTACATTTCACGCCCATCCATCATGATGCAAAAACAGAGAGCTTGTAGTTTCAACAAGTTTGAAATTCCATTGGACTCTTTGTGAGCTTTGCTTGTACATGTTCCCTGGCCCTAATCTTGAGAATGACAATCTGTACAATATATGATAACGTTTCACAGAAATAATAAAAATGTTACAATATTAATGATTGTCAGACGAAACCCAGAAATGTCTCTAAGTACACGACCTGTTTATTACATAGCACAAGCTCGTCTACAATATTAACATAACGCGATACGCTGGCGACATATTACGATGTCGAGGATACTACATATTACCTGTAGACGATGTCGAAGATAATACATTTTACCCGTAGACGATGTCGAGGATAATACATTTTACCCGTAGACGATGTCGAGGATACTACATATTACCTGTTGACGATGTCGAGGACAATACATATTACCTGTAGACGATGTCGAGGATAATACATATTACCTGTTGACGATGTCGAGGATAACACATATTAGTTGTAGACGATGTCGAGGACAATACATATTACCTGTAGACGATGTCGAGGACAATACATATTACCTGTAGACAATGTCGAGGATAATACATATTACC
Source organism: Haliotis rubra (assembly GCF_003918875.1). Lineage (NCBI taxonomy): Eukaryota > Metazoa > Mollusca > Gastropoda > Lepetellida > Haliotidae > Haliotis > Haliotis rubra. The sequence goes on from NW_025765248.1 coordinate 988,901, forward strand.
TGTAGACAATGTCGAGGATAATACATTTTACCCGTAGACGATGTCGAGGACAATACATATTACCTGTAGACAATGTCGAGGATAATACATATTACCTGTAGACGATGTCGAGGACAATACATATTACCTGTAGACAATGTCGAGGATAATACATTTTACCCGTAGACGATGTCGAGGACAATACATATTACCTGTAGACAATGTCGAGGATAATACATATTACCTGTAGACGATGTCGAGGACAATACATATTACCTGTAGACAATGTCGAGGACAATACATATTACCTGTAGACAATGTCGAGGATAATACATATTACCTGTAGACGATGTCGAGGATAATACATTTTACCTGTAGGCGATGCCGAGGATAACACATATTAGTTGTAGACGATGTCGAGGACAATACATTTTACCTGTAGGCGATGTCGAGGATAACACATATTACCTGTAGACAATGTCGAGGATAATACATATTACCTGTAGACAATGTCGAGGATAATACATTTTACCTGTAGGCGATGTCGAGGATAACACATATTACCTGTAGACAATGTCGAGGATAATACATATTACCTGTAGACAATGTCGAGGATAATACATATTACCTGTAGACGATGTCGAGGATAATACATTTTACCTGTTGACGATGTCGAGGATAATACATATTACCTGTAGACGATGCCGAGGATAATACATATTACCTGTAGACGATGTCGAGGACAATACATATTACCTGTAGACAATGTCGAGGATAATACATATTACCTGTAGACGATGCCGAGGATAACACATATTAGTTGTAGACGCTGTCGAGGATAATACATATTACCTGTAGACGATGCCGAGGATAATACATATTACCTGTAGACGATGTCGAGGATAACACATATTAGTTGTAGACGATGTCGAGGATAATACATTTTACCTGTAGACGATGTCGAGGATAACACATATTAGTTGTAGACGATGTCGAGGATAATACATATTACCTGTAGACAATGTCGAGGATAATACATTTTACCTGTAGACGATGTCGAGGATAATACATTTTACCTGTTGACGATGTCGAGGATAATACATATTACCTGTAGACGATGCCGAGGATAACACATATTAGTTGTAGACGCTGTCGAGGATAATACATATTACCTGTAGACGATGCCGAGGATAATACATATTACCTGTAGACGATGTCGAGGATAACACATATTAGTTGTAGACGATGTCGAGGATAATACATTTTACCTGTAGACGATGTCGAGGATAACACATATTAGTTGTAGACGATGTCGAGGATAATACATATTAGTTGTAGACGATGTCGAGGATACTACATATTACCTGCAGACGACGACGAGGATAACTCATATATTGATATCTGTCGTCTATGACATCTTCATAAATGTTTTCCTCTATCGTATATCACGCAGGCGGTTAATGATTGTGACTACGTAATAGGCCATTCTAAAATACCACATGTCAGTTGTAGAGTGTAATATCAACGCTTTATGTAAATAACTCTTTTGTGTTGAAGCAGTATATGTCCAAGTCAGACCTCGTTAATCCGGACGCCGTCAGTCAGGATATCAAGACTTATACTGTACAGCTGTTATGCTATATTCCAAGGACATTACTACATACTCATGATTTGTTAATACGGATATTCGTTAATCTGGGCGATTGATCTAGAACTAATGTAACCAGTAGATATGAAACAAAGAGACATACTATCACGGTATTACTAGAGACTTACTCTGTACAGGTGTCCTTTCTTCCTCGGTGATTGAACTAGTCCCAAAGGTTACATATCCAACGAAACTGATATCATGTTTACGATAAGCAATGACATACTCCTATCCTGACATGTATTTGTCATGCAAAATTGCACATGTGACTTCCCTTCAGATATTCCCAAACAACTGTCGCTTCTACCGCAAGAGTTTGTCATCAGTCAACAAACGCGTTCTAAAGTGCATTCATGAAAAATACAACCTTAGCGTCGAGGAGGTCAGAGGTCATTTGTATATCGAATCGAACTCCAACATGTCTGCTAATAATAATTTATATTAACATCTATTTTGTAAAGATCAGAATCGTTATATTTTGCATGATATTTAAAAATTTCATTAATTTAAAGTACGATATCCCTCGTGTACTATATAAAGCTCATCGTTTCTATTTAATGGCCATAGATTGCTTGTAGCTGTCAAAACCTGTCAATCATGAGATAACATTGTTTATGGTGTATATTCTGGGCTCTGTTGGAAGCGTGCCAGGTGTATATTGGTGATTATCTCTTATTAAGTGCAGCTTGAAACGAACAAGACCCAGGTTGTAATAAAATGCACATATCCTGATCACATGCAGCGAAATGAACAGCCCCTGTTGAGAACGCCAAAACATGAAATACACGTACAGGTGTGTAATCAGCTACCTGGATCCTAACGGGGGTTGATGTTAAGTGGCGTCAAATTTAATGTCTCATTAAGGGGCAACTGTATCAGAATTATGATAAAATGTTCATTACAGTTTCTTTAATGTATATAAAAACGCATAGCAAAGCTTACTTTTTAAAAATAGGTCGTATGAATGTTAAATCTACGTTTCTACACTCAACATTAAATTGAAATAAATTCTTCCATTTCTTACACAATGCTAACACTATGCCAGATACAGATGTTTACAGGACTTTTTAACATTGGAAAACACAAGGATAGTTGTTATGGTCAATGTAGAAGTGATATACATAAACAAACGTAGAAAGTTCAAATAATTAAAAACTTTGTATTTACTATGATATATCATACCCATTTCAAACTCATATTCAATAATGTAAATATTATACGATTCCTAGTGTATACAGTATCACTATCACCGTCACTAAACCTATGTGTAATGATTATATACTCATGCCAATAATGGTTGTCACCCCCCTCACCCCAACCCCCACACCTCCACCCCCTCTCCAATTAAAAAAATTGAAGGGGGTGAAAACCATTATTGGCATGAGTATATTATGCTACAGACATCCTTTTTCTGACTCACATCAAATTGCTAATATACTGTTGTTCATGTCAAGACACGATAAAACATGTCGAATTCAATAACTGCTTTGACTATTGTCCGACAGCATATAATTTATGTTATTAAAAACGATATCAACGGTGTATGGCAAACCTGTTAGATTTATCATTCAATATACAACACTGTAAAGAAAACACTAAACGATCATCACGTTGGCAATAAACCCATTTCCCCAATCTCTAAATCATAATGCACATGTATTTTACAACTGCCTTTGGCAAAAGCGATTAGATTTGTCAAAATGATATTTGCAAAGAAGGTGAGGGTGAAAGTAAGTATTTATGTTGATGGACGGTAGCCCGAGGCATCGTCATGCACGGCTATACAACGTTAAACAGATAAACAGCCCACGGTAGGCAGGACGCTCACTAGGGTCAGATATAAAGGTGGGTAGACGTTAATGGTATTCCTGTACAGCACGGATTGTTACTGTTTTGCGGGGTGAAAGATCATCAACTACCTAGAAAACGAGTTCCAGGTGTTGACAGGTGGGGTAGAATAAGAATTTGGGAAATGATATATTATCATGTATGAAGGTTTAGATATGTGCATTGATTATAGCTATGGCAACAGCTGATGCTGTATTTTTGTGAAATATTACTGGTATGCCTGGCTACACTTAGCACGGAGTTACCGATGTTGTTTTCAATAAATATTATCGTTAAAATGTTATTAGTTGCATTCATATTATGTAAGGCACTGAGCATGGCGTGGTGTGCATATGTAACGCTGGGTAAAACTTTATTGGTTTCATTATTAATTCAATCAAATTGTTCGATATGATGTAAATAGCAATATATCAAATATAACACATATACATGGTGATATTATGTTGATACAAGTAAAAACATATAATGCGAGTATCAATATGTTGCTATGCAGCCTTGCGTTCTTGAATTCCTACATTACGAGCATTGCGATTGAGCTTGACGCGACAGCTGTCGAGTTTAAAGTTGAGAGAAACTTTATCCAGCTAAAGGGTGTTTTCCCTCCAATAAAAACACGGTGTAAACGATCCTTAGATACAGGCGCGAGATGGGGCTCCCAATCTCGGTTTATCGCGGGACCCGAACAGCGGGGTCAAACACATAAATCACCTAATATACCTAATTTCCCAACCGATTACTTATCAATCAACGCACGAGCTAAATATTAGATGTGGACATCTGTCAAAGACTCGACCCAGCTCGTCCACACCTCGAAGGCATTTGGTGTTTGTATAGATGTTCAAGTGTCTGCTTATCTTTACAGATATGACTCGTCAAAACTAACATGAACTAGATAAATATATGTTGAATGCTGTAATTATTAATATTCATGAATGTACAGCCGAGTTAGTGACTGACTGACATGAGCGTGATATTGACCCTGGTACGCGGGCTTGAGCGAGTGTAAGAGAATCTGATTGACGGTTATATACAAGCGCCGATCACCACCACGTGTCGTTACTGAAAGTCACTGAACGCCGGAATGTCCTCTGAGACAACGCGTCCATATTGTACGAGGCCTGAATTAACCTATTAAACATGTAACCAAATATCAGTCAATATACAAGCAACCTACCTTTTACAGCAACCAATAGTCATATGTAGTTGAAGTCAGGAGTAGACACCCTTTCTCATTCATTTAATACAACCCGGAAAAAGATTTCCCACTGAATCCAGTTCATGAGAGCTGTTCACAGTTGTTACACATGACCACCAGAGCGAATCGCCTCATCACCAAAAAACGAAAGCACTTTATATGACTGGCTCAATCGCTGTTGTCTAGCGTACAGCACGCTGTAATATCTGCCAGCCCGACTCAAACCCACCTCCTCCTTCTAGGCGGAGCTCTGACTGGGTCAGGGAACTAGCGGATTTAGAATCCTCGTTCGGAGTGGGAGAGCAGTCTTTGACTGTTGCAGATTAAGATCTGTAGTGCTGCGGTAACGTGGACGCTTTGTAAAATAATCCTTCGCGTCACGCTAAATGCTAGCGTTATTTTTAGCTTCCACGGTCTATTTTAGCATATGTACTGTATTATACATCCCCACTCACTGCTTCCTCGAGCACACATCCAGAGAGTGTTCCCCCCTTATACCGGCTTTTGTGTAGTTTATGAAAGGCAAAGCGGGTTATACCACACGGGCTCTCCACAAAACCCTCCCGTTATCAAAATTCTTCAACACAATACCGATAATCGGTACATAGTTTCAAATAAGATATAATATGTTTAAAAATTAAAAATATAATGTTATTCAGCTAAGCACAGATTCGGTGTTGAACCGCTAGTGCTTGGACAAAAGTATACTTTTAAATAGTCAAAGCCCATTTGAGATCGCAAATTTAGTCCTGACCAACTCAAATTAGACACACACTTTTCTTATAAGTATACGATTATTATCGCTTATATTTACACCTGGAATGTATTAGTTTACTGAATTGTTACAGTATACCTCTTAGTTCAACACTTTACACATGTTTTCAACATGAAAATATATACTAGGGAAACTGAACATATTTCTCTTACATATGTATATATAAATAATTGCTCACGTCTACTATTACCGGTCATGATGAATTTGACCTTCATAGCTGCAGATGTAGAGGCTGTCGATTCTAAAAGTAGAACAGTTTAATAAACTAGCCTGCAATGAACACCGCTAACGCCCTCCATGAGGACACGTGACATGTGCGGGTATAAATGTCATTAATTGCACGCATCGCTAATAGTGAAATTAAGCCCCGGAGCATTATAACCGGAGATTTTACTTAACATTAATACATGGTATAGTACACACGACTTAATTACTGGTTATATACTTATCAGCATTCAGAAATTTAATCACAAACAGAGTTTGACTGACACATATTAATTTCATACACACATCGGATAAACTTTAAGTCGATATCACGAGATGCTTAGATAAAGCTGTTGGATATATTTAGAATAATACTTTATACATTCCTGAATACCATTTCGAAATATTTTGTAAGTAGTAGGGGCGGTGGGGTAGCGTAGTGGTTAGAGAGTTCCCAACATGGGTACAATGTGTGAAGCCCATTTCTGGTGCCCCCCGCCGTGATATTGATGGAGCATTGCTAAAAGCGGCGTAAAACCATGCTCACTCACTAACTAACTCACTCACTCACTATTAAGTAGTAGCACGTAACATTCACAGGGGTGGATGAACTCTTTTATAGGTTTACTACTGCCGAAGCCGAAGTTGACTGCTACGGAATACCATGCTACACTAGTGTGGCAAATGCATCTCGTTTCTCGCCACAGGCTTAAGTTGTAAAATAGCAGAAGCCATTTGGTAGCCGTGCAACAATATAGCTGGCAGACATTTCTGGGCTCGTTTATCTTCTTGTACTGATCTGCTATACCTATAATTTTAACGCATAAGTGAGCCAAATGTTGAGATATAATGATTAGTGGATATTGTTTTCAGATCAGATAAGACGGAGCTCAGCAGGGCCGTGTTACGAAGGAAGCATAGATCGCCGACTCGAGTGTAGTTCATTGTTGGTGTGCAATGTTACGTATACAAGCACCCCGGGTAGGCGCAGGTACCCGTATGGTAATATTAACAGCAGACAAGAGAACTTGCGGGTAATCTATGAATACAAACTGAGTTTGACGGTTCTCGAATAAATACTACTTAACACCAATTAACATATTGGAATAATAATAATTAAAATGTACAACCTCTACCTAGGTGGGCTTCTGGGGGTGAGGCTCGGGTAATTGACATTCCTTGCAAGCTTGGTCTACTCTGGAATATGGATTAACGAAATTTTAGCACGAGTTGCGTCCCCTGTGACACGATAGGAACATGAATGAAGAAATATTTCTTTTCGATTTTACATATGATAAACTAATGCAATACATTCAGGGTGGTAAGGTGGGTCCTGGATTGACAGAAATCCGGATTAGTCATGGTCCGGTTCCAACAGATTCTAGTTGATATTTTCCTGGCGCTAATGCTAACCCGAATTACAAGGACACACTGTAGCGGCTGGATACAAATCCCTTGATACAACAACTGGACATTAGCTGGACGTATATGCCCGATAAGTTGCCGTACAGTCCGCCTTTAAGGTTCTCATGACCTCTTCACTCGGCGATGTGACGTAGCTTATTTTTAGCATCCGCGCTAATACTGCTACAACGAATAGATTAAAAAAATACAGCATTAACAGATCAACCGCCTATGTTGACATTAGCTTTCATCAGCTTGTTAAACTGGGCATAAAGGAACTGGCTAAATTGCGTTTAGAGAATCGTCGATACAAACAAATGAAAAGTAAACATTGAGAGAGTCAGGTCTTCTTGAATTCGATTATCGACCTTAAAACTGAATTAAGCCACGTTACCCTGGATTTCGTGACAATAGTTACCCAGGATTTAGTGACAATAGTTACCATGGAGTAGAGACAATATGTGTTTGCAGGTAGTGAACTGTCATCGCCAGGGTTGTATGCAGGAGCGTGTTTGATAATTACAACCGGGCTATGAATGCATGTGCTTTTTGTCCGAAGTATTGGATGAACAACTGAATGGAATGTGTTTGCGTTCACACCAATGCAGACCGCCTCCGTGGTGTAGTGGTTAGAGCGTCCGCCCGGAGAGCGGAAGGTCGCGGGTTCGATCCCCGACCGCGTCATACCAAAAGACGTTAAAATATGGTACTTGTTGGTCCCTGCCTGGCGCTCGGCATTATTGGGTACAACAAGGACTGGTCGGATCGGAGTCAGTATACTGTGTCTGAGTGGGGTATTCATGCTTCACTGCGGCATGGTATCTCAGTGAGCTAGCACTATAAAACCAGCTTAAGTCTGGGCTAGTACAAGCAGCCGCACATACACATACACACGCATGCACGTCGTCATATGAGCGAAATATTCTCAAGCACGACGTTAAACCCAATTTCACCTCACCTCACCTCACACCAATGCAGAGATGGCTACACCTGAACAATGCAGTGAGCACAGCGCATCCTCATTCAGAAATAATTATACTTACATGTACACTCTTCAGAAAAAGAAACGCATAGGTGATTTTGAGAATATTGGATTCATGTAGCAACGGCAAAAACAGTACAAGTATACTAGTTCTTTCCAAAACGTCATCTTTGTGTGATTGTAAAGGACTTCAGCGGGGAAAACGCGGCAATTTTAACTGTTTCCCTTCTTTTAGAAGCGTTTGAAGAAATATTCGCCAAAATGTCACCAAGAAAACATGCAAAGCAAAATCAACGTGCAAGTAAGCGGAAAAGCATGTGGTATCGATCACCATAAAAAGGCAAACGTTGTGTTTAATTTGGACATTTTTTGTGTGTCATTTTTGCCTGGAAAAGAGGAACCCATCATGCCACGACTGAGTGCCGCCGATAGAAACATCGCCATAGGCCGCCTTGAAGTTGGGGAGTCGCAGTCTGCATTTGCCCGACATTTCATCAGAGCACCATATCTCGCCTTTGGGATCGGCTGTCCAAGAGTTACCACCCAAGCCCAGAACCGCTACATCCGGGTTACTCACTTGCGTCATCGTCTTGCCACAGCCGTGGAGACTGCACAACGCACAAATCTCTGGTTTGAGAAGAACTTCCGACCAAACTATCAGGAATCGATTGCTTGGAGTGGGGATTCGACCAAGAAGGCCAGTTGTCGCCCCTGTTTTGAGAGACTTTCATCGGCGCAATCGCTTGCGGATGATTCACGATTTCTTCTTCACCAGCGAGATGGAAGACAGACAGTGTGTTTACCGTCGGAGAAATGAACGTTTTGTCCCTAATTGCATTCGACAGGTCGACAGATTCGGTGGAGGCAGTGTCATGGGTGAGATATCCAGCACAGAAAGATCTGATTTAGTGGTGGTTCAGGAGAATTTGGTTGGCTGGTTGTTTAACGTCGCACTCAGCAATATTCCAGCTACATGGCGGCGGTCTGTAAATAATCGAGTCTGGATCTGACAATCCAGTGATCAACATCATGAGCAAAGTTCCAAGCAATTGGGATACGATGACATGTGTCAACCAAGTCAGCGAGCCTGACCACCTGATCCCGCGATTCGCCTCTTACGACAAGCATGGGTTACTGAAAATCAATTCTAACTCGGATCTTCATGGGTTTCCGATTATGGACTGACAGAGGGAGTTGTTCCTGCATGACAACACTACGTCAAATACAGCACGGTACGCTAATTCTAACGTCAATGTCTTGCCATGGCCTTCACGATAACCTGATCTAAACCCGATAGAACACCTATGGGATGAATTCGATCGACGTGTACGTCAACGTCAAAATACGACCCAGACACTGCCACAACTGGCCATTGCATTGGAGAAAGAGTGGGGAAGAATTCCTCCAGAGCGACTTCGTCGACTTATCCAGTCTGTGCCGAGACGGTGCCGAACAGTAATTGCTGCCAATGGTGGCCATACAAAGTACTGACTTTGACGTCATCTTGTGGACTCCAGTAAACAGAAACATAACAATAAAGGCTGTTGTGTTGGCGAATTCTTTGTCTATAGTCGTGTGACTTTTCACCTTTTTCACCATTGGAATTACATGAAATAATTGCTCTTAAACTAACGCATGCGGCAATAAATTCTTCTAAAAATTGCTTATGCGTTTCTTTTTTTTCAAATGTGTATAATGCAAAGTATTTACTCATTTATAAAATATGATTTCATTGTTACAAAACCCCGTACTCACCAATTCTCTGTCTATAGCACGAGGGCTGTAAATGATAGTCTGGTGAGTGAGTGAGTGATTTGAGTTTTACACCGCCTTTAGCAATATTCCAGCAATATCAAGGCGGGTGACACCAGAAATGGCCTCACAAGTTGTACCCATGTGTGAAATCGAAGCCGGGTCTTCAGCGTGACTAGCGAGCGCTTTAACCACTACTCTACCTAACAGTGTCTGGACCAGACAAACCTGTGACTGATATCATGAGCAGCACCTCATGCTGGCGGGGTACGGTGACATCAAGCCTGACCATCCTGATATTCATCCGATCCATTTGTCACTATGATTATGGTAAATAAGGGCCTATTCTACCCTGCAAACTCCTGTTGTATGCATATTTTATCCTTATTCTGAATGCATGATAGTCATATGTTTCATAGTTTACCCTAATAATGAATTAATTGCATTTCGTCGCTGAATATGCATGTGTTGTCATACCCTGGTTGAATGTCGTCATATGCGATATATTAGTCATCAACTGGTCATCATCAGATGCATGATACTGATCATCTCAAACTAGAAATAATCATAACCAGATATTTGAACGTACACTGTGTATGGAATAAGAAGTTCCATGGGATCAATCATCAATCAAGCACAGTACATTACATTACATACCATCAACGAAAAATGAGTGTATTCTTGACATATCTTTCTTTATCTTCTTAAAATCTTAACTCTAAAATTCATTTGGGACAATGTTAACGCCAAGATCCCTTTGCGTCAAACGTAACGTTAAGATTCATTTGGGACAATCTTAACACCAGAATCCCACCACAACATAACGCTAAGATTCATTCGCGACAAACGTACCACAAAGATCCCTGCACGACAACGTTAACGTAGACTAACAACTAGTCTCTGAAATGAACATATTTTACTGAAAAAAAAAATATAATGAAAAGGAGCCCTGAGACTTTCTTCATTTTCAGACTAACGTTAACGCTATGATACCTGCACGACAACGTTAACGCTATGATCCCTGCACGACAACGTTAACGCTATGATCCCTGCACGACAACGTTAACGCTATGATCCCTGCACGACAACGTTAACGCTATGATCCCTGCACGACAACGTTAACGCTATGATCCCTGCGACAACGTTAACGCTATGATACCTGCACGACAACAATAACGCTATGATACCTACGCTATGATCCCTGCACGACAACGTTAACGCTATGATACCTGCACGACAACGTTAACGCTATGATCCCTGCACGACAACGTTAACGCTATGATCCCTGCATGACAACGTTAACGCTATGATACCTGCACGACAACGTTAACGCTATGATACCTGCACGACAACGTTAACGCTATGATCCCTGCACGACAACGTTAACGCTATGATCCCTGCACGACAACGTTAACGCTATGATACCTGCACCACAACGTTAACGCTATGATACTTGCACGACAACGTTAACGCTATGATACCTGGATCCCTGCACGACAACGTTAACGCTATGATCCCTGCACGTCAACGTTAACGCTATGATACCTGCACGACAACGTTAACGCTATGATACCTGCACGACAACAATAACGCTATGATACCTACGCTATGATCCCTGCACGACAACGTTAACGCTGTGATCCCTGCACGACAACGTTAACGCTATGATACCTGCACGACAACGTTAACGCTATGATACCTGCACGACAACGTTAACGCTATGATACCTGCACGACAACGTTAACGCTATGATACCTGCACGACAACAATAACGCTATGATACCTACGCTATGATCCCTGCACGACAACGTTAACGCTATGATCCCTGCACGACAACGTTAACGCCATGATCCCTGCACGACAACGTTAACGCTATGATCCCTGCACGACAACGTTAACGCTATGATCCCTGCACGACAACGTTAACGCTATGATACCTGCACGACAACGTTAACGCTATGATACCTGCACGACAACGTTAACGCTATGATCCCTGCACGACAACGTTAACGCTATGATCCCTGCACGACAACGTTAACGCTATGATACCTGCACGACAACGTTAACGCTATGATACCTGCACGACAACGTTAACGCTATGATACCTGCACGACAACGTTAACGCTATGATCCCTGCACGACAACGTTAACGCCATGATCCCTGCACGACAACGTTAACGCTATGATCCCTGCACGACAACGTTAACGCTATGATACCTGCACGACAACGTTAACGCTATGATCCCTGCACGACAACGTTAACGCTATGATCCCTGCACGACAACGTTAACGCTATGATCCCTGCACGACAACGTTAACGCTATGATCCCTGCACGACAACGTTAACGCTATGATACCTGCACGACAACGTTAACGCTATGATCCCTGCACGACAACGTTAACGCTATGATCCCTGCACGACAACGTTAACGCTTGGATCCCTGCACGACAACGTTAACGCTATGAACCCACACAATCGTACCACAACCGCGATATTTTTATACAACCGAGACACCGTATGCAACGTATTTACGAAGATTGTACGTACTAGAAGATCATGCGTCAGAGCATGCAGCTGATACCAGACAGTATACCAGTCAACGTCACATGCATATTATCTAATGCCAGTCTCATAACCAGGCTATCACTGATATCGTTACACCAAGAATACATATGATGACACAACCTTACTTTTATCCCGTCATTATTTGTTTAAAGTCACTGTGCATTTACAAACATATTTACATTTAAACGTTTGTTTAAACACTGCTGGGACCTGAGACCGATCTACGGCTCATTTATTCTATACTTAGACGTATAAGCATGCATAGTCATAGTGACGAAGTCATGTGGGGACACAACCAGCCTGTTAGCTTTCAGGGTCATCGTCTTGTCCTAAAACTATTTATGTATCTTTAATGGGGACAGAAATAGATATATGTTGATGTGATCGTTGACTTATCTGATTCTAATCAGTATAAAATTAGCATACAATCGGCAATTGCACTGATATTGAGCATGACGTCATGTGTTTCATATCTCGGCTGTACACAAGCATGTTCTGAAGCAGGAAAGCGGACATTGGATTTCATCAACTGCTTGTTCAATTCATGAATACTTTGGGGAAAGAGTTGTCTCCCTTTGCCGTGCCAAGACGCGCTGATTCACCCCGATTGAGATCTTTGGCCTCCCAGAACAAAACTCGTTGCCTGACAATCGTGAAACTCGAAATCACTTAAGACTTCATTATAGATGACAGGAAATGTGAGAATTCGATATGTCGGTTAAATCCAAGTCAGTTTATTCAGAGGATGAGGCAAGAGAGGGTGGTCAGAGGTTTCATTAAAAAGAATAGAAATAAAAGAAAATTGCTAGAAGTGAATGCCACCCATATCCCACTGTGCTGCCAGGATTTATCACAATAGATATTACCACACTATGGTGTTGCTAAGAAATCATTCACCACCCTATGGTGTTACTAAGAACTCATTCACCAACCTATGGTGTTGCTAAGAAATCATTCACCACCCTATGGTGTTGCTAAGAAATCATTCACCACCCTATGGTGTTGCTAAGAAATCATTCACCACCCTATGGTGTTGCTAAGAAATCATTCACCACCGTATGGTGTTGCTAAGAAATCATTCACCACCCTATGGTGTTGCTAAGAAATCATTCACCGTCCTATGGTGTGGCTAATAAATCATTCATCACCCTATGGTGTTGCTAAGAAATCATTCATCACCCTATGGTGTTGCTAACAAATTATTCACCACACTATGGTGTTGCTAAGAAATCATTCACCACCCTATGGTGTTGCTAAGAAATCATTCATCACCCTATGGTGTTGATAACAAATCATTCACCACCCTATGGTGTTGCTAAGAAATCATTCACCAACCTATGGTGTTGATAACAAATCATTCACCACCCTATGGTGTTGCTAAGAAATCATTTACCACCGTAGGGTGTTGCTAAGAAATCATTCACCACCCTATGGTGTTGCTAAGAAATCATTCACCACCCTATTGTGTTGCTAAGAAATCATTCATAACCCTATGGTGTTGCTAAGAAATCATTCACCACACTATGGTGTTGCTAATAAATCATTCATCACCCTATGGTGTTGCTAAGAAATCATTCACCACCCAATGGTGTTGCTAAGAAATCATTCACCACAAATGGTGTTGCCAAGAAATCATTCACCACCCTATGGTGTTGCTAAGAAATCATTCATCACCCTATGGTGTTGCTAACAAATCATTCACCACCCTATGGTGTTGCTAAGAAATCATTCACCACCCAATGGTGTTGCTAAGAAATCATTCACCACACTATGGTGTTGCTAAGAAATCATTCATCACCCTATGGTGTTGCTAAGAAATCATTCACCACCCTATGGTGTTGCTAACAAATCATTCACCACCCTATGGTGTTGCTAAGAATGGTGTGCTAAGAAAAATCAAATCACCCTATGGTGTTGCTAAGAAATCATTCATCACCCTATGGTGTTGCTAAGAAATCATTCATCACCCTATGGTGTTGCTAAGAAATCATTCACCACCCTATGGTGTTGCTAAGAAATCATTCATCACCCTATGGTGTTGCTAACAAATCATTCACCACCCTATGGTGTTGCTAACAAATCATTCACCACACTATGTTGTTGCTAACAAATCATTCATCACCCTATGGTGTTGCTAAGAAATCATTCACCATACTATGGTGTTGCTAACAAATCATTCACCACCCTATGGTGTTGCTAAGAAATCATTCATCACCCTATGGTGTTGCTAAGAAATCATTCACCACCCTATGGTGTTGCTAAGAAATCATTCATCACCCTATGGTGTTGCTAACAAATCAAATCACCCTATGGTGTTGCTAAGAAATCATTCATCACCCTATGGTGTTGCTAACAAATCAATCATCACCCTATGGTGTTGCTAAGAAATCATTCACCACCCTATGGTGTTGCTAACAAATCATTCACCACACTATGGTGTTGCTAAGAAATCATTCACCATACTATGGTGTTGCTAACATATCATTCACTACCCTATGGTGTTGCTAACAAATTATTCACCACACTATGGTATTGCTAAGAAATCATTCATCACATGTACACCAAGCTGTTGTTGAGAAATATTCACCACCCTATGGTGTTGCTAAGAAAATATTCACCACCCTATGGTGTTGCTAACAAATCATTCACCACCCTATGGTGTTGCTAAAAAATCATTCACCAAACTTGATGTACGACCGTGACCTGAGAGGAACAACGTTTAAAATAGGATGGCATACAGAAGCAGGAAGTGTTGTCTACCCAGGAAAACCTAGTGACACGTGAGCCCCTGAATATAGGGCGGGGCAACCCGTATTGAGGAGCGCCCTCAGTCACTGAGTAGATCCTTGTGCTTTGTAAACGTTGGGTGTTTATTTAGTTACCACACGGACACTACCTTACATTCACCAATTATGGCAGTCATTGTCGACGTTGTAATGTGATACGATAAGATGTATTTCTATACATCCTTGAGTGAATGAGTGAATTAAAGTCATACCTGTCAAATGTGTGATAAATGCGTGTAAGTCATGACGATGCTGTAGACGCTGTTACTGTTGGTGACCCAAGGATCATAATCGGGACCTGAGCCCACGACAAGAAGATCCTGTCAGTAAGGGACACACTGTGTTTTGGATTCACATTATTACGCTGTCATCCTGTTATTGTACCGAAATCTTGAGGTCATGACACGTAAAACTGATTGTGTACTAGAAGGCAGACCGAAGGCAGAGAACGGGCCTACCAGTGCCTCTAACAATATGTTTGACGGAGACTGAAGGTAGAGAACGGGCCTACCAGTGCAGGTAACAATGTGTTTGACGGAGACTGAAGGCAGAGAACCGACCTAACAGTGCATGTAACAATGTGTTTGACGGACACTGAAGGCAGAGAACCGACCTACCAGTGCATGTAACAATGTGTTTGACGGAGACTGAAGGCAGAGAACCGACCTACCAGTGCATGTAACAATGTGTTTGATGGAGACTGAAGGCAGAGAACGGGACTACCAGTGCTGTAACAATGTGTTTGACGGAGACTGAAGGCAGAGAACGGGCCTACCAGTGCATGTAACAATGTGTTTGACGGACACTGAAGGCAGAGAACGGGACTACCAGTGTCTGTAACAATGTGTTTGACGGACACTGAAGGCAGTGAACGGGACTACCAGTGTCTGTAACAATGTGTTTGACGGAGACTGAAGGCAGAGAACGGGACTACCAGTGCATGTAACAATGTGTTTGACGGACACTGAAGGCAGAGAACGGGACTACCAGTGTCTGTAACAATGTGTTTGACGGAGACTGAAGGCAGAGAACGGGACTACCAGTGTCATGTAACAATGTGTTTGACGGAGACTGAAGGCAGAGAACGGACCTACCAGTGCATGTAACAATGTGTTTGACGGAGACTGAAGGCAGAGAACGGGACTACCAGTGTCTGTAACAATGTGTTTGACGGAGACTGAAGGCAGAGAACAGACCTACCAGTGTCTGTAACAATGTGTTTGACGGACACTGAAGGCAGAGAACGGGACTACCAGTGTCTGTAACAATGTGTTTGACGGACACTGAAGGCAGTGAACGGGACTACCAGTGTCTGTAACAATGTGTTTGACGGAGACTGAAGGCAGAGAACCGACCTACCAGTGCATGCAACAATGTGTTTGATGGAGACTGAAGGCAGAGAACCGACCTACCAGTGCATGTAACAATGTGTTTGACGGAGACTGAAGGCAGAGAACCGACCTACCAGTGCATGTAACAATGTGTTTGACGGAGACTGAAGGCAGAGAACCGACCTACCAGTGCATGTAAACAATGTGTTTGACGGAGACTGAAGGCAGAGAACCGACCTACCAGTGCATGTAACAATGTGTTTGACGGAGACTGGGAGAACTGAAGGCAGAGAACCGAAGGCCTACCTACCAGTGCATGTAACAATGTGTTTGACGGAGACTGAAGGCAGAGAAGAGAACCAGTGACCTACCAGTGCGGAGACTGTAACAAGTGTATGTAACAATGTGTTTGACGGAGACTGAAGGCAGTGAACAGGAGTGTCTGTAACAATGTGTTTGACGGAGACTGAAGGCAGAGAACGGACCTACCAGTGCATGTAACAATGTGTTTGACGGAGACTGAAGACATAGAAGGACTACCAGTGCATGTAACAATGTGTTTGACGGAGACTGAAGGCAGAGAACTGACCTACCAGTGCATGCAACAATGTGTTTGACGGAGACTGAAGGCAGAGAACGGCCTACCAGTGCATGTAACAATGTGTTTGACCGAGACTGAAGGCAGAGAACCGCCCTACCATTGCATGTAACAATGTGTTTGACCGAGACTGAAAGCTGAGAACCGCTCTACCAGTGCATGTAACGATGTGTTTGACGGACACTGAAGGCAGAGAACCGACCTACCAGTGCATGCAACAATGTGTTTGATGGAGACTGAAGGCAGAGAACGGACCTACCAGTACATTTAACAATGTGTTTGACGGAGACTGTAAGGTGGGGTTGGCTAAAGATGTGCCTGTACCAATGCTTACAGCCGAGAATGGCGAGTGATAAAGTGTAGGCCTTCTTCAAAGCAACATGAGCCATACGGAACTTTATACCTTCAGAGTAAATAAGGACTTGTATTGATAGTCACGTCAGGTGATATATAAATAGAACTTCCGTACAGGCATCCTGAACGTGGCCTAGATTGTGAGAACGCTGGACACCATTACATGAACACCTGGTGTCACGATTCACACAGTTTGCATTTCGTCATCATGGCGACTGCCGATAAAGTTACATGACCAAGTATAATGGTTGGGTCTTGACTAAGCGATTGAATAAACCAGTAAACATCACTGTATCTAAACATAAAGAGATTACTACAATAAATGAACTGTTCCAAGTTAGGGACTAAGTTACCACACATATAAATAGTTTCAAATTAAATCTAATTCTCATTTTTCTGGTGATGAAAAACCATAAATTAAATTAATGCACAAAATGCATTGTCAAACTTCAAACGAATAATATTCCTGCCGCAGACTTATGAAATAACACAAATTAAAAAGGTATTATTTCCATACCTTGTTTAAGTTCTGTTGAAATAAAGTACATTGAAATAAAATTGGACCGCATTCATTTTTAGACAACGTCGAGACACACGACTCGCAAGGGAAAGGTCGGCGAGACCTCTGCAGAACAACTGCTTGTTTCTCAATGGTTTGTTTCATCGTTTTTCCCGCGATATTGTCTCCTTTATCTGCTACATAATGGCCGCTACCTGTCTCTGTCCACATGCTGTCTATAGTTTCGCTAACAAAGCAGGTGCAGTAATCTATAATATTTATGTACTGGCGCGTGTTGAGGTCATTGTGTCCACCAAGGAAACGCTGTTTGGTTTTCTCTTACCTGCAGGGTTCACGACTAAACCTATATTGAACCTTTATAGATGTTCAGTGTCAGGAGGCGTTCAGGTATCGTTATGTATTTGGCTAGTGGAGACATCTTGCAAAGTGGACAATTGTTTGGAGGGAATGGGTCGTGGTGGGGTTAATGGGTGGTTGGTTTGTTGTTTAACGCCACACTCAGCAATATTCCAGCTATATGGCGGCGGTCTGTTAACACTCGAGTCTGGACCAGACAATCCGGTGATCAACAGCATGAGCATCGATCTAAGCAATATGGATACGATGACATATGTCAACCAAGTCTGCGAGTGACCACTGTCAGTCGCCTCTTGCGAATAGCATGGGTTGCTGAGGAGTAAAAACATCCCCAAAATGAAATTTTATATATTATAGCAATATTCCCGCAATATCACGGCGGGGGCAAGAAATGGGCTTCACACATTGTACTCAATTTGTGAATCGAATCTGAATCATCAGTGTGACAAGTGAACGCTTTAACCGCCAGGCTGCCACGCCCCCATTCTCTGCCAAACCTTCTGCTTCATTGCATATGTCGCGATCGAGGAAATATAATATGATGTTTGCATGGATTAATGTTGCTGCAGTAGGATATGGTTTGTCAGGAAAGTACGCGGTCGATACAATTATGATGTTGTGAAACATGTCCATAAGTTAATTACGCCAGTAATTGTATTCAGATATTATTGATTTCAGAGAAGGAAATGTAAACGAATGGTGCTAATTACATTAACTCACGTTTTCATATTTCTTTCAGAGAGTAACTACATTTGTAATCCAGTTTACACAAGATATTTACAAAGCATTTTGCGTTGACACTTATTTACAGGCACTTTCTTGGCATGAGGGATTGAGGTATGTTACTGTGACATACACCACTGGAACAAATATATGATTACACCTCAACTGTTAATGCTCGTATCACACACTTAGTCATATCGCAGTATGCAGTCTTCAGTACATAAAGTATTGTCCTTGTCTGAGTGAGTGAGTATTTGTTTAACGCCTCCTTTAGCAATATCACGCCGGCGGACACCAGAAATTTGCTTTACACATTGTACCAATGTGGGGTATCAAACCCGAGTAATTAGATGTTCATCTAGGTTCTTCATTGCATCAGCTAAAACTGTGCCAGATAACATAAAATATGTGATATATTGGTTATCCCACATGGGCATATATATGTATGTAATGATGATATACATGTGTATGTGACAGTGATATTCATCTGTATGTAACGATGATATACATGTGTATGTGACAGTGATATTCATCTGTATGTAACGATGATATACATCTGTATGTAACGATGATATATATCTGTGTGACAGTGATATACATCTGTATGTAAAGATGATAAACATCTACATGTGACGGTGATATACATCTGTATGTAACGATGATATACATCTGTGTGACAGTGATATACATCTGTATGTAACGATGATATACATCTGTGTGTGTGACAGTGATATACATCTGTATGTAACGATGATATACATCTACATGTGACGGTGATATATATCTGTATGTAACAATGATATACATCTGTGTGTGACAGTGATATATATCTGTATGTAACGATGATATACATCTACATGTAACGATGATATACATCTACATGTGACGGTGATATATATCTGTATGTAACGATGATATACATCTACATGTGGCGGGGATATATATCTGTATGTAACGATGATATACATCTACATGTAACGATGATATACATCTGTGTGTGACAGTGATATACATCTGTATGTAACGACGATATACATCTACATGTGGTGGTGATATATATATGTATGTAACGATGATATACATCTGTATGTAACGATGATATACATCTACATGTGGTGGTGATATATATCTGTATGTAACGATGATATACATCTACATGTGGTGGTGATATACATCTGTATGTAACGATGATATACATCTACATGTGGTGGTGATATGATATCTGTATGTAACGATGATATACATCTACATGTGGCGGTGATATATATCTGTATGTGAATATGATGTCAATATGCGTGTGAGATTAATACGGATCTGTATCAGTCAGGGCCCTGTAAGATATCTATATCCGATTGTCGTAATTGTCAAATCAGTGAACTAATGTAGCCGTTATTCAAGGTGATGTTGGACAATAACACAAATTTAAGTCACAACATCGTTATCATAATCAAGGAAATGGTACAGTCAACAGAAAATAACGAAAATGCTCACAATTTGTTTAATTATAAAATAGTTTCAACTGTCTTATAATTATCATGACTAACCAACCATAATACAGGCAGGACGAACTGGGGAAGCAGGTGGCGAGCCGGGGGCGTTTGTTTGGTGCAACGACTGTCAAAACAATTGTCTCGAACATGGCGACGGCAGTGTACAGTGGTGAACTTTGTACAGCCTACATGTTGCACTGCTTCTGAATCACCTGTTTGTGTTAGGAAAGATTTCAGCATGAAAGATGACACTGGTCCATTATGCCGACACATGCCTGCCTTGCAACAATAACTTTGAAGAGACGCCCAATGGGACTCGGTGTTGCCGAGAGAATAACATGTGTGATATAAATTCAATAACATGGGTAGTGAAATTGGGACCAGTTTTGACTCGTACCTCTGGATTCTGGGTTCGAACCCTATTATGACTTATTATGTTTGTGTTTTGTTTAAATCCGCACTCGGTAATTTTCATCATGCAAGGCGATCCCGTTTGTCGCCCCTTACGACATGCATACTTTTCTGAAGACTAATTCTAACCCGGATTATGGGTCGGGAATTATTATGACTACACAATTTATATGTGATGTGAGTTCTTAAGTGATAGCTCAGTCGTTACAGCGTTCGCTTGTCACGCCTATTTTATTCACATATGGATAAAACGCGTGAATCCTATTCTACCTGCCTCTAACCGTGATATTGTTGAATATTGTTAAAAGGGAATTAAGCCCCAGTGATCTACCACCAATATTCAAACATTTGTTGGTAAAACCGGCACAGCATCATATTAAATCATACAATGTACCAGAGACATTATCTACATCCTATAAAGCCTCATATCACATTACCTTCTGTACTGAAGGAACTATACAATTGTATACGAACAAGCTTGAAAATAAACGGAAGATTAATGCATGGGGTCTCAGTTCCCATAAAGAACACAGACATGTGATTGTAAGCTTCTTTGCGAATGTCCTTTCAATAGCGAATGTCCTTTCAATAGCGAATGTCCTTTCAATAAAAACCTAAACTTACCTCAATAAACCGTTTTCACATATACAGAAGTCAGCGAGGCATATCTAGCGTGCTGGTGGAATGTTATATATATGGATGGAGATTATATAACTGCTAAATATTCATGACGAGGTAATAACTGACTCGCAGCTGTTTGGTGCATATCATTATAATGCAGTTACATGCACCTAATAATATATCGTGTGACATATTTCTCATCTCCTGTCACACGTTTGTCACTTACGGTAGCCTCATTATCTAGCATGGTACAGTGATGTGGGCAGGGATTTTACGGGACGTGGTTTATATTTTCTCATGCATTGTTTTCAGCGTCTATGTGCACAATAAGAAAGTTGGGGAGTCAATCTAGGACGATGTTCGTAAGTAGACTTCTCATAACGTTAATCACTGGATCGTCTGGTCACAGCTTGATTATCTACAGACTCTGACCATGTAGACAGCATATTGCCTGATTACGTTGCTAAGCAACAAAGAGATAATGACTTACAGGGTATGGATAGACGAACGCCTATAGTCTGAAATGAACATTTATTACAGAAAAAAGGTTCATAAAATATATTCATGAAATATAATAAAAAAGGAGGCCAGAAACTGTCTTCATTCTACTTATCTAGACTTGCCACATATTATATAGACTTACATGGGCTATATTGGGTGTATTTGTTTCAGGGTCCGTATGGCAGACGAGTTGCGTCCCTTAGGCTCGCCAGTATCCTATGATCGGTTTGGCCTATTATGGTTCTCGGTTTGACAGCGTTATACCCTTGCTCGGGGACATCACCTGAGTGGCAAACCTCTGAGACATGGGTTCCAATCCACAAAACGTTCGTAGCGCTACCAAATTCGTAAGCCTATGGTAATCTATAGAGTTACGATGGGTCGTAACGTTACGAACGCTTTGTGGATTGGGACCTTGCACCATTTCACCACGAAAAGATGTTTCTAAAATCGTTATCAGTAGGACCAGTCAAACTGTTGCTATTTGTGGAAGTTAAGTTTTATAACTTCCGTGTTGGAATTGGTCGTCAACAACCTATACAATACCGTTTAGGAGTCTAAACGGATCAGGTTGTCAAGCTTGGTTGATACTGGATGACGTGTCATCGTAGCCGGTGTTGATCCTTGCTTGCAATGTCACAGTATGAGCGCGGGTATTTACACGTAGCTAGACTAGAGTGCGGCGTTAAACAACAAACCAAAACAAGTTTTAAACAGCTCAGTTTTGACATAAAAGGAGTTGACACTGTTCCACACTGTGATGAGTCGACACTTATCCCATTGGCCTACCGTTGCTATGGAAACCGTAAAATAACAGCTGCAGTGGGACTTACCGATGGCCATCTCTGAGACCAACATAAAAAAATATCCACGCGTGTCCCACATCTGATGAAATGATGGAACACTCAGTTGAGGAAATCGGACCCAGCATCACATCTTTGAAGTCGGATACCCTTGTCAGGGAATCTGGTTGAAATTGCCGAAGCCTGCCAAGCTTTAGGTAATACAATTATCCATCGGAATCCCTGTCCCATTGGAGACAGGTCCGTTTGATATCAGGACAATTGCTACGGACAGTTAGTCAAGCGATTGGCACTACCCGCGGAGACAATGCAATCTAAGGCTAGTTAGCATTGTGTATGATCAAACTGTTAAAACTTGAAGCAGATTTAAAGCTGCGACGACATAGCCCAGTGACTAGATCAACTCACCATATCGATTCCAACAATCCTGCTTTTGAACTCGTGTGACAGTCAACTGTACATGGTGATATGTGGGTGCTTTAACAAGTCCTTCCATGTGACAGTCAACTTTACAATGTCTCGCACTTCAATAATTTAAAACAACGGACGCAACGCTTACTAGATTAGTGGGCTTCGGGCATACGTGTTTGAGTAAATGGCCTCCGGTGATTTGCATTCTGAATATATCTGCTAATACATAGCCAGGGGATTAAGATGGATTATTGATTATGTGAATAAAACGATTATTTGCTTTATTTGTTAACGTAACAATGAACATCCAAAATCTGGACAGTCGGTTACTCGGTATCCCGTCATGTGAGTGAGTGAGTGAGTGAGTGAGTGTACGCCGATTATATATTCCAGCAATATCACGGCGGGGAACACCAGAACTGGGCCTCACACACTGGAATCGAATCGGGGAATCGAAGCCGGATCTTCGGCGTGACGAGCAAACACTTTAACCACTAGGCTACCCTAATGCACCCTTTAAATGTCTTAATCCCCTGAGACCTCGTATATTATAATTATCATCACTTTTGTTGTGAAAAGCTATAATTCCAAACCACGATGTGAGGAAGAACATGTTTTAGCCAGAATGGCACCACCTGATGGCTACTTGATGTTACAGTGCACCCTGATACACTAAGAACACGCAGGACACTTTGGTCTTAGGTGCTATAATTCCCTGTGCAGAGTTGGGTCAACTGCACACGCCAGACATATATGATTCTGTTTTCGAATCCCGGTCCTCCCCAGGTAGGTTTGTAAATATGTCAGCATATGCATATCTCACGTCTGAGACCAACATCAGTTAGGGCCCTCCCACCTACATCGCGCCGGCACACCCTTATACAGCTGCAATACTGTAGACGCGTTGTTTAACGTCTAAGACATGCATGACTCCGGGATTTGCTCCCACATTAAACCGACCGACCGAAAACTAAGGAATTTGTATGTTGTAGAGAGGCCTGAATGCAATATTACATTAATGAGGTTGAATCCTGGACATAGTTCCAGTTACTTGTTACTTATCATGGGTCAAAATCCAGGATGCTTTTTCAAAATGTTTCAGGAAAGCACAGTTTCATGGAACGTTGCATGTCAAAGTTTGACCTCTCAGAGTGATCGAAGTGCCGACGGGCGCCATTGTTTCAGTCTACCTACCAGGGGATTAAACCGGCCTTACTCGTGACGAGAGAATACACAAATGACTGGGCTACCCAATACCTCCCTCAGCGCGCCGGTGTTCATTAGAACACGTCTGTTGCCCAAACGTAAGATACGTTAGCATGGCATTTCCAGTTGGCTGCAAACTGAACCATCACACTAAATTGTTAAACACCTATCACACATTTACTGCTAAATGAAAACAGAAGTCTGCTGATTCCATAAATAATTCAATTTGGTGAAAGGTTCCACGCTGGCATGTTGGATAAAGTGCAGTTTCTTTGGGCCTATTATGTCTGCATTGTATCAGAAATGCAGGAAAATGATGGTTTGGGATATGACGGGTGGTTTACTGTTATGTTCTAAGACTCACAAAGATGAAACTGCGTAATACAGAAATCTTTGTTGTTGACATTACATGATGTCATTGAGGTATGTACACAATAGTGGTTAAAGCGTTCGTTCGTCATGCATTGTCATGTGCTAACGAGTTGTTCAGTAAGTTTAGCCATACTTCCATATTCATCTGCTAAGTCTCAAGCGATTTCCCACGTTAAAAGTTAAATAGTGTTATAATGTCGGGGCAATGAAAACACTATGCGTGAGTTGCAGGCGCAGCCAGTGGAACAAGACATGGTTACCCTTTCGGAGAAAACCCAGTGTAATCAGGGATTATCAGTAATCCTTTTATATACTTTATGGGATTAAAGTGCTTAAAGCGTCCGCTCGTCACGCTGAAGACCTGGGTTCGATTCCCCATATGGGTACAATGTGTGAAGCCATTACTGGTGTCCCCAACAACACAACAACAAAAGAGATGAAAACAAACTGTGTCGTTCTGACGAGTCAGTAAAATAAGCAGGAATCTGTGTTCTTTGGATATGGACAACGTGGAGAAAGGTGCAGTGACGACATACGTTCACGAAAGAGCTTAACACCGAAGGTCAACTATGAAAATAGTAGGACCCCATAAGGACGTACCCAGGTGGGTAGGTGAGTGTGTGAGTGGCATTGAGAGTCTTGAAGGTGACCATCGTCGTTGAAGGCCTGTCACGACAGTAAGTCAAGAACTGTTGATGACTGACCGGAGAATGACTTGGCGTCATATTGCTCCTTCAGTTGGCATTTCCCTATAGAGAGTACATTCTGGCATCACAGACACGTTGGCAATGGAGACACTGTCACCTCTGAGGGTTCTTGCAGCTTCTGACATCGGATCGAAAACGCACCAGGCCAAACTGACAATCCAGTTCAATTTGAAGCTGACCCCAAAAGGTTCTTTCAGCGAATTGTTTGACTGTGAATGAAACATGGATTCATCATTGAGTGCAAGCAACAATCTGCATGTACTTGATCATTGCACGTTCCTCAATCATGTCCCAGGGGTCACACGTCCCTGATTATCACGTTGTTCTTTCACAGCAAAACACAATGCTCAGAGCTTCGCACATTATACCAATGTCGGGACTCGAACTCGTTCCTTCGGTGTGACGAGCAAACTCTAGGGACGCCCGTTGCCATGCTTTACAATATGTAAACCTGAATGTGCTCTTAAACATCATATTAAGGTCATATTTCGGTACTAATCATATGACAAATCATAGACATTGAATATTAGAACGTAAGAGGCAACAGTTTTATATGGGCTCTATCAATATTACATTGTCATCTTTTCATACTAACAGCTCATACTATGGCCATACTTAATCATTTCATGAACATTTGCAGAACATGCATATTTGGGGATATGTCTGAACATATGCTTTTATCATACTGACAACCGTTACATATCATTAAGACCATCTACCGGTCCTTGTTTAAAGCATCTGTCACAAAGATGTAAGTTTCAAACGAAATCGACAACATTTTGATATGAGTCACACGAATGTGTCCTTTTTTTCATATCAAGTATTCCTAGGTTTCAGTAATTATGTATTCTGATATTTCCTAATGGTCAACGTGCCATGCTTACTACCTGTAACCGGTAGACCTCCCGTTGGAATTATGGACACAATATTGCAATATCTGACCTATGACACGTATTGCTGACAATAGCATGGGCCCGTGCCAATCACCAAACTGGACAAACACGGTGCCAGAGGAATCACATAGACCTGTAAACAAGCATGTAAATACACGGATGAAACGTGTGGGCAATACTCTCCACTCTCTGATATACTCTGAATCAATTACGGTTAATTTGCTATTGTATTCCGAGAATACGCTTGACATATTAGCTTGTCGACCTTACAGAGAAGGTGTTGAAATATGATACGCCCAGGCAGCTATGCTCGAGAACAATGTCCATCCAGGGATTAGGGGATTATCAATAAAGCTGATGATTATGGTATTTGATCTCCTTTGGATACGGGGTATTGTGTCTCAACTGGACATTGGGTGTACAGTGTAGGTGGGACCACAGAGGCCCTTCTGTTAACCCGACAACAGCACTGAAGTTCTTTTCCTTGCCAATATAACGTGTTAACGGTTCTTTGTATCCATGTCAAAATATTCATTTTGAGTTTACATTTAGAACATGTACTATGGCGAATCTCGCTAGTCCGAAAGTCTCGCAAGAAAACATACATAAAATTTACATTATTCTATAGTCACGATCCTTTAATCTGGACGTTTCTGCTCGTTCGTAAAATAATAATGATCATCATCATTAGCAGCAGCAGTAGCAGTAGCAGTAGCAGTAGCAGTAGCAGTAGCAGTAGCAGCATCGTTTATATTGGGAAAACAACCGTCCGCATTAACGGTTGGTTGGCTGGTTTGTTGTTTTAAGCCGTACTCAGCAATATTCCAGCAATATAGTGGCGGCGGTCTGTAAGTAATCGAGTCTGGACCAGACAATCCAGTGATCAACAGCATGAGCATCAATCTACGCAATTGGGATACGATGATCCCCGATCCCGTTAATCGCCTCTTACAACAAGCATGGGTTACTGAAGACCAATTCTAACCAAGATCTTCACGGGTGTCCAAAATAACGGGCTTTGTCTTTATATGAAACGCAATGTTATATAAGGCTTGGAACGGACTTTTTTGTGTATATGAAACTTTTGGTTATAATTAACGCTTTCGTTCGTTTGATGTTTCGCATATATTAATGTAGAAAACCGTTAATGTCAGAGAATAATCAGACTCGATTCCTTTAGGCAAATAGTGCTAGCAAGTATATGTATGGCTATACATAAGCTTATGTACTGAAAGTATCAACTGTATGCGATACACACGGTTTTCGAATCGATTTCATACGCAGAACATATGGATGGTGTTATGTACTTATACCGTATTTATTGTAATTACTGTACTATATATTGCACGATATTTCAGTGATGTTATAGAGTTACTATTCGTCCTAAAGGAAAAAAAATTGGTTAATAGGTTGCATGTGGTGTGCTACACTAACATTCTATGAATAATTACATTAACATTAACCCAAAACGAAACACCTAGAACGGATTATCCACTTTCGTTTAATCCAGATTATATTCCTGACCCTATAAGAGTACAGGCAGTTGAATGGCATCTACCACCGCCACCGTCTCACAGTCCCGAAACCATATCATTTTCCCAACAGCCTAGCCCTCCCTGCAATGCTAAATCTAAATGAGCAAGTCTAGATTTCCCCAGGTTCAGGGTCTCTGAATCTCTGGTCTCCCTGGGGCTCCTGTTCAATTTAAATGGGTTTATTTGTTACAATCAAAATTACATATATTCAGAGACTAAGCGTTAGTCTAACCGCCATATTGCATCGGTTCATTCTCAGAGACAACGTTGTAGGGAAGGGACATATTTAACTGTAGTATATCTATCCTAGTTTCTGCTTCTACAAATATTGACGTATGCAAAAACACCATATGCGTAAGCATGCAAACTATAGGCGAATAAGGCAAAAACGCCGAGGTAACGGCTTGGCCGTACACACAATGTTAAGCTTTTTAGAGAGCCAATAAGGAAAGTATGTAATGACGAATGAAAATTTCCAATGTTATATACAAACATATGAATCATAGATAAACAAAACGAAACAAACAAAACGAGTATTGGTTTGTTTGTTCAGTCCTAGTTTAGGTAATGGATGTCAGGTGTGTTCACTTCAGTATATTCCCAGAGTGGTTTTGTCTTATCGCCGTTTTAAATCTATAATCTTGTGGCGTAGTTACAGACAACTGCCATTTGTCAACAACGGTCCCTACTTAATTATATATCCACCTGAACCTTGTCATTCGTTAATTTTTGTATTAAAACACACATCCCTAAATATAATTTAAAATATCATTCTTATATATACTGTTAAAAAGTGTATTCTAGATATGTGAATAAGACCACTTTGCATAAACATGTATTTTAGCCGTGACAGTATTTACCTAGACTCAACTGTAGATTCGTCAAGTACTTATCATTGCCAGATCGTATAATGTACTGAAGGTTTATTAATATTCATAGAGCAATGGACTAAATATGGATATGACGGGAAATGTAATGGATGTCAGGTGTGTTCACTTCAGTATATTCCCAGAGTGGTTTTGTCTTATCGCCGTTTTAAATCTATAATCTTGTGGCGTAGTTACAGACAACTGCCATTTGTCAACAACGGATTTGTATTAAAAACACACATCCCTAAATATAATTTAAAATATCATTCTTATATATACTGTTAAAAAAGTGTATTCTAATGATGATGATGGTGATGATGATGATGATGACATTCCTAAAATAGGTTTTAATATCAATTTTATTTACAGTGTTAAAAAGTTTATTCTAGTAATGATGATGGTGATGATGATGGTGATGATGATGATAATGATGATGATGATAATGATGATGATGATAGAGGTCATACGAACCCTCTTCACTGCATTCATGTATTTATTTATTTATTTTAACCTGCAAATGATATTGATACCAACAAGAGAAAGTTAATATATTTCCCTTTGCTTCAACTATCAATGAAGCGCTGCTGTTCCGGGATTATGTTCTAATTAGCTAATACACACCTCGTTGCATTATTGCTCAAGAAACAGAGTTTGGGGTTTTTGAAATGAATTATGGATCACCACTGTAGAATCATTCCTGATCCTTTTAATTAACGTTCCACTGTGGTTTGGAAACAAGCACCGAAGTCTATGTCAGACCATTTCTATTCTTCATGGTGCGTACATGTGGTCTTTGGAGAGTTCCATGCATTGTCTTCTTTGGCATAACGCCACATAACAACATGTCTGCAACGTCTAACTATCAATGGAACCAAGCGGTCATAACACTGTGCATGATACGAGAAGAAACACTGGAGATATTTAGAGAAACTTACGTTTACTGGATTGTAATATCCGTTGCTGCGATTGGTCGATCTGGAAAAATGGAAAAAGAAGGTTCAATAATGATGTGATAATTTCCAAATTGTATCAGTATAAAAAATGTGTTTGGGTTGTTAAGTTGAAATAACTGGTACCTGAATTTAAGACGATCATGATTCATTATTACTACTTCAAGTCTAGTGTTACCCGGATATCTCGACACATTTTGTGTGTCGAAGTTCCCATTGTCAAACTATTCAATGCTATCCTTTATGTCGAAAGTCTCGGGATTCCAGAGCTCACTTTCGGTTTCTGTACATCGAGAAAAGTGGGTATTGTTGTTTTTCTAGGAATGTAAGTTTTAAAGAACACACACAATCTCTCCCTCTCTGTTTCTCTCTGTTTCTCTCTGTGTGTCTGTCTCTCTGTCTCTCTCTCTGATACACACACCCTCACTCACACCTACCCACACCACAAGCAAACATACACGTATGCACATACACCTGTCTCCACACACACACACACACACACACACACACACACACACACGCACAGATAGAGAGGCACACACTCAGATGATTATCGACACTAACAAATATGAAAAAACAACGTTCACCACACTCCCCTACAGCCATACCAGTGTTCAGCGAGGTAACATACTTCAAGCCTCCACAGAAGGCAAACATAAGGACATTTCCTGTTATTGGAAGCTTCTTTTAGGTATGAACATTCACACTCTGGAACACCAACTAAATACTCAGTTCAGCCAGTTCGTTCATTTCATGAAATTAATCTATACAGGTAAATATTCACACGTAATTCTTACAACCTACTAATGAATGTGCTACATATATATAGTAAATACAGTATACGTAGAAAGACCTCAACCACTAACCTGCGCCTCTGTGTCAGACAACCCGCGTTGTAGCTACCCCGGGTCTAGCCAGGTACCCCCTTTCTCACAGTCGATCTTGTGTGTTACATTGAACGCGACATAACAGCACATACAATACCCTTGTAACACTCGGACCACTGAGCGTATTGAGCGTATATGGCACGTATGGTGCAGGCCTTGCTCAATGACAAGGCTCCCCTTTGTACAAAAGCCCATTCAACCCCGGATATAAGAAATGCATTATATAGATATATATCGCCTTTGCAGAAAGCTGTATATATGCTTTAAATTGATTTCTGTATGACTGCTTAAAGAATAGGTCTATTTATAGCCTTTAAAGGATCTAAGCTTAGGCTTTGTAAATGTACCTATGGTTGAAGAAGGAAGCACATTCACAATATAATCTCTATATTCAGGTTTAATCCTTTAGTGCTCAGTAAAGCGCATAATATACTGAATAGCGAATAATATTTCCCCGTCCGTTTGTTGGCACTCACTAGGTTGTAGCTACGTTGAGTGCACTCCTAAAACCAACTTCTTGAATTATAATAACAAAAACGAAGTCCATAGTGTTTTAATGGACAGAACAATGACCATATGGTCAACAGGTGCCCCACGATCGTGTAGGCATGGTCAAGATGGTGGTATACCTGTCGGAAGTAATAAAGTGCCAATAATGGTAAGGGTTGAGTATTATCGCGATCAGCACAGGGTAACGTGCTAATATATACAGTGTATTCACCAAGCCAGGTAGTGTGGCACTGATAAGACACGCCGCTACGCGATGATACAATGAATTCAAAGAAATCAAAGAGAGCGGCGCACGTGGATTTGCAATTCCACAAACAGCTGGGTTTGTCATAAAATATACACAAGAATGGATATTCAGACTGCAGTGTTTGGTGCAGACGGTTGTACAGAATTCTGAAAAAATCGCGTTGTCAATAACGGAGGCACGAAGTACGAGAGACGTGTACAGTTTGCGTAGCAGTTATGAACATAATCTGATATATCATGTAAATAAAGACACACAGATATAAATTACGTATAATAGGAAAGTATATACTTGAAAATAACATCTGACAAAATACCTCACAAACCTTTACCTATCGAAATGGGGGCAGTGGGGTAGCCTAGTGGTTAAAACGTTCGCTCGTCACGCCAGGTTCGATTCCCCACATGGGTACAATGTGTGAAACCCATTTCTGGTGTGCCCCACCGTGATATTGATAGAATGTTGCTAAAAGCGGCGTAAAACTATACTCATTCATTCACTTATCAAAATGTTGAAAATAGCTGCTGCTACAACACTAATGAAAGGAGACCCGTGAAGATCCGGGTTAGAATTGGTCTTCAGCAACCCGTGCTTGTCGTAAGAGGCGACAAACGGGATCGGGTGGTCAGACTCGCTGACCTGGCTGACACATGTCGTCGTATCACAATTGTGTAGATCGATGTTCATGATGTTTATCACTGGATTGTCTGGTCCAGACTCGATTATTTACAGACCGCCGCCATATAGCTGGAATATTGCTGAGTGCGGCGTAAAACTAAACTCACTCACTCACTAATGAAAGGTGCAAACAGAGCAATAATATCCGTATCAAATACACCACTATCAAATAAC
The DNA here is from genome assembly GCF_003918875.1 of Haliotis rubra. NCBI lineage: Eukaryota > Metazoa > Mollusca > Gastropoda > Lepetellida > Haliotidae > Haliotis > Haliotis rubra. The sequence goes on from NW_025765248.1 coordinate 1,021,185, forward strand.
CTTTTGTTATTGTTTCATTTTCAGCCGGGGCGGTGGGGTAGTGTAGTGGTTAAAGCGTTCGTTTGTCACGCCGAAGACCCGGGTTCGATTCCCCACATGGGTACAATATGGGAAGCCCATTTCTGGTGTCCCCCGCCGTGATATAGCTGAAATATTGCTAAAAGCGGCGTAAAACTAAACTCACTCACTCACTCACTCATTTACAGCCAACATTAAACATGCCTACTTTCATTTGTCCAACAGTTTGTAATGCTATTTTACAAGCACACCGGTGTTATGAATACACAATGCCATTTAGAAAGTGAAATTTGATTGGCTTGAGTCCCCTCCGGGATTCGAACCTACACCCTCAGAGTGAGGTACGTAATTGCCAGCACACAAAGTCAGCCATCTAACCCACTCAGCCAACCGCGGCTTCCACATCAGTGTTATTTCTATTCGATTTAAGTTTCATGAACCTCCATAACATGGGAACCTACTTGATTGTTCTCAGTCCGATGGTTTCTGACAACTATCGACTTGCTTTGGTCATCTTATGTATACTGAGGATATTTGATGTCGAGGTCAGAAAAATAACCACTCTCCATTTCCTGCCGAAACCGATTCTAAACTAGGTTATTCATGATCAGAATCTGAGTGATTGCAAGCATCAGCCGTATAACATGGACTTGTAAACTGGCAAAATAGTGTGAAATTTGATATTGATCAATGAAAATCATTGATGACACCAGGTGTTCATGAAAGGTAAACAAATACGTAAATACCCATAGTACTTGCCACTTAGACAAATTGCATTAGTGAGTGAGTGAGTTTAGTTTTACGCCGCACTGAGCAATATTCCAGCTATATGGCAGCGGTCTGTAAATAATCGGGTCTGGACCAGACAATCCAGTGATCAACAGCATAAGCATCGACAAATTGCATAAAAAGTAAGACTCTGTGGCCTTAAACAGCAAGTGTTTGTTGTATCCTGTTTTAATGTGTGTTGTTGGTTATCAATGCAGATGCACTGAAACAGATTATTTAAAGTTACCGGCGTCCCGCTCTTTAATGCGATCGTAACAATATGGTCATCGTAAGCCTATGCTTAATAGAGGAATTACGATCATCCTAACCCAGGGATTGCTGCCCAGATACCTCGGGTGCCGGGTAGCTCAGTGTTTATACATAATGCCAAAGGTATTGGTCCAATTGTTTGGAAGGTTCCTTTCGTCTTGTGCTCGAGTCCCAGGTTATAGTGTTAGGTGTGTAAGCACAATAGTCATGCTCTTAGTGACGACTGTGTTTTACATCGCTTCAGCACGATGAGTGAGTGAGTATGGTTTTACGTCGCTTTTAGCAAGATTCCAGCAATATCACGGCGGGGGACACCAGAAATGGACTTCACACATTATATCCATGTGGGGAATCGAACCCGGGTCTTCGGCGTGACGAGCGAACGCTTTAACCACTGGGCTACCCCACCGCCCCTTCAGCACGAATAGTGATTGAGAATGTTTTTAAGTTGAATTCAGTAGTGTGAGACCAGAAACACAGTGAATTGTATCCACACGATGTAACCAGATGGAGAAATCGAACCCGTGGTGATGGTGAGATAGGCGAACACCTACACCAACTGGCTACCTTACCGCTAAAAGAAATGTCCAAACCATGGACGGGAAGCTGACCACCTAATTCCATATGTGCACTTTTAAAAACCTGAAAGATATTAAACACAATTTGTTTGTTGTTTAACGCCTCACTCAACATTATTCCAGCTATATGGCAGTTTCCTGTAAATAATCGAGTCTGGACCAGACAATCCACTGATCAACATCATGAGCATCGATCTACGCAATTGGTATACGATGACATGTGTCAACCAAGCCAGCGAGCCTGACCACCCGATCCTGTTAGTCGCCTCTTACGACAAGCATGGGTTGCAGAAAACCAATTCTAACCCGGATCTTCACGGGTTCTTAAAAGTAATACTACGCTCTGTATGAAAGCTAGAGAAACGTCATTTCTAGCGAGATAATACTTAAATAACCATTGTTCACATCCCTAAATCTCAGGTGAATGATGAAGTATGACAACTGAAATCTGCATCTTCATTAAACCTGTCCTTCACTTTCCCACGTGAACAATCCATTACCGTTGTGATATCTTTAATAAATACTCCCACTGAGGTTGCATGACGTTCAATTAATCACCTGTTTCATATCATGTTTTGCATCCGACACATAAGTGATCCGAGTGTAGTGTATTATTAAATACTTAATTATGACTTGAGGATGAAGAACACAGACAGGCTAGGCATCCTTCACATCAGCAACCATGAGCCCGATACTCCCAGTGCTCATACCGGAACATTACACTCACCTCTGTAAGACAGACAACGTTCTCATGCTAGTTTGAAAGACAAATAGCTTTGGTAAATGAACTAAAACGAGCATAATAAGCAGTATTTGGGTTTTTTCTAAAGCGCCATTATCCCACGTGATTGATGAATCTTGACTCTCGGTTGTACAGACATCATTCAAATGGTTCCCACACCGTATACTATTGAACAAGGGAACGCTCATTAGAGGGGATAATATGCCCAAAGAAATGCATTGTCATATACCGACGTGTGGTTCAGTAAGTTTAACCATACATCTATATTCATCTTAGTATGAAGGGATTTCCCACGTTAAAAGTTAACAGTGTTATAATGTCGGGTTTTGAAATGTAAAGATTACTGATATGGAGTCTTAATTGTCTGTACCCGTCCGTTGAACATCTGTGCTGTGCACAATTCACAAAACATTACACAAGTTGTACATAGTTCTGATATTGATGCGACACTGCGTAACACGTCATTAACGTAGATTTCGTGTTATTTTGTCTCAACGTTTAATAACCGCGTGATGTCCGACACATATTTATTAGTCATTTGTTTAAAATATACAAAGAGGAATTACCTTTGAGAAGACACAACATTGCCTTAATTCATAATTACTTCATTCGTAAGGGTTCTCTGCTTTCATTTCACAAACAAATCTAGATCACAATTATTGTTTCGAGGTGTTCCATATAAATCTTAAGTTGAAGCTATTCTGAGAGGGCAATGTCAGTACTATGTGTGAGTTGCAGGCACGGCCCGTAGAACAAGATCTTAATCTTTTTCAGAAAACCCAGTGTCATTAGGGATTGTCAGTGATCCATTTATATATTTTTAAGGGGCAGTGGGTAGCCTAATGGTTAAAGCGTCAGCTCGTCACCCTGAAGACCTGGGTTCGATTCCCCACATGGGTACAATGTGTGAAGCCCATTTCTGGTGTCCCCTGGCGTGATATTGCTGGAATATGCTAACCCTGCGTAAAACCTCACTCACTCACTTATATATTTTTACCGTTAAATGAATCTATTTGGACAAATAATCAACACTAGTTTTTCTCTTCCGTATATATATTTACATAAACAGTTGTTACATCGACGTTAAATGTGGATTAGTCATCGTTTTCAATAATCACTTCAAAGTATCTCGCTGAGTTATTAAAATTAAATATTGTATCATCCAAATATATCTTGCATAATTTGATAACAGAGCAGAGTGAGGCTGGTTCGATATCTAGGCAGGCACGTACTATGCTTGCCATTGGTCATTAGTATCAGTGACCTAAATAGTGTTTGTTCTATAGTGAATCTCGCGTAGCACATTCCTGCCGGTAATCACACCAATGAATAACTGTGTCTCAATTAGCCTACAAATGACAGCTATAAATCATGGAAGACTGGCGATATCAGTAATTGATATCACAACTATGTCCCAGTCCTTGGAACTGCTTGGAATTCGATCGAGATTTATTTCACCATTTTTCATTAAAAATGTTATATTTTATGACATGTGTCAATCTTGATGTCAATTATAACTAATGTGTAATTCGGCCTTTTCTTGACAATGGAGTAGTCAACAGAGAACACAGGGTGTGACCAGGCGACACATGTGTTAAATATATGAATAAGGGGGAATAGAGGCACAAGTTTTAAGGGTTGTGACTATGGGGACACATGTTTTAAAGGTGTGTCCATGGGGGCACATGGCTTGAGGGGTGCGACATGGGGGCACATGGTTTGAGGGTTGCGACCATAGGGTCACACATGTTAATGGTTGCGGCCAAGGGGGCACATGGTTTGAGGGTTGCGACCATGGGATAACATGGTTTGAGGGTTGCGACCATGGGGTCACACATGTTAATGGTTGCGGCCAAGGGGGCACATATGTTAATGGTTGCGACCATGGGATAACATGGTTTGAGGGTTGCGACCATGGGGTCACACATGTTAATGGTTGCGGCCAAGGGGGCACATATGCTAATGGTGGCGACCATGGGATAACATGGTTTGAGGGTTGCGACCATGGGGTCACACATGTTAATGGTTGCGGCCAAGGGATAACATGGTTTGAGGGTTGCGACCATGGGGTCACACATGTTAATGGTTGCGACCATGGGGGCACATGGTTTGAGGGCTGCGGCCATGAGGGCATATATGTTAATGGTTGCGACCATGAGGACACATATGTTGTTGTTTTTGTCTTTTGTCTGTAGGTACACACCTAAAAGTAAACAAGTCATAAATTTTCATTAATTAAATTTTCATACATAGCCCATTTTGTTTCGAAGTCATTAAACATTGCTTTATTCCAATATCTTACTTCATAGTTGCGACCATGGGGGACATTTTGTAATGGTTTGAACATTGGGAGACACGTTTTAAGGGTATGACCATGGGAGGGCACATACGTTAACGATATGACCAGTAAGGGGTCCACATCCCTGAATCACAATCAGATGAGATGAATGTGCAGTGGTGCAAAGATATCGTGAACACATTTAAATAAAATGAAGACGAGCCATTCAAGTAATGTAAGAAAATTGAAGACTATTTACTTGAGTATCGTAAGGAAGATTAGTCGTTGAAATGTGTAAAAAATGACTTAATAAGTAAGAAATGACGAAAACTGGTCCCTGAAGTAATGCAAGAAGTCTAACAACGGCAGTAAAGTGAGAATAATAGACTAGCAGTCCAAGTACCGTAAGAAGAAGACGAGGTATTGTGTTAATGGTGAACAAGACGACCAGCAATTGAAGTAATGAAAGGAAACAATGGATAGGAAAAAAGGATAGGCATATAAAGCCATGGAAGGAGAGAGCCAGACAAAGGTATATAAGAACACACATAGGCATATGAGACAGATAGACAAAGGGGAGCATCAGCAAACTGATTAAACAACCATTTATGTAAATCTGTGACGTCGTTAATTTCTCATGACGTCAGAGACGTTTATGACACGATGTTACAAAAATATTTAAGTGACCGGACATTTCATTCAGTATTGTTCAGTCTTGTCGCACTTTTTCCATGAACTAAATTCTACGCGTAATATCTAAAATGAATACGAGACACGAGGAATTACAAATTATATGCCCGCCGGCAAAGATCGAGATTTACACAACTAAATCACTCTGGAGAGATCATCCTTACCTTACACTACTTTCTAAATATAACACTAAACCGGGTCAATATAGTACACATTGTGATGAAACAAGTTCAATGAGGTTTTAATAAACGTAAGATACTACCGGGCAAAAAGCATACACTATAAATTTGAATTTGATAACTGAAAGTTAAATGAAAAAAGTTGGAGGCACACTTAAACATAAGTTCCATAACTTAAAGTGTCCAATATATCACATCTAATTATCCATACAATGTTGTTGTTGGGTTGGGTTTTTTGTTTGTTTTTGTTGTTGTGTTTTTTTGTTTTTGTTTTTTATTTTGGGGTGGGGTGTGGGGCTGGGGCTGGGTGTGTGTGCTGGGTGTATGTGTGTGTGTGTGTGTGTGTGTGTGTGTGTGTGCTATGCTGTGCTGCTGTGTGGTGGTGGTGGTGGTGTGTGTGTGTGTGTGTGTGTGTGTGTGTGTGTGTGTGTGTGTGTGTGTGTGTGCGCGCGCGTGCTTGCGTGCGTGTGTGTGTGTGTGTTTGCATCCATCATACATTTACGTTATTGCGACCGTTACTGGGCTTCACGTAATGATCCCAAGGAAGATATATACATACGAATTAGGGCTGAGAACCAAAAATGAGAAATAAATCTGTATATCAAATTAAGCCTGCTGTGCCTGATGATAGATGATACAATGAAACAAATAATCCTAACAGTGTTAGTATCTTGTACTGATGATAGATTACCATGGTAACACTCAACTGATTAAGCTTGTTGCTCATATCTTATAATGATTATTGTCATCATTACAATAACCAACAGTGACAGACATCAGCAATAAGAGGACATTAGCCAAATAAAATGTTTAGATTATATATATTATGCTTCCCTTATCACAAACGCAACGTTTTGCAGCATAATTGTAAACATGTTCATGGCCCAATATGATAGCTGAGACTATAATAGATGATAGATTGCTTTTAAGAAGGGCTCAGTGAACCGCCATGATTCCAAAGGAGCCCGTCAATTCACGAAAGTAGAGCCTTTATACAAAATATTTTGCGAAATATATTTGGCCAATAGAAAGGACGGCTGACTGGTCAAGGTGAGTCGCCTCGTTATTAGATTAGAAGCTGTTAAAATATATCTATTAACAGGCAGTTGTGTCTCAACAAGGTTGGTGTGAAGCGCATTAAAAATGTGTTTTTATGGTTTTATGAGTTTGTATATGTAATTTGTGATCTGAAGTTGTTCGTGGACACGCCCAGTGCCATAATGGTGCCTTTGTGATTGGGAAATTAGGTCTACATCTGATTCCACTGTCGCAGAATTCTGACGGAACCGTTATACACAACAACTGATGTGTGTATCCGTGTACCTCTACAATGTCACTCACAATGTTACACAAAACCAAATATTTTCCCATTGATTTCTATAGTAACGTTATATTTTTAATAAAAATTAACTAAGATATCAACAGCTATTACATGTACATGCGTGCATAATTTGGCCTTAAAGAAGCAATAAAAATATAAATATGATCATCTCAGGCAGCTCCTTTTCCGAGTACAGGAAGCTGAACAGACCAATCCCAGTTCCGCACAAAATGACAACTGCTTGAAAATACCTGTGGTCACATTCAGTATAAGTCATCAGTGAAAAAAGACAGCACTAAATAGTGAACAATATGGTCAGTTTTAATTACTGGATGGATATACGTTTTAAAAAACATGAAAATCTTCCACAAAAATCACCCAATCACAGTTGGCAGATTATTCAGTCCGCACTTCGAGACGCAAAGTGCTTGTTAAAATACGGATTCTGATTTGGTGTAGTGTAACCTGTAGTATGACAAGACAACAGCGTACGGTATGTGGACGTCGACGTGTACTAGTATAAGCCAGTGTGTTAAAAATGATTACAATTTCGTGGTGTGGCGTCCGATGCTCGTGGGTTTGAATCATTGATATGGGCTGATTATGATATTGGTTTGTCAGTATCCTACCTGTGTTTGTGGATTTCAACTAGGTGGTGTATATTTAAGACCTTATAACTACGGGCTTTGTTTACGTATTAAACAGACACGTGTTGTAGGAGAGCGGAAGGTCGATGGATCACGAAACTGCTTGCTACCCTGCCTGACCCTTGGAGTAAAGGGATTGAATAAAGACCGTTCAGCACAGAGTCAGTATTCGGCCCGAGTGCGGTATCCGTGTTAAATTGCGGTATGGTATCTGAGCTGGAACTGTGAAACCGGCGTCAGTCCGGACTAGTGAATGAGTGAGTTGACTCAATATTCCAGCTATATGGCGGCGGTCTGTAAATAATCGAGTCTGGACCAGACAATCCAGTGATCAACATCATGAGCATCGATCTACGGACTAGTATTAGAAGCGTACTTCATCTCACCTCATCTTATCTTCATCTTACCTTCAGCAGACATAGATTAGTTGTTTTCTCCACCCTCTATTTGTGTGTTTGTATTTGTCAGTATAATGTGTCTGAGTGGGGTATTCATGCTTCACTGCGGCATGGTATCTCAGTGGGCTAGCACTATAAAACCAGCTTAAGTCTGGGCTAGTACAAGCAGCCGCACATACACATACACATGCATGCACGTCGTCATATGAGCGAAATATTCTCAAGCACGACGTAAAACCCAATTTCACCTCACCTCACCGACAGGATCACAGGACGTGTTTGTCCGAAATGAATAAAATGAAAATAGAATAGAAAAGAAATATAATTTGTTTGGCTTTCGTATCGTTATTGTGTTCAGGGCTTTCGTATCGTTATTGTGTTCAGGAAAAATATATTAGACGTCCCATCTTTTTAAACTGGGTTCTGTCTACAGCGGTGTTTCGTGGCAACGGCAAACATCCGGTTAACACAAAGAAGACCCTTTCATCGCTATGTTTGCGAATACATACAAATTTCCATATCTTAGAATTGATGCCTATTATCTGTCTTTGAATCACTTGCAATGTATATTTCTGGGCATGTCTACGTTTGTGTACCAATTATCAAAGCTTTTTATAGTACCCACGGGGAGTCTTACTGCTCACATATGTGTTTGAGAAGCTTAGATGGATAAAAAACCGCAGTCATTGTTTGTTATGATTAAACGAAGAAACGTTTTTTGAACTTTGTTAGAACGTCTGTGTATTCTGATCCAATTTAAGTGAATTTCAGACGTGAACAATGCGTTGCGCTGCGGGTCAGCTGAATTACCACAACCCTCTCATTGTTGGGGAAACAATGATGTTATTTGTATACGATATAAACATAACACGCATACATCTTCAACAAAAAACACGTGACCATGCCCTCAATCAAAATACATACATTGTCAGAGTGTGTACCGGAGATTCCCATTATGTAAGAGAACAATTTCGGGGCATGGAGGACACCGCCGATGAGTACGTCGAGGCAAGGAAGAGCTATGAGCAGGTGCATACATATAGTGATGTCAACTTCTGTAAAATGATCGACACGACGTTTCCGAGTATATTCTTTCTCCTTTTGGTAAAGAAAACGACGAAAAAAAAATCAGATAGCTATGTAAGTGCATGTAAAACAACACCACCGACAAGATGACAATGATGGGCACTTAACTCCGAAAACGTCGTGCCCCTCATGCTGCAGAAGTTGACATCCATAAGTTATCAATCTTTATGTGTATCACATCTAAATGCCATTCAAACACTTTACACAGGACGTTGTTCATCTATAGTGGTGAAAATGTAGTGAAGTTGATATACTGGCGATGTTTTTGAGGACACGATCCCTTAAAGGGACACTTCGAGATATAACATACATAACTACCTGCGTGTTAACCATTCATCCATTTAGATTCTGGATACAGCTTGTGTCGGCCAGAGATTTGTGCACTTCAGTCAGTACGTGTATATACACACCCGCACATTCCCATGCGAATACTACTTGTGATCGTTTCCCAATCATTGTATACTTAGACAACAGCGTTCAAAGGTTCAGACTGAACACAAACGCAGACAATGTATTAAACTGTGAAACCTTTCTCGATGGCAAGATCTGTTGTGCTGGCTCCTTCACAAACCAAACACTCGGTGCCTGTGTATTGCCTCTCTCCTCCCCAATGTTGTATGTCAAAGAGTCATCAATTCCTGATCTCGTTTTACCCTTGTAATGCACAGTCGTTATGGAGATAACATGTGATTGAGTGCGGTGCGGTGCGGTGCGGTGCGGTGCGGTGCGGTGCATACGTTTCACTGTCCAAGCGATTTCCTATGTTTGTAGTGGGCTTTTTGTAATTATTAGTGTTAATATGCATGTGTGTTGTTATTACTTCAAACGGATCTCAATAAAACAAAATAATTTGGAAATATATACCCTTTCATATCTTGATTTGTTCATTATATGATTTCGGTTAAATTATAGACATCGCTATCAAAATATGATGCTACCAGGTGTTCACTCAATGTCAACTGACCCGTGACGATCCGGGTTAGAATCGGTCTTCAGTAACCCATGCTTATCGTAAGAGGCGACTAACGGGATCGGGTGGACAGGCCCGCTGACTTGATTGACACATGTCATCGCATCCCATTTGCGTTTATCGATGCTCATGCTGTTGATCACTGGATTGCAGGTCCAGACTCGATTATTTACAGACCGCCGCCATATAGCTGGAATATTGCTGAGTGCGACGTTTAACAACATACCAACCAACTAACCTAATGTAGACTCATGTGTCACCCAACAGCTTTCCAAGGTGTTTTCGTTGACGATGAAAAAAGTATTATCTTGCAATCAGTGGCAAAGAAAACCTTTGTCGATTTGTCAACTTTGAATATGGACTTGACATATACCTTGCTATGAGATTTGTAGAAAAGTGCTAGAAATGGCACAGAATCATCCTAACTTGCCGCAACCCTGCCTTTTTCAATAGAAGACGCAGACCAATCTAATCCAGTGTAAACACACTGTGTCATGTAAGACAGATTAACACACAGTTATATGCTCAGAGCAAGGCGAGTAATTATGATTCCTTAGATGAACCGGCACTCGTAATGCCGACCCCAAAGCTTCATTACAGCGAGCAAATATCACATTTCTGAGAAAATCTCTTTTCTGAAAGATATGTATATCGAACATTGATCGTGTCACGTAACATATGTATTTTGCAGCACTAAAGGCTTTTTGGCCTTTCATTCGTCATTTTTATACAGCCCCGATACGACAGAATCCTAATCCAGTTTCCGACTGTTATTGTTGCTATGGCTGGTCTCATGTTTGATGTAATGAAAGTTGTCTGTTCATAAGAGCAGAACGCATCTCATTGGTTTCTGACAAAAGACCTTCAGGGGGACTCTTGTATAATGCCAGAGAGGAGATTTGGAAGATTTGTTGTGTGGAGCGACACGACGCCTTTCACTTCCGGTTTGCAGAAAAATGGCGTCGGTTCTATCTTCCTGATCAGTCTGTATCGGTATTCTCCATTCCGTATGATTATTTCAATCTACAACAGCCATTTCGATTCCTGTCTCATGTAACATTGAGACGCCATGATGTTCCTGATGGTATAATGACAATGCTGGGGATACAATGAATACGGCCACAGGAGTCGTATTCTTGAACACCGTCTGGGTGGTATATGGCTCTGAAATATCCTTTCTAATTCATTGGTCGAACATAAACTGATACCTCGTCTGCAGCGGACGATTTAGCTAAATACCCTTGAATAAGCACCTAAAGCACAAACCGATATAGACTTATATTTGATTGGAATGGCACGTTGGAGCAGGATTTCTTCCTTATGTAAGCATTCATGTCATAGGTGATCATATTTGTGATAGAAAATATGATAGACTTAAGTGTACAGTATAGACTTATTATATATATAAGTGTGTCTGTGTTTGTGGGAGTCCGTTTATGTGCGTGAGTTTGTGTATATGTGAGTGCAAGAGAGAGAGAGAGAGAAAGAGAGCGTGTGTCAGTGTGAGAATATTTGAACATGAGTGTGTGAGGTGTGTGTACGTATTTGTGGCAGCTGTGGGGTGTTTGGCGTGCTCTTTGGGGACGGGAAGGAGTTTGGGCGGAGTGGGAGTGGTCGGAGTAAGTAGACCTAACAACGATTTCCAACAGTAGCAGGCCGATTGTATGTATCCACAGTTGTTCTGTGTGGCACTGAGCGTTGCCCTGAGTAGACAAGGAATCAACGTAACGTCGATGTGATTATCGATGACAGATGAGAGATGTGGAATGGATGACAATACCGTGCTGAAGTTATCGACGCCGGGAACGCTGCCGGTAACGACTCATTCCTAGTCATATTTACAAATGTTATTTCCATTAATACAGTGATTGGCTTCAATGAATAATCAAACAAAACATGAATGCTGATCGTGTCGGGGACCTGTGTGTGACACACTAGCGTTGTGTGAGTGTTACAGAGGAATCTGGATCCAAATGGATGTAACGACATGCGTGATCGATGGCAGCCGCGATGAAGATGATGATCCCAGTAATTAAATGACACTTGGCCTCCACTCACTGACATGTTGTTATCCTGCGTTCTGTTTTACACACTAGCGTGTCCTTGGGTTACTCCGACGTGTGGGGCGGTGGGGTAGCCTAGTGGTGAAAGCGTTCGCTCGTCATGCCGACCACCCGGGTTCGATTCCCCACATGGGTACAATGTGTGAAACCCATTTCTGGTGTCCCTTGCTGATATTGCTGGTATATTGCTAAAAGCGGCGTAAAACTAAACTCACTCACTCACTCAATCACTGGGTTACACCGGCGAGTCCTTTGGGTTATACCGGCGTGTCTTGTGACGCTCAAGGCAACATCACTCCACTGGTGTAACGCTGTTTCTGGTAATGAAACCATAGAATAACATCCCCCTTGGCTTTCCCGAGTGGAATTGGTCACCAGTAACAAATGCTTGTCACTGGTCAGGTTATGTGTCACTTTGCCCCGGTGGCGTGGGAACGTTTGCAGTCATCGGTTACCCTGCGCATGATTCTATTATTTCATTGGCGCCCACGTACAGCGGGGTTATTACTGACTTCCTGCTATTCGTGAGCACCATACACGCTATCAGCACCCAGAATCCTGTGACCACCCTAATCTTTGTGAGAACCCTACACCTTGTGAGCACCCTAAACTCTTTGAGCACCTTGTGCTCAGTGAGCACCCTACACCATGTGAGCACCATACGCTCTGACAGCACCCAACACCCTGTGAGCACCCTACACCAGTTAAACACTCTAATCTATCTGAGCACATACGCTCTGTGAACACCAAACACCCTGTGAGCACCCTACACCAGTTGAACACTCTAATCTATCTGAGCACATTACGCTCTGTGAACACCAAACACCCTGTGAGCACCCTACACCAGTTAAACACTCTAATCTATCTGAGCACATTACGCTCTGTGAACACCAAACACCCTGTGAGCACCCTACACCAGTTGAACACTCTAATCTCTCTGATCACATACGCTCTGTGAACACCAAACACCCTGTGCGCACCCTACACCGGTTGAATACTCCAATCACTCTGAGCACATTACGCGCTGTGAACACCAAACACTGAGAACCCTAATCTATCTGAGCACATTACGCTCTGTGTACACCAAACACCCTGTGTGCCCCCTACACATTGCGAGCAACCCGATCTCTCTGAGCACATTACACTCTGGGAGCACCCTGGACTCTGCAAGCATCAAACACCCTGTCATCACCCTAATCTCTCTGAGCACCATACGCTGTGTGAGCACCCATCACCATGTGAGCACCCTGCACCATGAAAGCACCCTAATCTCTGTGACCAACTGCGGCGGTGGGGTAGCCTAATGGTTAATGCGTTTCCTCGTCATGCCGAACACCCGGGTTCCATTCCCCACATGGGTACAATGTGTGAAGCCCATTTCTGGTGTCCCTCGCCGTGATATTGCTGGAATATTGCTAAAAGCGGCGTAAAGCTACACTCACTCACTCACTCTGTCATCAACTACACTCTGTTGGCACCCTACACCCTTCTAACATCGTATAACTTAGGAGCACCCTACTTTTCGAGCACCCAAGTCCCCGAACGTCCTATTCGCATTTGTGCGCCATACATTGGTGAACACTCCACTCCACTCCACTCCACTCCACTCCACTCCACTCAACGATGATCACATCAACGCGGAATTTGTTCCATCAAAATCAAATATTGCCAATGTACATGTATTGTGTATAACTGGACGAGTAAATATTGTTCAATGGGAATACTTACTAAAGGGACAATAGTGACAAAGGGCCAATTTGACAACAGGAAAAGATACGCTTTAACATAAGCAACTTACACCCTGTGAGTACCCTAGTCTATGTAAGGAGCCCGAGAAACGGGTAACCAGTTCACCCTGACAATGAAAGGGGAGTAACTCTCGCAACAGGTGGTTGTACATATGGTATCACAAAAAGAACACATACTTCATCAAGTGTCATTGAAAATGACCCAATGCTGTGCTGTGCACAATATAACTTGAATAAACTTATTAATAAAGCCATTCAAAGGCAATGCGACATATCAGCTTACAGATTGGATCTTAACAGAAGGCAAGCGTCAACGTGCACTCGTGCCTTATTGCATAATTTAGTGCATGTGACCTAATTTACCCCAACTTGACGTCTTCTTTGCAAACACAACCCAGTCGCATTCTGTGTACTCGGCAAACCTACCTGGCATTATACACCTGGGGGGATTTGGTGCGTTTCAATCGGCCTGTATATATGTACGGCGTGAGATGAGTTGCACTGAAAATTATCCTTTTAAAACCTCGATCAATGAGTGACGATGCAGCTGTTGTCGACGACATCGAACACGCAGACAATATGATAGTGTGGACAACATGTGATAAACAATGGTATTTCCCATCCCCCGAACAGTTATGACCTTTTCGTACGAAAATATGTTTAAACTTTTCACACTTAGTGAAGAACAGATGAGTTCGGTTCAAGTGATAGTATTGTCAGTACTCAATATGGCGATGATTATTATCATTATTATAAGGATGTTGTTGTTGAGGATGATAACGGCGACGACAACGATGATGATTATAATTAGGATGTTGTTGTTGTTGTTGATGATGATAACGGCGACGACAACGATGATGATTATAATTAGGATGTTGTTGTTGTTGATGATGATAACGGCGACGACAACGATGATGATTATAATTAGGATGTTGTTGTTGATGATAACGGCGACGACAACGATGATGATTATAATTCGGATGCTGTTGTTGATGATAACGGCGACGACAACGATGATGATTATAATAAGGATGTTGTTGTTGTTGATGATAATGATGATGATGATGATGATGATGATGATAATGATGATATATCTATATATGCTATGTGCTTGGTGACCTGGCCGATTGCATGCAATCGTATCCCCACTACTTGGATAGATGGTTACGATGTAAATCACTGTATTGTCTGGTCCAGATTCGATTATTTACAGGTCACCGTCATTTAGCTTTAATATTGCTGAGTGCAATGTTAAACAACAAACCAGATTGTTTCAAGTTTCTGAAGCAGATTAACCTACCATTTTTAACGAGATGATGAGATAATGTCACAGTGACAGTTTCATACAGGCCTTCACTAGAACATCCAGAACCAGTTTTGTATTCACCACGAAGTGTAGAAGAGTGTCCCTTTAAACAACATTGTTCCCCATGTGAACATCTTTTTCATCTAGAGCGCATGTTTATTATGTATACAGATGCCGGTTTTCGTCAGACAATCCAGGAGACTATTTATAAAGGCAGTGCATTTCTCGCATTTCCGTCTGAGGATACAGAATCAATAGTTTTGCCAGTCCAATCTGATAGCAAGACATCAAGACGGTTCTTGTATCTCATGATTGTCGTAACATGCTCTTGATGGGGGATACAACTCATTTTGGTATGGATATTGTGTCATGGACCCCGAAATGACTCTCTCTCTCCCTCTCTCCCTCCCCTCTCTCTCTCTCTCAATCTCTCTCTCTCTCTCTCACTCCTTCTGTATGCATGGCTGATGAATCATTAGAAGGAAGATTAACCTTGTTGAAGCGATTCCCAAAGATACCCAGGTTTCGGAACCAAACCCTAATGCCCTAACGCCCCAAAACACCGTAACATTGTGTTTGAACCATACCGTTCCCCTGTGCACTAGTGTGGGAGGTCATTCTTGGCTTTGACACTTCAGTGTACGATCGTCAAATAGCTCTGAGCAATTTGTATTGTTGCTTTCCATTACCCCCACCCACAGTGACACGTAAGCTCTCTGTTTAACCGAATGCAATTCATGTGATCAGACGAAAACGCTCGTGTCAACGTGCGCGTATCATGACTACCACCGGCAGAAAAGCATCACCAGAATGAGAGGGCCATTTGTCTGGGACATAATATGAACAAACGCTCTGTTAGCTGTTAGCGAAAACTGGGAGAAGCGCTTCACGAGGAATGAAAGACATCGATATCGTCATGGGGAGATTCTTTAGGGCTTGGACAGAACAGATCTAATCATTTCAAACGTCCCTTTCCAATTACTCACCGCTGTCGTATTTTTAGATTGTTTCAACTACAATAAAAAGCAGTTATGCCGCCAACATGTTCTGTTGACTGTGTTGACACAGGTCGTCCTATGAATTGGCTTCAACCTGTTTTAGTTTCATGGTGTTATTGGCGTTAAGTCAGGTGGGCACACTTTGCAGAAATTTACAGAGTATGCACAATGATTATTACGTTTGCTCCTCCGTTAATGGGAAATATGTTGAAGTCAGTCCTCAACATTAACAGGTAAATATTTTCATAAAAATCAACTGTCTACCTATCAAGATCTGCGTATAAGTAAGGTAAATTACAACAATTATGCAGACTTTTCCTTCAATTTAGGCACACAGCAACGCAGCTTTGAAATATATTTCGTGTTATATCAAGACGAGAAGAACTCTCGAACCTGAACCATTCGCCTCCTGATAAATAGAACCCGTGAAGATCCGGGTGAGAATTGGTCTTCAGTAAGCCACGCTTGTAAGAGACGACTAACGGGATCGGGTGGTCAGACTCGCTGACTTGGTTGTCACATGTCATCGGTTCCCAATTGCGTAGATCGATGCGCATGCTGTTGATCACTAGATTGTCTGGTCCAGATTCGATTATTTACAGACCGCCACTATATACATATGTAATTGGAATATTGCTGAGTGCGGTGTTAAACAACCAACCAACCGACCAACCAACCAACCAATCAACCAACTAACCTGATAAATGGGCTTGGTTGGAAGCCAGTATTTCAGTGCCCAATTAATGACAAAGGTAAATTTTCTTGATATTTACGTAAAAATATTTTATCGGTTTTTTTTGTACACAATAATTCATAAATTATTATACTATTTAAGATGGAAAAGGCTGAATGATTGAAAGAGTGGGTGAATTGGGATGAACGCCACGATGAACGTATCACTGCGAATCACTGTGGGAGGAAAGGCAAAGTGATGTAACTCTCAAATGTTTACCACTTTGGTGTAATCCATGAGCACTGGTGAATATTTTTTCAGAGAAAAGATTATTGCAATCGAGGCAAAAATTGTTTTTTGCCAAGGACTTCGAACCAAATATCACAATAGGCGCTATTCCTAAATTGAATTCCAAACCCAATGTAATCAGCATGTGCAGATACAGACAACATGGATACTGGCTTGCGTGTCGAGTATTAAGGTGATAAATACGGTTTGCCGGTCCGTTCTTGCAGATGAAGAGATTCTACTCAAGCTAATGTCAGCTGACTAAAGCGGATGAGGAAGTACAGTCACAACACACTTAGCAGATTGAGCAAACCGCGGGAAATCAAGACATGCTAGTAAATCAAATGGCACTGTAACACGACGTTCGATGAGGAAGCACATCTGAGCAACTCAAACCAAGCTCCTTACACTGCCAAAGTTAGAACTCTACACTCTGTGTAATTACGCGACGCTCGCATAATAGGCTTGAACACGGAAGTGAGACGTTCGCGGGAGCTACACATCCATTGCTCTTCAAAATAGGAGTAATAAAACTTCAGCTTCGCGCCCCTAACATTGAGTTAATGTTATCGCACGTGTTGATATGTCTTACACTACGTACCAGCCATTCCATTAAGTTACATCGCATTCAACGAGGAGCTCTTTATAACTGTACGGCCTCTACAACTCAGGTGCGAGAGGCTACAATGAACGTGCAATAACCTCGCAGCTGCCGAGATCTCGCGTATTTCTACCAACTCTTATCTCGTCCTCTCGTCTTAATCTGAAATTGATGAGTACAGATCCTTGTGGAAATCTCGTGACTGTCAACTTGAAATATGAAGGGCCGTATGTCGTCCCTGGGATCCAGATTACAAGGGCCATTGTAGTCACAAACAGACAAGCCTATCGTCACTTGTTCTTGAGAGTGACAGAAACATTTTCTTTCCCTAATCAGCCGCTGTCGCAAGGCGGTCTCCGAGTGAGTCAGGTTTTACCCACATGAGACCTGTATAAGCAGACAAAAGTGCAGATTTAAGCCTTCAGAATCATGTCCAGAACTACAGCCATAAGCGCATGTTGTTTGTACTCTGTGATAACTTTGCGCTGTGCGTTTAGGTAGTGAGTAGTGACGGCGTTTTCAGAGGCTAGTGTACGACTGCGACTGCGAGGAGCGACTGCGTTGCCGGTAAGCAGCGAGTGCGCAGTGACGGAATATTGTGTAGTGAGTGTCGGGTACGTAGTGATTGAGTTGCGAGTACGTAGTGATTGAGTAGCGAGTGCGCAGTGGCGGAATAGTGCGCAGTGAGTGTCGGGTACGTAGTGATTGAGTTGCAAGTACGTAGTGATTGAGTAGCGAGTGCGCAGTGATGGAATAATGCGCATTGAGCGTCGGGTACGTAGTGATTGAGTTGCAAGTACGTAGTGATTGAGTAGCGAGTGCGCAATGATGGAATAATGCGCATTGAGCGTCGGGTACGTTGTGATTGAGTTGCAAGTACGTAGTGATTGAGTAGCGAGTGCGCAATGATGGAATAATGCGCATTGAGCGTCGGGTACGTTGTGATTGAGTTGCAAGTACGTTGTGATTGAGTTGCAAGTACGTTGTGATTGAGTAGCGAGTGCACAGTGGCGGAATAATGCGTAGTGAGTGTCGTGTACGTAGTGATTGAGTTGCGAGTACGTTGTGGTGGAGTAGCGAGTGCGCAGTGCCGGAGTAGTGAGTAGCAAGGACTTAGTAAAATGCGAAGTGAAGTACACGTAGTGAGTAACGAGCACGTAGTGATTGAGGAACAAAGCGTACTGAGTAAGTAGCGGGTACGCAGTGATTGAGTAGCAAATGTGCAGTGTACAATAGAGAAGTGTTTGAGTAGTGTTTTGTGATTGCTACGTAGGACGTAGACTGTCTACACTTTGATCTTAGCCAAAAGGCCGAGTAGCGAATGCGCAATGACATAAGTGAGAGGCAAGTACTCAGTAAGTAAATAGCGTGGATAATGAACAATATATTTGCGCTGCGAAAGAATATTAGCCAGTGCTTATTGTATATCGAATGCACCGTCAGCGAGTACGTAGTTATTAGCCAGTACATAGTGCGTATCGACCGCGACTTGCAAGGCAAGTGCGTGGTAGCAATTAAAGGTCGACTGCGTAAAATGTAAGTGCCGACTGAGATAACAGGGAGTGGTCATTTAATGCATGTAAGCGTGTAAGCATGTAAGCAGTCGTTGTTTCTTAAAAGCGAGTTGCCCTACACAGCGAATGTCGACAGGTAAAATCTATCCTGCAGTTACGAAAGATAACAGTTGACAGTTCATGACCAAGTGTTTGTGTATTGCTAAGTCATCGCTTATAAGCTTATGAGCTTCATAAAGTCATTCAGCAGTCATTGAATGTGAATCCCCGCGTTTCTTGAGATTATTAGCCTAATAACACCTTGAAAATTGATACCTGATTGTCTGATACTAGATACGTAGCTTGATATAGTCAGATATCCAGTTTCATCAAAACTGAATGACGGTATAGATTCGGTCTGGCGCAGTCGCCTACAGCAGTCGGGAAGTTATTCACAAAAACACAACACCGGCTGCATATATATCAGTGTAGCTTCAGTCGCAGAGACTCAAAAGATCAATGAAATAGTTTTATCAACATCAAGTACAGGGAAGCGAAGCAGATGTTGGTGTAATGAACACGCCTGTTCTTCAACTGCGTTTTGAAAATGATATATACGTGCATATATTCGTCTGGCAAAGCAGCCTTAAACAACTAAAGCATTCACTCAATATACGCTGATGACAAGGTACGGTTTGTGAAGGCCTTGTTCATTGTCACTGTTGGGTTGATAAATTTCCTGTTTTGTACATTTTTAACTTTAACACCGAATTAATCATCACACGATCACAAATATATATCATTCAAAGTTAATACCGATCTATATTATTCCTGCTGAAGATGTTAAATTTAATACATTTGTTTATGAATATTCTCCCAGTGGATCGGTAAAGGAAGGGAGGTAACCGAGGCCTGATTTCGCTGAAAGCCTACTATCTAATGGTACTCATTTGTTATGAAAGATGATTTCTGAAGATGTCGTAATGATGATAATCTTGTCAATCAATATACCATTAAGATATTTGAATGTGTTAGTTGTCTTCAGCATTTCTTTGCGTATTGAAGACCAGATATATCTGGTTACATATGATATATAACAAAAAGTATTACTGGTTTTCCTCTCTAGTACCCTAGGAAATGAGTTGATATGAGTTACGTAATATATTTTTCTCTGGTCATAACCCAGAGAGAGAGAGAGAGAGAGAGAGAGAGAGAGAGAGAGAGAGAGAGAGAGAGAGAGAGAGAGAGAGAGAGAGAGAGAGAGAGAGAGAGAGAGAGAGAGAGAGAGAGAGAGAGAGAGAGAGAGAGAGAGAGAGAGAGACTACTACAATAGATTAGATGTAACACTTTCATGTAGGACAGCCATATGCGTCTTATATCGGAGATACTACAATATATATTTCCACTATCCAGCCGTCTGTCGGCGAGTTATCATGCCATATTCGTGTATGAAGGCACCATATGACGACGATTTCTCTTTATAGGTGCAGAGGCTGGCGAATAAGGCGAGTATAGCAGCCAATGCTATCATTGTCTGATAAAGATGCTTGTTCCAAGTCACGTCCGCGACGTTGAGCTATCTCTGTACAGGTTGTTCCCCGCTTAACGCAGACTGGTATTTTGTTCAAGTGATTGCAGTCTGTTTATACCTCTCGATGCCGGATAAAGCCGGTTGTGACGTCATCAGATTGTACCGTTACAGATATTTCACTCTCTGAACGCACAGTGTAACACACGCATGTTACCCACCCATTGCATGATACAATAGCGTCTTCATGACACTGATGTAATGCAGCCAGTTATGACAAACTGTACGATTAAATGCATAAAACACTGGACATTCGTAGAGAGAGGAGAGAGAGGGAGAGAGAGAGAGAGAGAGAGAGAGAGAGAGAGAGAGAGAGAGAGAGAGAGAGAGAGAGAGAGAGAGAGAGAGAGAGAGAGAGAGAGAGAGAGAGAGAGGAGAGAGAGAGAGAGAGAGAGAGAGAGAGAGAGAGAGAGAGCGAGAGAGAGGGACTTAACATAAATATATTGCTTAACATTAAAATTGCGGAAGATTTACATGTGATCGTGCCCACTAATTTTACATTATATACTGTCGTTCAAAACTGTGAAAATGAACAAGAGGAAAATATAAACGTAAATACAAAGTCAATAAACTGAAAACAGCCTGGATGCGTGTATCGGTACAGAATATTGCCAATCTCATATTATTATATATCTAATATATCTCGTTACAGACACTCATGTTATCATATATCCAATCTAGATGTCTCGATACAGACATCCATGTTATAATGTATCCAATCCATCTCGCTGCAGACACTCATGTTATCATATATCCAATCAAGGTATCTCATTACATACACTCATGTTATCATATATCCAATCTAGCTATCTCGTTACAGACACTCATATTATCATATATCCAATCAAGGTATCTCATTACATACACTCATGTTATCAAATATCCAATCTAGCTATCTCGTTACAGTCACTCATATTATCAAATATCCAATCAAGGTATCTCGTTACAGACACTCATGTTATCAAATATCCAATCTAGCTATCTCGTTACAGACACTCATGTTATCAAATATCCAATCAAGTTATCTCGTTACAGACACTCATGTTATCAAATATCCAATCAAGCTATCTCGTTACAGACACTCATATTATCATATATCCAATCAAGGTATCTCATTACATACACTCATGTTATCAAATATCCAATCTAGCTATCTCGTTACAGTCACTCATGTTATCAAATATCCAATCAAGGGATCTCGTTACAGACACTCATGTTATCAAATATCCAATCAAGGTATCTCGTTACAGACACTCATGTTATCAAATATCCAAACAAGGTATCTCATTACAGACACTCATGTTATCAAATATCCAATACAGGTATCTCGTTACAGTCACTCATATTATCAAATATCCAATCAAGGTATCTCGTTACAGTCACTCATGTTATCAAATATCCAATCAAGGTATCTCGTTACAGACACTCATGTTATCAAATATCCAATCAAGGTATCTCGTTACAGACACTCATGTTATCAAATATCCAATCAAGGTATCTCGTTACAGACACTCATGTTATCAAATATCCAATCAAGGTATCTCGTTACAGACACTCATGTTATCAAATATCCAATCAAGGTATCTCGTTACAGACACTCATGTTATCAAATATCCAATCAAGGTATCTCGTTACAGACACTCATGTTATCAAATATCCAATCAAGGTATCTCGTTACAGACACTCGTATATCATATATCAAACCTAGCTATCTCGCTGCAGAGACTCATATTATCATTTGTCAAACCTAGCTATCTCGTTACAGATACTCGTAATTTCGTATGATCAATCTATATATCTCGTTACAGACTCTCGTAATGTCACACTGCCAATTTAACTATCTCGTTACAGACACTCATATTATCATATATCAAACCTAGCTATCTCGTTACAGATACTCGTAATTTCGTATGATCAATCTATATATCTCGTTACAGACTCTCGTAATGTCACACTGCCAATTTAACGATCTCGTTACAGACTCTCATAATATCACGAAGCCAATGTAACTATCTCGTTACAGAGTCTCATAATGTCACACTGCCAATTTAACTATCTCATTACATGCTCTCACTCTCACATTGTCTATCTGGCGATCTCATTGCAGGCATCCATGTGTCATATCGGCTGTGTTACGTACACTCATGTCATATGGCTAATCTAAACTATCTTGTTACACTCTTAATGTCATCTATGAAATACACAATGCCATTTACTAAGAAAGTGTAATCCCAAATATAACATATGTTATAATGTCATCTAGCCAATCCATTTATTTTATCCCGTTACAGACGCTCAAAATGTCACTCAACCAATCTATCTTATCGCATTACAAACGCGGATAATATGATATAGTCAATCTATCTCGTTACAATTTAATTGTTTAGGCAGTTTTAATTTGTCATACACATCGTCTAGAATGTTTGTTAACTCCTGAATACACACTCTCTCTCGCTCCTCTCTCTCTTTCTTTCTTTCTTTCTTTCTTTCTTTCTTTCTTTCTTTCTCTCTCTCTCTCTCTCTCTCTCTCTCTCTCTCTCTCTCTCTCTCTCTCTTTCTCTCTCTCTCTCTCTCTCCGGATGTTCAGTGTGTTATGCAGTTAATCTTACAGTTTGTCATAACTTGCTGCAGTACACCAATCTCATGAAGACGCTATTTTACTATGAAATGAGTCTGAAGGCCCCTCACAGATTTCATAATGATAACTGGATCGAGCTCTCTGCATACTCTCAAAATTGTGCATTGAATCTCATTGTTTCTCGTACCTGCATGCATTGAATCCATCTCTCTCATTACATATGCTCATTTGGAGTTAACTGAAAAATTGTGTTCATAAATATGTTTCATAAACTGACCTGCTTCCATCTACTGAATTGGATTTATTGACGGGTAGAAACGTGCTCAATTATACATATGTATATATATTTATATTTTAGGTCTGGGGTCATGTAAACAAGGTAGAGACACCTCTCAGGAACGCCCTTAATGTTAGACACATCTCAGGAATGCCCTATATGTTCGACACATCTCAGGAAAGCCTTTATGCTATTGACATCCCAGGAATGCCTATTTCTTTTACACATCTCAGGAATGCCCTATATCTTATCATGAATTCCCTGTTTGTTAGAAGCACTAGAGGATAACTATGTAGTACAAACATATGACATATGTTATGGACATCTCAAGAAAGCTTGCATTATATATACATATACACTGTGAAATATACATCATGGAGACCATAATCAACTTAATTATTATTGATTGATTGAGCGTTATTGATAATGTAAAAGGAGTAGAAACGAAAAAAAGATATATTCAGTATAGAGAACAACTGTTGAGCCCAGCTGGAACAAACGTAAGAAATCGCCAAGGCATTGCTGCTCCCAAGGTAGAACTGAATGCCTAATGTGGTGAACCCTTTAGCTGTCTAGTGATAACAGGATGTCTGTGAGGCCAGATGTCAGAGCTGACAGAATATGGTCAGAGTATTGTTCTAATTGCGCAATTAAAACGTAATTTATTTGGTAAAACAGTTTCTGAGATGTAAGATATTTTGATAAATAAAACAGGATAAAGGATGACAACACTGCTTAAGACTGGCACCGTGGAGCAATGGATGGAGCATGCCTGTGACTGAGAGGTTTCAAGCAGGACAAGGACAAGACGCTACACACACATACGTGCATACACCTTGCTATTAGGTGTGTGCGATAATACCTGTTAACCGGTATATTGCAATTCGAACTTACACAATACGATATACTGCGGTACACTTTTCACGAACCGGTTCACCCGATACGATCGGGCAATTTCCGTGACCATGATCGGTAATTTTCGTGATGTTGTAGAAATACTAATAACATTTGTATTTTTTTATATTAATAGTTTTGAGAATGTTTGTTGGTCATATGATTGCATTTGCATGACTTTTAAACCATATAAATAAAAAAATAGATTGATACCGGTACTCGTTGTATTGATAAACAAACCAAAATGGCGGACGCCTCTGCAGACGCTTTTTCTCCAGTTCAAAACTTTAGAGCGAAATCTTCAATTTGGAAACATTTTCAATTGATTGTAGAATCATATCTGAATCATGACTGTGGCCAGCGGCATTGTTTCAAAAGAAAGGAAACAATAATTTCATAACATAAACCATCTGTTACACTTTCACAATATATTGCAATACATTTTGCAATACGCCGACACATATCACAATATATCGCAATACGAAAATTTTGGCAATACCCAACCCTACTTGCTATATATGTGAAATATACCTTGAACACGATGATGGCCACCTTACACACACACCACCCAGACCCTTTCCTCGCCATGCCATAGTAAATCGGGACTATTCTTCTGATTATCTTTCTAAGCATTTGGTTTCTGCTTCAACATTTGATTTGACTAAATAATATATGTTTCCGACTATAAAGAAAAAAGATTGTTCAGCTACATATTAAGTACAAACCAATGCCATGCTATACATCTGGTTTCTTCGAAACAAGATATATTTGGTCGGACCTTCAAAATATGCAGTTTTGTAGTGAAGGTGGAGCCAAATATTTTCATTTTATATCCTAAGAGTACAAATGTATTTGTTTTCATGTAAGTGTGGAATAATATTTTATAGAAAATAAATTAAGATCCTTTAAGAAACGAGATTGGTACTGGATTTCTTGTGAACACACTATTGGGGCGCAAACAGCCATAACAATGTAAAAACATATCTACCAAGTGTTTAGTTATCATCGAGTACTCGTTTCACCTGTACGTGTATTCTACATATGTTTGTGATATGCAGGTTGTTTGTTGATTTGCTGAAGTAGAAGCTGTTTGGAATGTATTTCAGGACACCAGTGATCATTGATGTTTCTGTTTCGCATATACACTTTAAACGTTTTTAGCAACACAACAGATGCTAATTCTATTCTGCCCTCATGGAAAGTCGATGAGAACATTCCATTCCGATATGGTGAATCACCATGTCCAAAATCACCATGTAGAAAATAATGTTTTCAAATTCTATGCAAATTACAAAGTACCTAATTCTCAATAAGCCTTTATTTGGAAAAGTACAAATAAAGAAAGGTTTAAAATATATACGTTTAAAGCCAACGCGTGTGTACCAGAGCGTTGACTGCTTATTTCCGTAGAATGGCAGCTTCCGTCTTGAGACAAAGTAAGCACCGGAAGACGAGACAGATAATGACAGTCCCTAAAACCGAAATGGACAAAGGAATGCCACAAGCCTCATCGTATGATTACGAGAGCCAGACACACGTTACGGAAGGTCGCGATTGAGTTGACAATATGCCAATCATTGCCAGAGCAACAAGAAGTGGTACGTGGAACCTAGGTTGTCGATATATTTTTGTTAGTTAAATAAATCAGATCATTTCATGGCAGCTCCCGAGGGAGAAACTTCGACCCCGTCGGAGGGAAGGCGACATGGCGCGACTGCAGCACATCCTTCACCTCCACTACTGGAAGATATAACTGGATTCCGTCCAGTGACACCAATAATGGTGTTTAATGGATACATTAACCCTCTAGAAGAGTGCCCTCTGCATGAGCCTGTAGCTTCTTGCTGTCTCATCGATTTTCAATTTAAGGCCCATTTAAGGTCCAAATCTGATTAGAAGTAAGCACGAGGATGCTGATGCAACGCAAGGAAGCAGTGATGAGATAGGGACTAGCTTTAGGCGCGGAAGGATATTCGATTAAAGTGGTAGTTATTGCTGGCAAAAACAGACAGAAGGACACCATTTTGGAAGTGGTTTTATGGAAGAGATTGTCACTTTGTAATACGACATGCGTGTATGTGTGATTCAGTTGTTTTTTGTACACGCGTGGGGATGAAATCCCGTCTTTGGCTACGTGCTCAGCAGCCAAATTTGGCAAAGTTGTTACATACGACATATTGAATGCAACCTTTCTGGCCCAGACCGGCCAACGCGCCAGTGCTGCAATTAATGTGTCTCTGCCTAATTGGAAGGCAAATATCATATACATTATTGTATGTATACAACAATACAGACCCCTTAATTTATCACATTTTAGCCCTCAGACCTGACAGACATACCATTCTCCGCATTTGCTTCTACGAAAGGGGACTATTTTCTCTAACAATCTCGTCATCAGACACACGAACCAGCAAAGTCAATTAGCTGTAGGTCAAAATGCATACCTCCCTGGAAATGACCTATGTGAGAGAACAGAGACAGCTAGGCAAGAATGTGCAATGGATGGTAAAGAGCATATGCCAATTAGCAGCAAATCCCGCAAGTTATTGCTCTAAAAGCTTTCTTTTGTCGAAGAGCTGGACGCACATTAAGACCTGTCACCCACAACGTCTAGCAGCAAGAGAACCTCTTGAGGACCTTCATCGAACGTGGTCATCAACGCCATTATAGAGCGACGTTGTCACGCAGGCTGATACGCCATCACCAGCCTAAAAGGAGCTGGTTGGTTCGACCGGACATCGACCTGGGTCAGCGAACATCAATCATTGGCAGTGACAGCTTCTTTTATGCAGACGACGTCATGTTCAAATTAGTGACGTTGACGGTATCGATCTTAATGGTATACGACTAATATCACATCATCATTATCATCATTGTTTATCATCATCGTCGTCGTCGTCAACATGAAAATGGACAAAAATCACAGTGACATCGTCACTAGTGACTTGGTGAAGAACCTTTTACGACAGCATCAACACCACAACATGACAACGTCATTATCACTATTGCCATGTGACATCAACAAGTAGCAACAACATCAACGTCGTGGGGATAGTTACCATGTCAACATCAACAGCATCACAGTACAGCCTTCTCGACAACTGATGTCTTCATGAGCATTTAGAAGCACGTCCAGTAGCAACGCAAAACAGCATCAGTATTGCCAACATCAGTAGCAAAATCTTACAAAACCGGCAAAAATTCTGGATGAAACAGCAACACCACCAGCATCGTGGCATCGTGGACAGCAATGGCAACTGCATGACATATGAAATCGCCTCTGATGACAACAAAGCCTTAAAGTGTGAGCATATTAAACAGATATATTGCTTTGGTAACTATCACTACGGTTTCTTGACATGGAAACTGCAGCAAATCGCCGAAAATGTTTAAACCTGAATAATTTTCTGGCTTTCATGAAACCAATTCAATTGCTTCTTCAATCTTCTTCTTCTCGTTTATTATGTCATATAAGATAAACCGGACTTTTCAAACAAGATTGCTCGAAGGAGAAACGAAAATACCAATTAGGTCACCATCGATCAGCTACGACCTCGTGGAGAATGGACAACTTCACCATACAAAATAAAGATACTTGTTGAAACGTCCACATCGTCAACTGCAAGAAGTTCCCAAGTCAAAATGCCATGGACGAGATGGTTCAAGGTGATCCATTGTCCACACGCAAAAACTGAGCACATGCCTACTGTTGTGGCCCTCTAAGGACGGAAACCTGGCCACTCGGCAAAGCGGTTGAAAATGAATAGACTACGGCTAAATCTGTCGAGTGGGAAAGCGAAGCCAGTTGCCGCCAGTAATGTGCTAATTATCTCAAACGGACCAGAAAACTGCTGACCGCTTTAACTCCAGCTGTGAGAAAATATTATGGATCTTGAACACTCGCCTGAAACTGGCATTAAGACGTACCAGCTCATATTTGAGTATGGTGACTGGATCGACAAGGGCACTCTCAATCTTTCTGGTCAATTAAGTCAGCTCCACGGGATGAAGTTATAATTCCATAATGGACGGTAGAGTATTGTCACTTGACGATCTGAAGAAAGCATCTAATCCTGTAAGCTAACTCTCAGCTTTAGACCGCATGCGTTCCGATCATTTCATTTATGTCAAAACACATTAACAGATACAGATGAATTGAAGTGAGTGCGACAGATTTGGCGCTGCAGCGACACAGTCACACCAATTTCATGGCGGTAACACCCGCGACTGGATCGCGTATGTGGGGTATCGAAGTCTCATTTTGTATTTGACAAACGTTTCATCAAGTAGCTAATTAACCGATACTGCTGAGAGAAATAGTTTACATGTAAGTAACATCATTATATGAGGGTGAGTGAGTGAGTTTGGTTTAACGTTGCTTGGAACAGTATTTCAGTTATATTATCATGACGTGTAAGTGAAAATTTGTGGGAAAGGGATGATTCAGTCCTGTATGCAGGAGACACTGATTGAGGCAAGTGGTTATTTAAGGAGGTGCTGATTCAGCCAGGTGGGCAGGAGATACTGATTCAATCAGGTATGCAGGAGGTACTGATTCAGTCAGGTGGACAGGAGGTACCGATTCAGTCAGGTGGACAGGAGGTGGACAGGTACAGGAGGTACCGATTCAGTCAGGTGGGCAGGAGGAGCAGGAGGTAACGATTCAGTCAGTCAGGTGGATGGGCTGATTCAGTCAGATGGGCAGGAGGTACCGATTCAGTCAGGTTGGCAGGAGGTACTGATTCAGCCAGCTATGCAAGTGGTCCTGATTTAGCAGGTGGGCAGGAGGTACAGATTCAGCCAGCTATGCAAGAGGTACTGATTCAGTCAGGTGAGCAGGAAGTTTGAATTTCGTATGGCCATATGAAACATAGATCATGAAAGTGACGAAGGTAACATGAAACCACAATCAGCGGATCCTGACACGATAAAGGGAAGTGCATGGTATCATACTTCTAAGCAAACATGTTTGAACGCCGAACATTGTGGCACCAGTTCAAGTCACACAGCACACTATGATCACAGGCAATAACACGGAAAGGAATCGGTAAGCTGTAGTGCAACACTCCGGTCTTTCTCGGGGAAAACATTTAGATAATAGACAAACCTGTTGTACATCCCAAGTCATACACCATCTACATACAAGAGCCCTCCAGACGTAGCACGACCTCCTGATGTCTGAAGGCGACTGTCAGCGACCCCCTTACCCTTTCTTCCTACAGTAATACAAAGCCTTTAGTAGCACTCGATATGTCCCTTCAGTCGAGCTCTGACAACTACCAGGGCCTTCTGTCTGTCTGGAAATTTGATTTACAGGTTTAATCAGCCCACGTATGGCCTCCTTTCGCGACATTTGTGACACTGTGCTTCCGTGATCCTGTTAGGACCTACAGCTTGTGTCTTCCTGTCACGTGACCGGTCTGGGTCACGTGCCACATGAGTCATACAGCACGTCCAACGGTCAAACATTTTACAAAGGATCCGGATATGAAAACATAATAGAACCAAAGTCCTTACTTTGATCAGAAATTAATTTAAACAAGGACACATTTTAAGACAGGAATTTGAAAGTACGGACTCGGGTCGTATGTTGATTTGTAGATACTTATTTTTGCAGGCATCGTCTTGGCAAGGTCCTATCTATTGGTAAACAGTACGTGTCAAACGGACTAAGCCACAGATCCAAATGCCCTTCTTAAGTTAAAATAGAAACCACCCACCCAGCCACATTCTGATATGTATCGTTGTCTCATTCTATCACGCTGACTTTGTATATACTATCCCATCTCAATTAAGTCTATCGGCTTAAATCATGTTGCAGTTTACTTGATCGTAATTGCTTTTGGAAACGTCGATAATGGTGTGCTGTGTGACGTCGCTGACGTTACAGCGTTGCCCGCCACAATGGGGGACTGACAATAGGTGTTTGTTTCACTACCAACAAAATGGATTATCTGAAGAGAACTTCGCCGTTTCGGAAAACACTTAAGAAATCAATGTAGCTTTCAACATCCTCTACCCCCGACGGCGGCGTCGTAAAACGACGTCAACATCGCAGTGTGTCAGCGCAGATTGCTCATCAGTGCTGACATGGCGTTGACAGTGTTGTGGCAGATGGACGGACGGCAAATACTGATTGACACTAAGACAGAGTTGGTATTTCATGGCACGGCCATGTAGCATATTCGTCACAACTAATCATGACGAAACGGCCATGAATACGAGTGTCAGTCGGTTTGACACGACATAACAGTCAGAACGCCACGGATCAGTGTTTGATTCGGATTGGTTTTCGTTAAGGATTAGGAGCACGAGATTAAGAAGTGAAAGTAACTTGAATTAAAGGTGTTGGCGTGGACGTTTACGACTGTAAAACTCCATTTCGCCCATGCGTTACTTGAATTAGAATCTCACTCCCAATATAACAACATGGGGGATCGTCATCCCGTAGTAACGTCATTTATAACTGGACTTGTGGGAGTTAGCATCGACTTTGATTAAGCGGACCACCATCTCTCCTGTCGACTTTCAACATTATCGATCGGCATACATCACCCAAAGGCGGACATTAGCTAAAATTTCACTTGAATGTGCTGCAATCAACACTTAATAATAGACTGAAATATAAACTATTTCTAAAACATAACAATTAATACCACATGATCGATTTTTAACTTCAGTCGCTATAGAAACGAAAGTGCCTTTAATGGCGGGGGACTGTTTAAGGTCATTTTAAGGAGATTGTTTTCAGATTAATGTGGAATTCTGTCAGGTTTCCAAAATGCTACATTTCATCTAAACTGCATCTAAATTTTATCAAATTAAATCAAAATAATTTCCAATCTTTTTTGCCATCATTCTCACGACACAACTCTTTAGAAAAACATTTCTACACTCTCCAAGGTATATGCTTCCAGTTGATTGTATAAACGATAATGAAAGTTAAATGTTGTTTAAACCACGCTTAAATACACCATTTGACTAAGTACACTGTACGGAATCGTTTGAACAAAATTGGTGTTTTGTTAAGCAGAATGAGGTAACTGAACGGATAACGGTTTCACTGATTCACCTGCGACGGACCAGCCGTCGAAGCGATGATACAGAAATGGTAATGGTGGTAGTGGTTGTAGTGATGGTAGTAGCAGTGGTAGTAAGTCGGTGTTGAGAGTCATCCTTATGAAGTTTGCTGTCGCTTTCTAAAGTTGTAGCGCCGCACTCAGCAATATTACAGCTATACAGACATATAAGTAAGTTCAGTGGTCGATGTTATGAGGGGCGGTGGGGTAGCCTAATGGTTAAAGCGTTCGCTCGTCACGCCGAAGATCCGGGTTCGAATCCCCACATGGGTACAATGTGTGAAGCCCATTTCTGGTGTGCCCCGCCGTGATGTTGCTGGAATATTGCTAAAAGCGGCGTAAAACCAAACTCAGTCAGTCGATGTTATGACTAACAAACCACGATGTCGTTGTAGGAGAACGAGTGACAGAGCCTAAACTTTCAAGACCAACATAGGTTTCTGGGATCCACTTCCTACCCCGAATATCCTCGGCGTTTTTTTAAAAAGTACCGGTATCTATTTGTTATGTTAGGGCACGTCATTTGGCGTGAGTGAGCCATTGCTGTGGCTGGTAACCCTTTCAAAACTGTTTTAAAACTAACAAGCACGTGGACAAACGAAGTATTATAATCGGACGAAGTTTGGATTCAAACATGCAGTCGTCACTACAATAGTACAGTATAGTTGTAGTAGTTGTAGAAGCATTAGTAGCTAGTAGTGCTGTTGTTGTAGCATTAGTAGTAGTAGTAGCATTAGTAGTAGTAGTAGTAGTAGTAGTAGTAGTAGTAGTAGCAGTAGTAGTAGTAGTAGTAGTAGTAGCAGTAGTAGTAGTAGTAGTAGTAGTAGTAGTAGTAGTAGTAGTAGTAGTAGTAGTAGTAGTAGTAGTAGCAGTAGTAGTAGCAGTAGTAGTAGTAGGCAGTAGTAGTAGTAGTAGTAGTAGTAGTGGCATTAGTAGTGGTAGTAGTAGCGTTGAGTAGTAGTAGTAGCATTAGCATTAGTAGTAGTGATGAAGTAGTAGTAGTAGTAGTAGTAGCAGCAGTAGTAGTAGTAGTAGGCAGCATTAGTGGTAGTAGTAGCAGCATTAGTAGTAGTAGTGGTAGTAGCAGCAGCATTAGTGAGTAGAGATTAGTGGTAGTAAGTAGTGTAGTAGTAGCAGTTAGTGAGTAGTAGCATTAGTGGTGAGTGGTAGTTAGTAGCAGCAGCAGCAGTAGTAGTAGTAGTAGTAGTAGTAGCAGTAGTAGTAGTAGTAGTAGTAGTAGTAGTAGTAATAGAAGTAGTAGTAGAATATGCACGAGCTTGCTCAATACATTGCTCAAAGATTAAGTAAAACCACAGGTGAGAAGCCATTAATGCTGGAAGCTGCATTCACGCCACTGATAATGGATTCACGCGACACCGTTCGGTTTATTTCACTGTGGAATTAAGACGGGCCATGTGCCTCTGAAATATGTGAGAGCTTCAAATCGACCTGTTAATGATATTAGAAGACCAGCAATGTAAAGGTGTTCGCGGGTTCCACCAAGGTGTTAAACGACGTACATCTACGCCATGACGCGCTCTTCACTTCACCAACAGAACCAACTCACATATTTGCAATAGGAGTTCTCGGTTCTGAATGATAGTTGATAGGTGTTTCAATAACGAAGCATACGGTTCTATGGATGACAACTTCTCGTTTATTGCATAGAGCGACCGACGTTCCTGGGTAGATTCTTACACCGTCATCAAGCAAAAGCTTCTCGTTTATTGCATAGAGCGACGTTCCTGGGTAGATTCTTACACCGTTATCAAGCAAAAGCTTCTCGTTTATTGCACAGAGCGACGTTCCTGGGTAGATTCTTACACCGTTATCAAGCAAAAGCTTCTCGTTTATTGCAAAGCGTTCTGGGTAGATTTTATCGTTTGCAAAATAGATTGCGAGCGACGTTCCTGGGTAGATTCTTACACCGTTATCAAGCAAAAGCTTCGTTTATTGCACAGAGCGACGTTCATGGCTAGATTCTTACTGCACAGAACAGCAACTTGATAACTGTGTAAGAATGTACACCCACACGTCGCTCTATGCAATAAACCAGAAGTTGTTACCCCGAAAGTCATATGCTTCACTATTGACTCACCAACTTCTAGGATGCCAATCAAACCATAAGATAGGTCTTTCGTTTCCTATTTTCTCAAATAACATGATGAAATATGCAAATCAGTTATCAAAAACGTTTGATTGTTTTGAAAAGCTCGTCGCGGAATATATATGACACACGCGATATGACAGTTATTGATGCTAGTGGAAAAGCAGTGGTCATTACGTTTTGTTATCTCCAGCCCATATGTTGAACGTCGGCCTGATCACAGCGTGATGGCCTGCTTAAGTGCGCTAAGCTGGAAAAGCAAACGAAATAATAACAATATTACTAATAATATTCTTAACAGATCGGAAACACAAAACATTCTCTCTCGTGCCAAGCTTTAACAAAAATATCATGCTCATCAACGTCAATATTTACCGCGTCGTTTTCAGTGAAATCGTTTGAACAGGTTTGGAGAATATCTTGTTGTGCCAGCCATACAACATTCACTGTTGCATGCTGGGAAGATATATCTCACCCTCCCACGTGCTGGGATGCTCACGCGCAAAAACTCCCGTGTTCGATGCAATCTTAACGCCGGTGAAACAACGTCCTATCTATTGAGACGTTTTTGTTGATATTAAGCTGTAGGCGAGCTAAGACACCATCTAAGCAGTTTGCGTTCCAAATGACAAATTCAGAAGGGAAGGCTCCATCAGTTAGGATCGTCATGTAAATATGTCGAATGCGATAATTGTGAACGTTATCAAACTGTTTTTGTAGGATCAATTTATACCCACAGTGCTGACAGTTATACAAGATGCTGAAGATAGAGGACGCAGTACGGAGGAACTAGGAGAAGGAGGAACACATGTCATGCCTTAGATAACTCAGTTGAATCCTTACTTCTTTCAAAAACTACTACCAGAATTTGGCGGAGGTATATTGATAATGATTTCCAGTAACAAAGATTAACTGCAATAAATACATATTATTTCAGCAGGACCCACCCTCCACAAACCCTAACATCTTGTGTTGAATGTGACGTTAAATGCACACCAAATAAGACCATAATATACATCTAACGTTTTCAAGTTTTACGCATGCTTTTTACATTAAAGCAAAATTATACTAATATCGCTGAAACGTTTAGCAAAAACTAAAAAATAAGGCGCAAAAGCCTCAATGCATTGGGTGAAAAATAATAAGGAAAAGAGTTTACGGGTCGAAAATACTCATAAAAAATTTTGAACATCAATTAAAAGTAGGGATTCCGAGTTTTAATAGGACCCCAGCAACCTTGCGTCATTGGAGGCGAATCAGTGGCCAAGATCGGTGACATTGAAAAGTGAAACCTGATATAAACGAATCCCGTTATATGGGAGCCCTCGCATGCTATAAAATCACACAGCTACACTTCATCTGTACCATTGTTTATACAACAGCGGGTGTGATCATGTCCCTCAATATCAAGCGTAAAAAGTAAATATTGAACATTTATCCCAGAGCAGCGGGAACATGATCGCATTCATTCTACCGTTGAACCTAAACGAGACAATGCTCCAGGTAAAATCTGAATAGAAAATGGAGAGGGATTTCATATCGCAATCCTCCGATAAAAGCGCATTGATCGTTATTGATTAACCTCAAACGTGATTTTACCCAAACTATTCATCACACGAACAAATTTAATATTAACACAACCGAGAAAAAGCGATTATGTGTCGTTTGATGGACCACTTAAATACAATCATGGCAATTTTTCGCTCCAGTTATTATTATGTGCTCTGTCAAAGCCTTTATGACATGCTCGTGTTATGACTATCAAAGAAGTGAGGTTATGGGTGCTTTAGTCAACCAGTAGTTACAGGTTACATCAGAATACCGCGAACGACGTCGTCCAGCAGGGAGATTTATACAGTGAAGGCTCCCGTGGGAGTAGTTTCTTACCAACGGCGTTGATGTTGCTGCCGTCGATACTGTAACTGTGTCCCAAACGCCGCGTTCCGACGCGTAAATAATCTGTACTGTAAGTATAAATCAGCCTTGAACATAACACCTGCAACTGGCTCTGTAAACAGTAGCATACATACAGGTCAGATTACAATGGTCGAGTTTACTGAAGGACTGTCATCGTTATAAAAAACTGAAAAGGTCATTTATCCGTCTGAACGGTTTACTGACGAGACAACTGATACGCTTTGGGGGAATTCTTTTGTTTTGTTTTCCTTAGACTAACATGATAAAAACGAAACTTATGTTGCTACTCCTGCTGGTTCTTCATTCATACGGGCAGTGGGGTAGCCTAGTGGTTAAAGCGTTGGCTCGTCACGCCGAGGACCCGGGTTCGAATCCCCACATGGGCACAATGTGTGAAGCCCATTTCTGGTGACCCCTTCCGTGATGTTGCTGGAATATTGCTAAAAGCGGCGAAAAACCGAACTCAGTCAGTCAGTCAGTCATTCATACAATTTTTATCACTATTTAATCTTGTACGCAAAATGGAATTTGTTTCGGCACTGTTCTCTGGCCTAAACGTCTTGATATTTATAAATCTTCAGGTTCAGCAAAGACAACCTGTTCAGAATGAATCGTAAGTTATGATGGGCGGTTGGGGTATAGCCGAGTGGTTAAAAAGCTTATTCGTAGCGCAAGCGTCCCCATTTCGATTCCCTAGATGTGTACAATTTGCCGTCCTCTAATACTGCTGACATACTGCAAGAGGGACTTATGGCATACTCCACCATGGCTAAAATCCATCCATTATGGCCATTAAACCTTTTTCGGTTCGATTCTGCTTGCATGGCAGGCCCCGCTGTTGCCATTTTTGATGCCATTCACTATAATGATGAAACACCCTTCAAGAGTGACGTCATGCACACGCACACGTTGAAAGAGTCTTACGGTAATGTACCAAAATCGAGTTGTATTTACAATACCGAAAAAACTCATATTTCATAATTTTGAATATATACCATTTGATATTAGGTTCTCGACGCGTGGTATTTAAATATTTGAAACCTCCGTGATTTGCCGTCGGTTCCGAATGACATCCTGACATCGATTATTCAATTGCAACGCATCTGTGAAACGTATAATGTTTATATGCTCACGGCAAACATAAGATTTACGCCATGAATCCGGTAAACTCACATATAACGAACAGCTATACCACGTCTTCAACACTGCCTTAGCTTCTGACGCCCGTACGTGAACTTCAAAGCGATAATACGGCGAACGTGTTAGGCAAGTTAGTCAAATCACCAGGGACAGATCACACACATTCACCAGCTAAATATGTTAAAAGGGAGAGGAATTACACCAAATTTCTCCCCGAATGCTGTGCGTGTTTTATGCTGCGACAGACAGATCTCACCACAAAACACGGGTAGGAATGTTTACAGACACTTTGGCAGAAAGGTGTTCCCAAAACTGCCAACAATGCAGAGGTATTCTAATAACCATTCCTTCCTTAAAACAGCTTTATACTGTTTTGCAACAAGACAGACGCTTGGTAGATAGAGCCCAACCGTTGACATACAGCCATGGTTCTGCTTTTCCTCAAAGATCCAGTTGTCTTCACTTTCGACTTGGCTACCTCGTGAGTGATACTTTCTTCATACAACACATACCTCTCTTACCAGAAATAACACAATTCAGCTCTATTCAGCAAGTCCTTTTTCTATTCTTGTTCTAGCCCCAACAAATATAGAACACTTACAGGGATATTCCCTTTGAAAGAGCGTGGGAGGCTCCAAGAGGTACACCTCGAGCTAGGTCTAGAGATCCGACTGAAAGTGCTGAAGGTGATGGACCAACTGCTTACAGTCTGTTCCGTAATCGCAATTTGCAACTCTGTAAACATAGCTACACTGTTGAACAAGAACATGAAAACACACATTGCTGCTTTCAGGAGCCTTCGGCAGTGGGCCAAGGGAAATGGAACACTCAATTAAGTCTAGAAGAAGTAGAAACGGGTGGTAAAACAGATATCCTGGCAATTTTCATTCCAGTATCGATTGCTGCAATTTCAAACTTGTTTGCCCCGGTGGACCGTCTTTCAAGAAGCACATTGATAAAGGGCAGCCTATTGTAAGGGGATACAATCAATCAAAGGGTGTTGGGGGTCATGCGCTCAAACTGGCGCTAATTTGTGGAGCCAGCCAGCTCAACGGGGACGTAAATGCATTTGGCAACATCGTGTACGGTGTGAGCAACACGATAGTTCAATTGGTATGTTTCGGCCCAACTCAAATCTTGTTCCGACATGTCTGGCCATATTTTATCGTTCTGATTTGCTACAGAAGTTCCAGCGACGAAGCCGGTTTGGGTAACGACTCATTTTAAATATCTGTTATCTCAGGATCGACGTTAAAGAAGTAATTTGGTTTGACAGATGAGCCTTGTACGTACTGGGTGACGGCAATTAGAGAGGCAAAATCGCAGATCTCAACCCAAACCGTGTTATCAAAGCGGATCTTCTCAACGCGCGCTCCGGGAAACAGCGAATAACAATTGAGGTTTAATGACATGGTACGATATAAGATAGGAACCGTAGGATATAGAAGTACGCACTGTTTACAAATACATATACATTAAACGTAAAAATGAATTCTTCCAGCGTTTAGCGTTTCTGTGTCCGCTAAAGTGTTTCATCAACTGGTCAACTGGTCGACATTATTCATCAAGTTATTAACGTCAACCTTTGTCGCAAATTGTTTTGAGTTCGTAAGTTTTAATCTGAGGGAAATGTTAACGAACACAATTTCCAATTATCAATATATAGTGTTATATTCAGGCCGTTATGAATACTACGTCAACGTCACAAAATAATAAAGTATTGATCTCAAAACAGATTCCATTAGCTCTCAAGTGGATCTAGCAAATATTTATAGCAGATGATCTTCATTCTAACAGTCAAATAAAGCGCCACATTGTAGCAGACAGTTGCCAAACAGACGGAAAGAGCTTAGTAACTCCTGGCAGTGCAGGTGCTTCACTGTGAGGAGCTCTGACGGTTTCTTCCCAAGTAAGCTTCCTGTCTTTCCAATCCAACCACTCCGGCAGAAACGTTAACTATATAACACTATTAACAGCCGAAAAGTAATTATTTGTTGTAATGATGAAATGCTGGGTTTGTGAATACGACAATGACTGGAACCGTGGTCCCTCGCTGGGTAATCCCCTAAAACCTTTAGCGTTAAAACCTTTCGCACGAAGAATTGCTTGGCAAGATCTATGACCAATTTAACAAAGAATATGTTGACAGCAGTAGCGTAAATCTTTCCACTCAATGTTGTCTTAAGGAAAGGGAACAGCAGTGGTGCTGACACACCGTGTCTGGGCGAGAGAAGAAGACGACAGCGGGTCACAGTAACGTCAACAGCCACGCTGTTGGCGACGTCGTATTTCTATGAGTTAATGAAGGAGCATTAGTAACGTCTGCACGAAATGGGGAATATTCCGGATGATCGCGGTAGACGCGTCGCCTGTCAAAAAACCCGCTTTCCGGAACGCGTGGAGTAGAGACACAGAATATATAACATGGCGCAGATAGTGGTCTAGATAAGCCCTTGAAGTCCAGGGAATACGGGGAGGTGTAGTGGTATTAGACAACATGGCGGGGTTTGCCGATCGTCTTCAATCTCTTGTATTGCAATCGTCATTATCCTGTAATGAGGTGTAATGGGGTTGAGCTTTGTGGCCAATATCATCGCACTTTTTATGCATGGTCAGACAATCGCTTGGTCTCTGAAATATATTTGGCAGTAAGAAACAACTCCATTTTTAATGAAAAGGAGCCCTAGTGGAATGGGAGTGTACGGAAAATGTAGACTTACTTATTTGAGTGAGTTCAGTTTTACGCCGCCTTTAACAATATTCCAGCAATATATTGGCAACGCACGCCAGAAATGGGCTTTACACATTATGCCCATGTGTGGAATCGAACCCGTGTCTTCCTCGTGACGAGCGAACGCTTTACCCACTAGTCGACCACAC
Source organism: Haliotis rubra (assembly GCF_003918875.1). Taxonomy (NCBI): domain Eukaryota; kingdom Metazoa; phylum Mollusca; class Gastropoda; order Lepetellida; family Haliotidae; genus Haliotis; species Haliotis rubra. The sequence goes on from NW_025765248.1 coordinate 1,060,760, forward strand.
CGCCCCAGAATTACAATGAGGTGAGGGAGATGTTTAATCATATATATGATTGTTTAATAACAGGAGTATATGTTAGATATGTAGAAGAAAGAATGCTGATAATTTAGAAAACAGGTACTGTCTCTGAAAGTTGAGCTTAAGATATATAAGAATGATAACAAGTTGCACTTGTAAAGGGCTCCGCTTGTCTAGTTTTGCCTATTATGTTAACAGAATTACTGTACATCAATGGACTTGGAGCAAGGTTAAGCAAAGGTGGACAGCCATTAAGTAGTGAATAAAGGACCGTTGGAGCATTCAGGAATAGTGGGGGCGGTGGGGTAGCCTAATGGTTAAAGCGTTGGCTCGTCACGCCGAAGACCCGGGTTCGAATCCCCCATGGGCAACAATGTGTGAAGCCCATTTCTGGCGTCCCCGCCGTGATATTGTTGAATATTGCTAAAAGCGGCGTAAAACCAAACTCAGTCAGTCAGTCAGGAATAGTGCAGTACATTGCTAATGTCAGAGGTCAGGTGGGTAATGTGATTGTGTGAACGGGTGGATTACGTTAACAGAAAAAGTCACTTTCTTTCTGCTTGACAACGGTACAAGAATCTGTATCGAAACGTCCCGCTCACGAAATAAAGAAGTTGTTATCCTTAAAGTTTGTTCAATATTGTACGTCCAAACTTCTAAAATGCCACTCAAAGAAATCAAGTCAGGGAGCCTGGCCACTTGCACCCGACCCAGTTAGTCGCCTCTTACGACAAGCATGGGTTGCTGAAGATCAGTTCTAACCCGGATCTTCAATTTTGTTGTTTCCTCCCTCTTGATGGATCAATGCACTGTTAAGTTATGGCAATGACACGGTTTTAGAAGTATTTTATGTGTTCACCAAAAGGCCACGGAGCTACAACGTATCGGGTTCAGACAATATTCCTCCAGGCCATATGTTCCACGATAGTAGAATATGATGCAATTATATTACATTCCGCATGCCAAACCGTATTGAGTGTCAGTTCATTTTCTGTGTAATGTAAATTTAATAATGATGAAGAGCTATGAAAGATGGTTGTGTTCTCAAATCTTCCGCAAATAAATACAGACATCATGGTATGGCTCGTGCTGGTGCTGTTAATGCTTTACAAGGAATTTCAAAACCAAACAGTTTTGCATCCACTTCTGGGCATTAAAATTACCACAATCAAGAGATCTACCAGAGGCTGGTTAAGAATTCGTCTTCAACAATCCATGCTCGTCGAAAGAAGCCGAATAATGGGATCAGGTGGATCACCAGGTGCGGCCGATGCTCATGGTATCCAATAACTTAAAATTATCTTGCACCGCCATAATGGATGAAGGAGCATGTTGAGTGCAGCGTTGAACCAAGAATCCAAGAAAAGTACGACAAGAGGGGTAATCAGTAAATTTCAACTATATCCAGTTTCTTTACGTACGTTTTAAGAAGAGCACCAGATCGCCGCCTTAAGAACGGACCAGACAGGATAATGGATTAAGCTTGATCCAATCTGGTTCATGCAGACTTAAGAATCCATGAGATGAGGGTTCAAACACAGAAGAATCCGTGTACACGTTATCCCATGTAGTCTAAGTAACGACATCAGAGTATTGCCTGGCTGCGCGTGTATTCTTGTGGTGTGTTCTTGAGACAATGCAGACATGAAAGTCTTCTATAAACTCAACTATATCCAGATTTACGTACGTTTAGAACACCAGATGTACTTAAAACGAACAGACAGCATGGTTAAGATGATCAAATCTGGTTTGACTACCTAACCTCCTCAAAAGAATCCAGTACATGTTATCCCATTTAGTGAAGCTAACGCCTCACGTAATATTGCCCTGGCTGCGCGTGCATTCCTGTGGTGTGCGTTCTTGAGACCAAGAGACGGCGATCGAAGTGGGCCAACACGGGCCTGTCCCAGGATTAGCCACCAGTAAATTAAGTGTCTCGCAGAAACTGATAGATGTGAAAAGGGCTTTCCACCTCTAATCCCGAGCAATGGCATCTCGTTATGTTGAGTCTGTTCTGAACGAAGTCCTCATTTCCCGGATCGCTCTGGTCAATAATACGGTCAGTTGACAGTGGTCGCCGTCGCAGCCCAGGTCGCCCATGATGGAGGAGATGGATGGGGATCATGATGTTGACGTGAGACATGAATGTAAACTTCATCGTGAAACACGACGCGGTCGAGACCACCCTGGTTGTGGAACTATCTGAGCTGAAGTATAAACGTCTGTGAGTCTCCTCGTGGTATTAATACGCCAATGAGCCATATGCGTGCAGTAAATTATAAGATTACGTAATTGTCAAGTACAAGGTGAGAATGATCACATGGGTTAGCTTGCGGAGTCGTGGTGTCATGGGTGTGATACTCGTGCACAGATCCATCAATTTATTACCTGCTGGATGCTGCTGGCAAACTGATTCCTCGCCTCCGTCACTACAGCTGTGTCCACCTCATCATCTACTTCATCAGCTACGAATACGGCCACTTAACACTCATGAATGTTATCTGTCATTTCCATACAACTTGGCCAATGCAGAGTGTCAATGTAATCTCGGCTAACTGAAACAGATTGCTATTATTAGTCGATTATGAATACATACCAGCTGTTGCTACCGTCATCGTTGTTGATGCTGCTACAGGAATTGCTGCTACTGCTGCAACGGTTGCTACTATCATCGTTTGCTGATGCTGCTACAGGAATTGCTGCTACTGCTGCAACAGGTTGCAACTATTATCATCGTTGTTGATGCTTTCACAGGAATTACGCTACCGCTGCAACGGTTGCTACTCGTCATCGTTGTTGATGCTGCTGCAGGGGTGCTGCTGGAACTGCTCGTTGTTGATGCCGCCGCAACGGTTGCTACTGTCATGTTGTTGATGTTACAGGAATTGCTACATTGCTACTGCTACTGTCATCATTGTTGATGTTGCTACAGGAATTGCTGCTGCTGCCGCAACAGTTGCCAGTGTCATCATTGTTGATGTTGCTACAGGAATTGCTGCTACTGCTTGCAACTGGTTGCTACTCGTCATCGTTGTTGATGCTGCTGCTACTGCCGGAACGGCTGCTACTGCAATGTTGCTGATGCCTGCACACGAATTGCTGCTACTGCTACGGCTCATCATTTAGTTGATGCTGCTACAGGAATTGCTGCTACTTGCTGCAACGAGTTGCTACCGTCATCATTGTTGATGCTGCTACAGGAATTGCTTCTACTGCCGCAACGGCTGCTACTGTCATCATTGTTGATGCTACTACACGTTGGAACTAGAATTGCTGCTACTGCTGCAACGGTTGCTACTGGTCATCATTGTTGATGCTGCTACAGGAATTGCTTCTACTGCTTACAAACGAGTTGCTACTGGCCATCATTGCTGATGCTGCTACAAGAGATTGGTTTCTTTCACCAACAGCGAGTAAGCTACTGTCATCATTGTTGATGTTGCTACAGGAATTGCTGCTGCACAACTTCGCGGCAAGGCCGCTACCGTCATCATTGCTGATGCTGCACCACCCAGGGTGCACCTGCTTACGCTGGTTTCTATGCATCGTTTATTACTTATACAGGAGGAATTTACTGCTACGCTGCCTGGCGGTTTTCTGTCATCGTTGTTGATTAACGCTTACAGGAATTGCTGCTACCGCTTACCAACGGTTGCTAGCTGTCATCGTTGTACATGTTGCTGCGTTGTTGATGTTGCTACAGGAATTGCTGCTACTGCTGCAACGGTTGCTACTGTCATCGTTGTTGATGTTGCTTGCAGGTGCTGCTGCTACTGCTGCAACGGTTGCTACATCGTTGTCATCTTGCTTGTTGATGCTGCTTACAGGAATTGCTGCTGCTACTGCTGCAACGGTTTGCTACTGTGTCATCGTTGTTGATGCTGCTACAGGAATTGCTGCTTACTGCTGCAACGGTTGCTACTCGTCATCGTTGTTGATGCTGCTGCAGGAATTAAGGCTGCTGCTGTAACGCCACAGATAAAATTCTGCAACTGTGGCTGAGTTTACAGCTTTTCAGTTGTATTAAAGGCTATTGCCACCCGGACCGAAGCTAAAATATACTTTATTATAATGATGGATATTTTGTAATCGATGATAATCCCTACCCGTATGTTTATAGTTTCCGCTTATCGTATCCGATGCTGTCGCTGCAGTTGCGAAACCGAAGTTGTCTCCGGATACCGCTTTTCAATGCCTGTCTGTATTCGGGAACACCTAATGGCATCTGCCTCCCTCCACTTATTACAGCGCTTCTATCACAGTACCGCTTCCATCACGGCTACTGAGATGCTGTCTCTCTACTATTGCAACTGATGATACTGATTTCTACTATTGCAACTGATGATACTGATCTTTACTATTGCAACTGATGATACTGATTCTACTATTGCTAGTGGTGATGCTGATTCTACTATTGCAACTGCTGATACCGATGATGCGTTCTGCAGCTGGTGATACCGCCTCTACTATTGCAGCCGTACTGGTAACGTCCACGATTTCAAAGATGATGTCTCTATCATTGCAGCAATGACAATGGCTCCACTATTGCAGCTACGGATACCGTCTCCACTATTTGCTAAAGAGATTGTCCCTACTCATTGCAACTGATGATACTGCCTCTATTATTATTGCAGCAAATGACACTGCCTCTCTACTTTGCAGCTACTGGTACCCGTCTCCACTATTTCTAAAGATGCTGTCTCTACTATTTTACCTGCAGCTGATGATTGCCTCCACTATTGCGGCTACTGGTAACCGTCTCCACTTTATTTCTAAAGAGATGCTGTTCTCTACTATTTGCAACTGATGATACTGCCTCCACTATTGCAGCAATTGGTACCGTCTCCACTATTTCTAAAGATGACTGGTACCAAATCTCCACTATTTCACAACTGGGATGATACTGGGCTTTCACCGCTTTTGACGCTGGCTACTGGGTACCTGTCTCCACTAGCTCTAAAGATGATGTCTCTACTATTGCAGCAAATGACACCGCATCCACTGTTGCAGCTATTGGTACCGTCTCCACTATTTCTAAAGATGCTGTCTCTACAATTGCAACTGATGATACTGCCTCTATTATTGCTGCTGTTGCCAAAGCAACATTGTCTATTTCACCTATGCTAATGCACTTAAAGTAACTTACTACATTTACTGATGGAAATAATAATAATGTCCTGGGAAAACTAACTATATTATACATTGTGAAATAACATTTACCAATCCTGGGTGAAGACTTAGCGTTCGGTGTATATTCAGGGAAAAGGCCAAACAATACGCATTAGGACCGCTTATTTTTGGCGTTTGATCCTTGCTTGAAAGAAATCATCCTTCAATACTAGCATCAAACCGAAACCAAGGAGAAACTGAGTACTAGCAACTTATCGATCATACTCTTCTGTATGTGTATATATCACCACAGCACGTAGCGTCCATACAAATGGCGGGGTACAGGTTCATTCTTCACTTCCAGTGCCACCCTTCTTCATGCGTCAATACAACTTCAAAGGTTTCAAATGCGTTCAGAGAAGGCGCAACGACAAAGTTATTCAAAGAACACTTAATTACGCATAGATCTCTCGTTAAAATCAGACAATATGGGGAACTTCTTCCACAAGGCATGGTAGTGGTGTTCATACATCCGCTCGGCACCAAAGGAAACGATCTTCAATATTCAGGCCATAAAAGCTACGACGCTTCACATTTCAACGCTCCGCCAATTCCACGACCAAACTGCCTTTTTTAGTACCCGTTTCTCCAGAGTTAAGCCTATTAACATTGATCTCCAACACTGCTGTCGCCGGCATCTTAAAGCGGCATGCTGCACTATCTTGCAGTGATGGAGAGGAACATCAAATAAAAAAGTGAATAATTCCCTCGTCGGCTCCTCACAGGTAATAGAAGTTGCTGGAAATAAAACTACTCCTAAATTGCCAGATGTAGCATTTTTGTGACTGTCGTAAACAGACGGAAAGAGCTTAGTAACTCCTGGCAGTGCAGGTTGCTTCACTGTGAGGAGCTCTGACGGTTTCTTCCCAAGTAAGCTTCCTGTCTTTCCAATCCAACCACTCCGGCAGAAACGTTAACTATATAACACTATTAACAGCCGAAAAGTAATTATTTGTTGTAATGATGAAATGCTGGGTTTGTGAATACGACAATGACTGGAACCGTGGTCCCTCGCTGGGTAATCCCCTAAAACCTTTAGCGTTAAAACCTTTCGCACGAAGAATTGCTTGGCAAGATCTATGACCAATTTAACAAAGAATATGTTGACAGCAGTAGCGTAAATCTTTCCACTCAATGTTGTCTTTAAGGAAAGGGGAACAGCAGTGGTGCTGACACACCGTGTCTGGGCGAGAGAAGAAGACGACAGCGGGTCACAGTAACGTCAACAGCCACGCTGTTGGCGACGTCGTATTTTCTATGAGTTAATGAAGGAGCATTAGTAACGTCTGCACGAAATGGGGAATATTCCGGATGATCGCGGTAGACGTCGCCCGTCAAAAACCGCTTTCCGGAACGCGTGGAGTAGAGACACAGAATATATAACATGGCGCAGATAGTGGTCTAGATAAGCCCTGGGGAGTCCAGGGAATACGGGAGGTGTAGTGGTATTAGACAACATGGCGGGGTTTGCCGATCGTCTTCAATCTCTTGTATTGCAATCGTCATTATCCTGTAATGAGGTGTAATGGGGTTGAGCGTTGTGGCCAATATCATCGCACTTTTATGCATGGTCAGACAATCGCTTGGTCTCTGAAATATATTTGGCAGTAGAAACAACTCCATTGTTATTGAAAAGGAGCCTCTAGTGGAATGGGAGTGTATACGGAAAATGTAGACTTACTCTATTTAGTGAGTTCAGTTTTACGCCGCCTTTAACAATATTCCAGCAATATCTTGGCGACGGACGCCAGAAATGGGCTTTACCCATTGTGCCCATGTGTGGAATCGAACCCGTGTCTTCAGCGTGACGAGCGAACGCTTTAGCCACCAGTCGACCACACCGCCCCAGAATTACAATGAGGTGAGGGAGATGTTTAATCATATATATGATTGTTTGATAACAGGAGTATATGTTAGATATGCAGAAGAAAGAATGCTGATAATTTAGAAAACAGGTACTGTCTCTGAAAGTTGAGCTTAAGATATATAAGAATGATAACAAGGTGCACTTGTAAAGGGCTCCGCTTGTCTAGTTTTGCCTATTATGTTAACAAAATTACTGTACATCAATGGACTTGGAGCAAGGTTAAGCAAAGGTGGACAGCCATTAAGTAGTGAACAAAGGACCGTTGGAGCATTCAGGAATAGTGGGGGGCGGTGGGGTAGCCTAATGGTTAAAGCGTTGGCTCGTCACGCCGAAGACCCGGGTTCGAATCCCCACATGGGCAAAATGTGTGAAGCCCATTTCTGGTGTCCCCGCCGTGATATTGCTGGAATATTGCTAAAAGCGGAGTAAAACCAAACTCAGTCAGTCAGTCAGGAATAGTGCAGTACATTGCTATGTCAGAGGTCAGGTGGGTATTGTGATTGTGTGAACGGGTGGATTACGTTAACAGAAAAAGTCACTTTCTTTCTGCTTGACAACGGTACAAGAATCTGCATCGGAACGTCCCACTCACGAAATAAAGAAGTTGTTATCCTTAAAGTTTGTTCAATATTGTACGTCCAAACTTCTAAAATGCCACTCAAAGAAATCAAGTCAGGGAGCCTGGCCACTTGCACCCGACCCAGTTAGTCGCCTCTTACGACAAGCATGGGTTGCTGAAGACAAATTCTAACTCGGATCTTCAATTTTGTTATTTCCTCCCTCTTGATGGATCAATGCACTGTTAAGTTATGGCAATGACACGGTTTTAGAAGTATTTTATGTGTTCACCAAAAGGCCACGGAGCTACAACGTATCGGGTTCAGACAATATTCCTCCAGGCCATATGTTCCACGATAGTAGAATATGATGCAATTATATTACATTCCGCATGCCAAACCGTATTGAGTGTCAGTTCATTTTCTGTGTAATGTAAATTTAATAATGATGAAGAGCTATGAAAGATGGTTGTGTTCTCAAATCTTCCGCAAATATTTACAGACATCATATTATGTTTCGTGCTGTTAATGCTTTACAAGGACATTCAAACCAAACAGTTTGCATCCACTAGGCATTAAAGTACAATCAGAGATCTACGAAGATGCTGGTTAGAATTCGTCTTCAACAATCCATGCTCGTCGAAAGAAGCGAATAATGGGATCGGGTGGTCACAGTTGCGGCCGATGCTCATGGTGTCAATAACTTAAAATTATCTTGCACCATATATGTGGAAGAATGTTGAGTGCAGCGTTGAACCAAGAATCCAAGAAAAGTACGACAAGAGAATGTCGTCGTAGCCTCAACTATATCCAGCTTTACGTACGTTTTAAACACCAGATGTACTTAAAACGGACAGACAGGATGGTTAAGCTGATCCAATCTGGTTCATGCAGACAAGAATCAAGTATTGCCCTGGCTGCGCGTGTATTCTGTGGTGTGTTCTTGAGACCAAGACATGAAAGTCTTCATAAACTCAACTATATCCAGATTTACGTACGTTTAGAACACCAGATGTACTTAAAACGAACAGACAGCATGGTTAAGATGATCAAATCTGGTTTGACTACCTAACCTCAAAAGAATCCGGTACATGTTATCCCATTTAGTGTAGCTAACGCCTCACGTATTGCCCTGGCTGCGCGTGCATTCTGTGGTGTGTTCTTGAGACCAAGAGACGGCGATCGAAGTGGGGCCAACACGGGCCTGTCCCAGGATTAGCCAGTAAATTAAGTGTCTCGCAGAAACTGATAGATGTGAAAAGGGCTTTCCACCTCTAATCCCGAGCAATGGCATCTCGTTATGTTGAGTCTGTTCTGAACGAAGTCATTTCCCGGATCGCTCTGGTCAATACGGTCAGAGCCGTGGTCGCCGTCGCAGCCCAGGTCGCCCATGATGGAGGAGATGCATGGGGATCATGATGTTGACGTGAGACATGAATGTAAACTTCATCGTGAAACACGACGCGGTCAGACCACCCTGGTTGTGGAACTATCTGAGCTGAAGTATAAACGTGTGAGTCTCCTCGTGGTATTAATACGCTAATGAGCCATATGCGTGCAGTAAATTATAAGATTACGTAATTGTCAATTACGGGTGAGAATGATCACATGGGTTAACTTGCGGAGTCGTGGTGTCATGTGTGTGATACTCGTGCACAGATCCATCAATTCATTACCTGCTGGATGCTGGCAAACTGATTCCTCGCCTCCGTCACAGCTGTGTCCACCTCATCATCTACTTCATCAGCTACGAATACGGCCACTTAACACTCATGAATGTTATCTGTCATTTCATACAACGCAATGCAGAGTGTCAATGTAATTCGAAACTGAAACAGATTGCTATTGGTCGATTATGAATACATACTCAGCTGTTGCTACTGTCATCGTTGTTGATGTTGCTACAGGAATTGCTGCTACTGCTGCAACGGTTGCTACTGTCATCGTTGTTGATGCTGCTACAGGAATTGCTGCTACTGCTGCAACGGTTGCTACTGTCATCGTTGTTGATGCTGCTACAGGAATTGCTGCTACTGCTGCAACGGTTGCTACTGTCATCGTTGTTGATGCTGTTACAGGAATTGCTGCTACTGCTGCAACGGTTGCTACTGTCATCGTTGTTGATGTTGCTACAGGAATTGCTGCTACTGCTGCAACGGTTGCTACTGTCATCATTGTTGATGTTGCTACAGGAATTGCTGCTACTGCTTCAACGGTTGCTAGTGTCATCGTTGTTGATGCTGCTACAGGAATTGCTGCTACTGCTGCAACGGTTGCTACTGTCATCGTTGTTGATGCTGTTACAGGAATTGCTGCTACTGCTGCAACGGTTGCTACTGTCATCGTTGTTGATGTTGCTACAGGAATTGCTGCTACTGCTGCAACGGTTGCTACTGTCATCGTTGTTGATGCTGTTACAGGAATTGCTGCTACTGCTGCAACGGTTGCTACTGTCATCGTTGTTGATGCTGCTACAGGAATTGCTGCTACTGCTGCAACGGTTGCTACTGTCATCGTTGTTGATGCTGCTACAGGAATTGCTGCTACTGCTGCAACGGTTGCTACTGTCATCGTTGTTGATGTTGCTACAGGAATTGCTGCTACTGCTGCAACGGTTGCTACTGTCATCATTGTTGATGTTGCTACAGGAATTGCTGCTACTGCTGCAACGGTTGCTACTGTCATCGTTGTTGATGCTGCTACAGGAATTGCTGCTACTGCTGCAACGGTTGCTACTGTCATCGTTGTTGATGCTGCTACAGGAATTGCTGCTACTGCTGCAACGGTTGCTACTGTCATCGTTGTTGATGCTGCTACAGGAATTGCTGCTACTGCTGCAACGGTTGCTACTGTCATCGTTGTTGATGCTGCTACAGGAATTGCTGCTACTGCTGCAACGGTTGCTACTGTCATCGTTGTTGATGCTGCTGCAGGAATTGCTGCTACTGTTGCAACGCCACAGATAAGTGCAACTGTAGCTGAGCTACAGCTTTCAGTTGTATTAAGGCTACAGCCACCCAGACCCAGACCGCTATTATAATGAATGCATCCGATGCTTACCCGTATGTCCAATCCGCTATCAATCCGATGCTGTCGCTGCAGTTGCAACCGAAGTTGTCTCCGAAGCTTCTTTTCAATGCTGTCTGTATTAGAACACCTAATGGCACTGCCTCCACTATTGCAGCTATTGGTACCGCTTCCATCACAGCTGAAGATGCTGTCTCTACTATTGCAACTGATGATACTGATTCTACTATTGCAACTGATGATACTGATTCTACTATTGCAACTGATGATACTGATTCTACTATTGCAGCTGGTGATGATACCATTTCCACTATTGATACTGATTATACTATTGATGTTGTGCCTCTACTATTGCAACTACTGATACCTCCACGATTTCTCTATTATTGCAGCAAATGACACTGCCTCCACTATTACAGCTATTGGTACCGTCTCCACTATTTCTATGCTGTCTCTACTATTGCAACTGATGATACTCTATTATTGCAGCAAATGACTGCCTCCACTATTGCAGCTATTGGTACCGTCTCCACTATTTCTAAAGATGCTGTCTCTACTATTATTGCTGATGATACTGCCTCTATTATTGCACTGCCTCCACTATTGCAGCTATTGGTACCGTCTCCACTATTTCTAAATGCTGTCTCTACTATTGCAACTGATGATGCCTCTACTATTGCAGCTACTGGCCTCTATTATTGCAGCAAATGACACTGCCTCCACTATTGCGGCTATTGGTACCGTCTCCACTATTTCTAAATGCTGTCTCTACTATTGCAACTGATGATACTGCCTCTACTATTGCTGCTGTTGCAAGCAACATTGTCTATTTCACCTATGCTAATGCACTTAAGTAACACACATTTACTGATGGAAATAATAATAATGTCCTGGAAAACTAACTATATTATACACTGTGTATAACATTTACCAATCCTGGTGAAGACTGCGTTCGGTGTATATTCAGGGAAAGGCAAACAATACGCATTAGGACCGCTTTTACTGTTGGCGTTTGATCCTGCTTGAAAGAAATCATCCTTCAATACTAGCATCAAATAAAACCAAGGAGAAACCGAGTACTAGCAACTTATCGATCATACTCTTCGTATGTGTATATATCACAGCACGTGTCCATACAAATGGCGGGGTACAGTGTGCGGTTCATTCTTCACTTCAGTGCCACCCTTCTTCATGTCAATACAACTTCAAAGGTTTCAAATGCGTTCAGAGAAGGCGCAACGACAAAAGTTATTCAAAGAACAGTTAAATTACGCATAGATCTCGTTAAATCAGACAATATGACAGAACTTCTTCCACAGGCATGGTATGGTGTTCATACATCACTCGGCACCAAAGGAAAACGATCTTCAATATTCAGGCCATAAAAGCTACGACGCTTCACAACGCTCCGCCAATTCTGACAAACTGCCTTTTTATGCCGTTTCTCAGAGTTAAGCCTATTAACATTGATCTCCAACACTGCTGTCGCCGGCATCTGCAGCGGCATGCTGCACTATCTTGCAGTGATGGAGAGGAACATCAAATAAAAAAACGAATAATTCCCTCGTCGCTCTCACAGGTAATAAAAGTTGCTGGAAATAAACATAAATTGCCGAATGTGCATTTTTGTGACTGTCGTTAAAATCAATTCCAAACATTGCTATGAACATTAACCCAAAAGAAATATGCCGTAAAGCAAAAAAAAACTTGTAAACATTGATTGATGGTATTGGGTTATGTAAATTGTGGTTCCAACAGTGCAACCAAAGTCAGCAATTTGGGATACACCATAACTGTCGATATTACAATTTCTAATGTAATATTGCACGAGGAACGAGTATGGGGCGAATGTGGACCGTTTTTCCTGTCGTAATCGTTTTTGTGTCTGTCGTTCTCACTGTCTACAACAATAAGATGAAAGTTGCAGTTATCACGGGGATCATAAAGCGTGCAGAAATGGCTTTTCAGGGAACAATTGGCTTGCCTTTGCATGTGTTTGTCAAAAGTTTGGAAGGATCTTTCGCGAACAACTGTATCATCACTATCAGAATTTCTAATAATGACTTATAAACATATGCCCATAGTATAGTCGTACAGTCGAAACTTTTTTTAGAAACTTAAATTATGTATATTATTGAGGAATTAAGGATGTACGTCGCGTTTAGCAATATTTCAGCAAAAAAACTAAATGTTTTTCACATTTCTTTCCCATGAGTGGACTGGAACCCTGGTCTCCGATAAAATGAGCGAATGTTTAACAGTGGCTGCTTCCAACAGCTTATCATCATATCCCGTGTATGTTGTATCTCTCGATTAACGGTTGTTACGGTAACTGGCGATAATAAAACATATTCCGAGCGTTAGCATATATTTACGGAAGGTGAAATTGGCTATAATCACCCAACGTGTTTATAACCCACACGGCTGACAGATTTTGGCAGTTTTATCCTGGATTTTACCTGAACCAGCGGTGGTCAAGATGGGTAACAGCCAACATAAGTATGATAAAAGGATGGCATCATCATCAAGAGCGTCTGAGTTCTCACTCATACATGTCAGTAAACGTGATTCTCTATAATTCCAGTTGCTCTTGCGCGCTCCTGTACTTATCAAAATATAGCCTAAGCTATGAATATTTATTCCAAAGACGTTTGCACTTTCCATGACGCCCAGGACATGGATGGACCTTGGAGTCAAAGCCGCAGGCATGGCGAAGATGGCAATAGAAGCAACGAGCCATGACATCATGGCGTTTAAGATATGCTGTTTGTACCAAGGAAGGTAATCCACTGGCAATGTGTTAAAAAGTCTCAGTGCATTGTTGATATTTTATGTCAACATTATCCTTAAGAATCACATTTTGGCGATTTCGAGTGGGAAGTGACTGGTCCTGGGCAGCAAAATGAAAGCCCTCTGTTTCACATTTAAGTCAAGGCGACTTAATCCAGGCGAAAGTGTCGGTTGGATTGTTATTCTGTTCGACACACTACATGTATACAAGATGCAGATTTCCTCAGAAAGCCTTTCCTTAAATAACCGATTCTGGGCAGACTTTGTGAATGACATTCCCCTGGTTTACTCCCATCGCTGTACCGTCAGGCAGTATATCGTCGTAAGCAAAATCAATTTCAACTTTGAGATTCTTGGCACGCTTCAAAAAGCTTAGGAATTCCTTATTTTCATCATGAGTCTTGACATGCATCACCAGAGGATCATCGGATAAATGCATATGTGCAAGAGTACACAATAAAATCATGAATAGCCTCCACATTTATCAAACCCTTTTATCAAACCTTCCGAATTGATTGGCATATATAAACGATTAAGAGATGACCGAGGATGGTGGGCTCTGTTGTCAGATATGATCCTTCCAGTAAGGCGGTAAAGACTCTGGATGTCTTGTTTGGTCTGGCACCGCAAAAGTATTTGTGGATTTGACCTTGTTATTATTATGATTATTATAAGTAGTATTCAAGACGACACTTCAAAGAAAATATAGCACATCAACCAAGAAGCGGACCGACTGAGACAATCTATGATCAAATACAGCAATGACTGCCATTATAGCAGGAAAGCAGGCAGCATGGAAATATATTGAGATACGTATTGCCTCCTTTGCATGGCTAGTCCATCAAGCAGAGACATGGACTCATGGGTCTGTCGGCAATATCTTGAGCAAGGAGACTCCCAACTGCCTGGCACTAGATATTAGAGGCGCCCTCCCAATGGGCAGATTAGCAGTAAACGTGTCGAAGCACGTCCATCTCGGAAAGCTAAGTGATCAAGTTCAGGCGGTTTTTTCTCTTCTTAAGCGTGTAGTACGTAATTAGCATCAACCTTGCTTCTTCCCGAGGTGAGGAGATAGTTCTCGACAAATGAGGCTGAAGAGCAAAGCCAGACACTCGTCTTATCAGCGCAGTAAACGCTGGGCTATTGAAACAATCGCGCTCGAGTTACGTGACTGATATATCATTACAGGTACAAATTGGAAAATGCAGTAATTATATAGCTGGAGAATAGGAGATGATTGCTGCTGGAGTGTACCTTTGGAGGTGTTCATAAAAAGCATAACTGATGGGTTATTCACTTAAAGAATGCAGACATTGTCGCTAGAGGAATCTGTAGCTGTTTCAAAGCCGAAGGTGGATCTGCCTAGTTTGAGACTGAGGTTAAGAAAATTTGAGATAGGATTGATTACATTTAATTCAAGGTTGCGTTTTAAAAAGAATGGGTAAACATTTACAACTAAAGCCCAAAACGTGGAAAGGTTCTGAATGACTTTTTACTGATTTGTCTCCATGGGTAATGTTGGTACAGTGGAATATCGTAAATCGATAGCAAGTATACCCGAATAGGAACTCGAAACGACATGAGTGAATGTCCCACAAGGCTACCCCTGAATCAAGTGGGAGATCGACTCTCAGTGAATGGGTGACGAAAGAACGAATGCAATCCATGACCACGGGGTGAGTGAGTGAGTATGGTTTTACGCCGCTTTTAGCAATATTCCAGCAATATCACGGCGGGGGACACCAGAAATGGGCTTCACACATTGTACCCATGTGGGCAATCGAACCCGGGTCTTCGGCGTGACGAGCGAACGCTTTAACCACTAGGCTACCCCACTGCCCCCATGACCACGGATACAATGGTGACAAAACATATCTGAAATATAAACATAAATCTGAAACATAATTCTTTAAAAACGACATACTACACCACTACTTCATATGCCTCCATCGAGAAGACCTACCAGAGGAGGGTATACCAAAGGTGAGTGACCTCATATAAAGGATATCAAGCATACAGGGATATCACATGATATTGGTAATATGATAAGACATGTTTTCTGACTAAATACATTGGAAGTTGCATTTTACTAAATCAAAACAAGGGATTGAAGTTTTATTTAACGGCAAAATTCGTTTCTGCAGAAGAAGTGAATCGCATTGGCAAATCAAAAACAAGGGATTATAGCATCATGAAGTTCACTGGCTGTGTATTTTGGGAAGCATGATTTGGATCACCGGGGAAGGATTTTCATTGAGAACACCAGAACTCTGAAAATGATTCATATACACATGCAAATCATACATACAACTCTTCTTCAAAGAATTTTCTGTGGTTTTGTCGCTTTTATTTCCATAAACCAAACTAAAATAATGGACCACCCACAAACGACCTACTCTTTCCTGAATGGATGATACTTGAATGGGCGGGGCTTGATTCCATTGTGATTTTGAACGATGTCATTGACATCGTAAGCCAGTATGCCAATTGTAAGACTGTACGAGTACTTGAAGCCCATTTACAGTACGTTCACCAGTTTTACGTTAATAGTTCTATATACGCGGAAATGATCAAGTCAAATCTTAAAATATCCAAGGTATATATACATTTACACATTCCACGGTCACTTTCAGGACCAACATGAATGAAGTAGACATGAAAATGACAGTCAGTGTAGATATGACCCGATAGTACGATGGACAGATGGCATTTTATATCCCCACATTTTATGCATTGGACATATTAAACACACGAAAACGTACGAGTTCCCTATTCCGATTCCAATACGTAAAGGAATAATGACTGTGATGTCAAAGTATGTATTTATTAACGTTATTCGAAGCGTCTCCTAAAATA
Source organism: Haliotis rubra (assembly GCF_003918875.1). Taxonomy (NCBI): domain Eukaryota; kingdom Metazoa; phylum Mollusca; class Gastropoda; order Lepetellida; family Haliotidae; genus Haliotis; species Haliotis rubra. The sequence continues at coordinate 1,077,041 of NW_025765248.1, forward strand.
GAGCCTAAACGTCGTTTTCTGAACTTTCGCTTAGACATTGATATTTCGAAACAGCCTACTTTGGTGACTTGACTGTTTTATAAGTGTCTTCTTAAACACTGTTTAGATAGGATCAGATTTCCTTCGCTAGTATAACAATGTGAAAAGCCATAAAAACTACACAGATTCAATCACATGTGAATTACTGAAACGTCTAAGGTTTTTTGTCCTTTTATTATTCGGATTTTAAGTTTAAATGGTTACTGATAATAATAATATATATTTCCTAAAATCATATTAACATTTCAAGCATTACTTGTTTCATGGATAAGTAATTCATACGTGTATATCTAACTGGTATTATCTTGAATATAATGGTGAAAGATTTCATATAAGAAGGTCAAGATATATTTGAATAATATCACGACTATTATTGCATGACATTAATCTTTAAGATTACATCTGAACTTGCGGGGTTTTTGTCTTATGGTTGTCCTAAAGGCAGTTCTCAGCTACGTCGTAAGAAGAATCGCTTAGTCAAACCAGACAGGATCCGCTCATTTCGGGTTTGAGTCCCAAGTTTGTTCTGAGTCCGATTCCATAATCTATCAGCATAACTGCGTGCTCATGAAATGATACGTGTAAATGACTACGACCATTGATTTTGTGTGAGAGAGACTGACTGAGTTTGGTTTTACGCCGCTTTTAGCAATATTCCAGCGACATCACGGCGGGGGACACCAGAAATGGGCTTCACACATTGTGAGAGATTCGAACCCGGGTCTTCGGCGTGACGAGCCAACGCTTTAACCATTACTCATTGTTGTGAGAGAGAGAGAGAGAGAGAGGAGTAGAGAGAGGTCATCATCTTGTACACATAGACTGGTAGGGGGTTACCTAATTTTGTACACATACGGGGGGGGGTCACTTTTGGGAGTGGGGTGTAATTAACACTGTACATGTTTCTCCATAAACATTATCACACACACACACACACTCACTCACTCACTCACTCACTAGCCATAAACGGTCCCTTAGCAAGTTGGTGGTACCATTGTCCAAACCTGCATTTTAAAAAATGTGGCATGTCACATCAGAGAATAATAAGCCTCGATTAAAGGCAAAATAGGAGTGAAAATCAAACTCATGAATAATTGTAAGCTATGGACACCAGTTGTTCGGCAAGGTGTAAGCATTTCCTGCCCTTCCGGTAGCACACGGCCCTCTTACTCTCTTATATACTATTGGCATAATAATTGAGATCCTAATGCTTGAAGCGTTTAATGAGGTCTTTTATTAGAAGGCTAATATGTGCAATGAAGCAATGAAGCCTAATATGTGTTCTCGCTTGCAGCATTTCTTAAAGACAGGTTAACAGGGACCATTGATCGACCATCTACACCGAAACCCCTTTGATCAGGATGCCTGTTCCTTGGTCCTGCGTCTTGACTAAGGAGTTTTCACATTACGGAACAACAGTACTTTCTCGAACACCTGGTGTCATCACTGATTTTCAGTGATCCATTAACATTAGTAATTTACTTTTTTACTTTTTGTCTTCCTTAATTCTGTCCAAAGGAATCTGTCTTTTCAGATAATCGGCGCTGGTTCATTTCAGGCGTTGACGTTTTGAGCATACTTCTGTCATAGAGTAAACCATTTCAATAAGTTTCTGTAAAACTTCATATATTCAAACAACATAATCCGACGATGAAGAATCGCCGTCCGACTTCTGAATGTGTGTAAGTGACAGAGCGGGTCTCCACATCGGGAACATTGGCCACACGGTCCCGATGTGCGTTCTGTCAGGTGATTTCCATCTTATGTACCATTTCTACCATTATTCCCCAACCATAATAAAAATGGCTGCTGCTGTCTTCAACTCTACCGCTGACTTTTGTCCTCCGTCTCTTGTCCACCATCCTGAACTGCCATCCGAGAATATCCCCGACGAACGCTCTTGGACACTTCCAGTAAGCAATAAATAGCGAGTAAGTGAGTGAGTCTAGTTTCACGCTGCTTTTAGCAATATTCCAGAAATATCACGACAGGGGACACCAGAAATGGGATTGATGCATTGTACCCATGTGGGGAATCGAACCCGATTCTTCGATGTGACGATGTTAACCAATAGGCTACCCCACCGCCAGAGCAGGAACTATTCAAAATGAAGTAAATATTCAAATGTTGACCATTAGTCTAATGTCCTTCAGGGTTAACACATCATTAGATAACTCAGCATTGTGAATGCTGTTTGACAATTTTGCATCAACCAACATGTGTCAAAGAATTCAAATTGACAAATGTACTTTCAGCAAATAGAAACTAGTTTTATCTCTGCAGGGAAAGGCTTTTGATGGCCCAAATGCCTTTTCAAGAGGATCACAGTGAATTTTTGTATTGATGGGTGTTAAAGTCTACGACTACACATTCTACACTGACAAAAGGCATGACATCATTTACGCAAACCCATCCTTCCAACGTCACCTTCTCACATTGATCAGAATGAAGAGGATGACCCATCTGATGAAGGATTAAGAATAAACTCAGTTTATGTTCCTTTCAATAAGACCCGTGAAGGTCCGGGTTAGAATATTGATCTTCAATAACCCATGCTTGTCGTAAGAGGCGACTAACGGGATCGGGTGGTCCGGCTCGCTGGTTTGGTTGACACATGTCATCGGTTCCCAATTGCATAGATCGATGCTCATCATGTTGATCACTGGATTGTCTGGTCCAGACTCGATTGTTTACAGACCGCCGCCAGCTGGAATATTGGTGAGTGCGGCGTAAAACTAAACTCACTCACTCACTCACTTCTTTCAATAAGGACGCTGACATTCAAAGGTTTTCTCTGTTCTTTAGAATGTGACAGTTTTCACTGCAAGCGATTTATATTAAAACGAACATGCACGTGTACCGAAAGACATTTTTCGTCGTGTGACTTGCGACCGAAGTAAAACTTTCACTTTGAATAGCGTAAATGATTTATTTTCGGCATTTTAATTTTCTTTATTTTGGTTTCCAGTTTCACAATGTCTACGCAATGGATCGTGGAATATTGCCCTCTGATGAATATCCTTACAGCGTTACTATGAAAAGCGCCATGATGAGTTTCATTAACCAACTCTGATGGGATTATTCAAACTGTCACATTTCATGCCTTAATAATGTATTTCGAAATTGAAAATGTTTAAATCCATTTAAAATAAGGTGTTTGTGAACTGAAGCTTAATAATTTCCTGTTCCAGATAGATTGCAATACGCCTTTACGATTTTCTTTTAATCGTATTTACTCTCAACAAAATGCTATTGGGATAATCGTTTCCTGAGACTCTTCGGGAATGTGTTGCTGAGAAACCCTATCGATTTGGTTTAAAGATGCCTGCACGCGCCTACAATACATGAAGTGTCAACAGTACGGCATTAACTTTATTTCCTAGTTTTTGTAACTGATGAGCCCATCAATCGCCAGAAACACGCTGCTTCCTATCAACAGTTAAAGTTCGGCCCGGCCCAAAGTGTCCAACACGTTGCTATCATCAATCCGTTATGACCAGAGACAGACTCGGATGGTGCTGTGCAAGGTGGTCGATGTAAAGGCGACACTTTAACGCTAGATGACGTTTCTTTGGGGGCTTGTTTCAAACTAATCTAAATTCGATGAGATAGTCTTCGTGTCTTAGGTTCAATGTTCAATATTTCCTTTTATGAATTAACATTTATGGTTTGGTGATCACAGACTTCATTAAAAGCGACTTATGGATAGAAGTCTTGTTAATTAAATATGACAATGTTTTTTTACGAAAACATAACTTTGATACGGCCCCGTAGGTTTCGAGAGGGAATACGTCTCTTGGCATCGGAGAAGGCAAAAACCTGTTTGAGTCGATAGTCATTATTTAAGCCGCTGAACTTGCACAAAGAGCACAGTCTGTTCTCGTTAGAAATAAGGAATTTTCTCCTTCATCTGAAGCGAGAACATTTCAACAACAATTAATTACGCATCACCTACAGTTATTCTCGCGGTAACAGGGAAAACCTCACGTCATCGGGATCAATAAATTAACATAACTGGCGTTTGTTTAAAATATGTTGCTGCAACCGCTAGAGCTTGTTAGTGCTCTATTTACATGTTGTAAAAGACTGATTGGGCGTATAGATCTAACGTACATTTAACACTCTAACAGCAATTTAAATGTGTGTTGAATGTATAATGCATGAGACAAAAACCCGCGTCGTCAGTGGAATGATGTGTCAGCGTATGCATCATTGCTATCTCAATTAGTGAGTGAGTGAATGTGGTTTTACGCCGTTTTTGGCTCTATTCCAGCAATATCACGAACACCAGAAATTGACTTCACACATTCAATCCGTGTGGGGAATCGAACCCGAGTATTCGGCGTGACGAGCGAACGCTTTAACCTCTAGGCTACTCTACCACCCTTCTCAGTCATTTATAACTCTTTGCACCATACAGGGCGATGGGGTAACCTGATGGTTAAAGCCCCCGCTCGTCACACTGAAGACTGGGTTCGATTCTCACAAAATGGGTACAATGTGTGAAGCCCATTTCTGGTGTCCTTACTCAGGATGAATACATGCGAAAGCGATTTTCCGACGCGACGAATTACTTGGTTCGATTCAGCCTCCATCTGTGTAACACTATAAATTATTGCCTCTTCGTCTCCAACTCCGTTATTCGGAAGGCTTGTTACTAAACGTGGCGTAAATCTCACTCACTCACTCACTCACTCCGATTAGTGCATTAAACAGTGTTTATTCTGTCCGATTTGACAACCGCCCTGATGGAACGACTAATCGCTTGTTAGCTTAACACTGTTTTGAAATTGTTGCGCAAGCTGATGCTCTGATCTGCCCACGAGGTGTTAACATGGGGAAGGATTATATCACCCCCTTGGTGGCAGAGCACAGATACAAAGTAGGGGGGAGCGCTCGACCCGGAACAAACAGTAGCATGCGTGGATAACCTCTACCAGAGCTGCCATCAAGGTACACCTCTTACACACCGGAGATCATGCTCAGACAATCGTGTTTGTCAGTCAGACATCACAAGGAGTCATCAAAACCGATGAGGCGATTATTACGTCGACACACGTGCCATGCACTTGGTTTGTTATCGTGCACAATCCGCCTTATCAGAAACCACCCAATTTCACCACCGACCGACACCAAGGCAAATCATCTCCAATAAATGTGTTTCGCTCGACAGCTGCTGATGAAAAAACCTGGACTTATTTCCTAGATTGCTTGATAAATTTGTCCCCTCTGACAAGATGGGCGCAGCCCAGGCTTGCAACATATAACAGTAGATTAATTTCCCCCTTGGGGGTGATATACGGGCTATATCTCCACTCGGTAACATTAAATAAGACTTTGCGATTCTTTTTTGGCCTATCGGCCTTGTTCCAGGGTCGAGTGAGTAGAAGGAACCTTTGTCATCAAACAGAACAAGAGTCAAATCAACACTGGCAGAGAGCTGATGGTGGATTTGAACAACGACATTAATGTGTTCTTACAAAGAGTCCCCACAGTTAACACAAACAGTATAGCACAGTCTTGAATTCAATATATCTTTAAAAAATCGATAACCGTCCACATTCATATATACAGTTGTCCTATCTACAAACCTATGGACGCATACACACGTGTTGTAAGTCTCATCTTCACGTATGTCTGGCTTCTTACTTGCTTAGTGTAGCTGCACCCGTACGTGTGGCGTAATCCTGCACGTCCATGCATTTTCGTTATATCGAGGCAGGTTTCAGTCAAATTAATTGTCAGTCGAACGTATTTGATTGAATTAGGCAATGAACATTATTCAATAAAATTAAATGCATTGGTAAAATGATCTTACCTTTCGTTCGTGGTAGCCGTTCAGCACTGGTACTCCATTAAACAAGGACGCCTGAAGGAAAAACGAGAACTGTTAAACCAGCACCTAACGTCATGGAGGATGTTCCCAGTCCGGCACATCCACACGTCGGTACTGTGATATCTATACACAAGCACCCTATGTGCTTTCTAAACTAGGTCTAACTGTTATCTACGACGTGCGCGTTGCACACCATCTGAATGCGTTGTTTTTAGACGATGGCTTAAGTGCATAATTTCTTCAAAAGCTATTATTACAATATGCTGCCGATGTGAAACTATATTGATTCGACATTCCTTCGCCTTTGCACGGGGAATCTCATTTGTTGGCCAAAGCGTACAAAAATCAAATAACGATTTTCTCAATTTCTACTTTAAGATGAGCACAGGTGCAGTAGACGCGAATATTGAACAGGTGGTGTCATATTTCAGTGATTTAAGGCATGTGTAACTAAACACCGGAGGTGATATTTCGTATTTTAAGGGACTGGAAGTCATGTTTATTACACTATGTGGCATCGTATACCTATGTCCTTCTAATAATGAGTGAGTGAGTGAGTGAGTTTAGTTTTACGCCGCACTCAGCAATATTCCATCCATATGGCGGCGGTCTGTAATTAATCGAGTCTGGACCAGACAATACAATGATCAACAGCATGAGCATCGATCTACGCAATTGGGATACAATGCCATGTGTCAACCAAGTCAGCGAGCCTGACTACTCGATCCCGTTAGTCACCTCTTACATCTTATAATGTGACTGGCATGACGTGATTGCCCTATACACAAACACCCGGTGTCATTACTTTACAAGATACATTCACAATTTCTGTCTTTTCATTTTACCCCCAGCGGCATCTGTTTAGAACGACAGGTGAAGGATACTGTAGATGAAGAAAATAATTCTCATTCGTTGGCGTTTTCAATTTACTTCCTGGTGGGATAGCATCAGTCAAAACAGCAAATATGTCACTTGTATTATCACGATTACCACTTTGGGGAAATCCTTGAGTAAGAGTATGGTACCGGGACGAACCGGGATTCGAACCCACAATGGTAGGTATCGGCTGCCTAAGGGACACAACTCTGTACATCAAATTGGGAAAATATTACACGACTTAGTCCACTGGCGATGTAGCGTTATGTACGCTTAAACAACGCTTTTAGCATTGCAGTTTTATGATACTCCAATCGACGGGAACGGTAGGGTAGCCTAGTGGTTAAAGCATTCGTTCGACACGCTGAAAGATCGGGTTCGATTCTCCTCATGGATATTATGTGTGAAGGACATTTCTAGTGTGCCCCACCGTCATTCAACAATAATGATACTCACTCAGTCAGTCATTTCACTGCTAAGATAATCCCAAAGTTTACGTTTACTACCGCCCAACCACAGAAGAGTACAAAACATGACATGGTGGTTGGAGGGTATATGACAGGACGACATTTACATTTTTCAAATTAAAAAAAAGTAAAATTCAAATTATTACTCATTCCAAACCTGAACAGTCTCCAAAGTGCACGTCCCTCAACGTTTAGGTACAGCTGTACTGATAAGATCAACCTTTAAAGGTACACGTCAACCGTACCATCATGGCGGTGTATCACTGAACGAGATGATTAACCTTTTCAAGGAGGGACCGCGAGTGCCAAGAAGACGTTTTTGAATTAGACTTAGAACGTGTCACATCGAATGACGATGGTATTTATTGAACCAAAGGTGAGGGATATCCAAGACACATGCGTGTGGTTCATCGGAGTTCAACAGGTCATCGCCAGTCTCGGGTGTAACATACTGACCATTCATTAGGAGTCGAATTCTTTCAAAACAGCAAATGGCTTGTCAATATCATATGGTGTCTGTTACATCGAACTGAAATAGTTCATGTTTGCTTTTCAGAACCGAAATCGACTATTAGCTTCAGTAAGTATTGATCATTTTACCTTATTCAACTGACCAGGACGTAGATCGAACAGTGGAGAATGCAATGATTGGTTTTACTTCACTATATAAAGGCAGGACAGTTGGGTAGCCTAGTGGTTAAAGCGCTCGATTGTCACGCTGACGATCCGGGTTTAATTCCTCACATGGGTACAATGTGTGACGTTCATTCCTGATGTCCCCTGCCGTGACATTGCTGGAATATTGCTAAAAGGGGCGTAAAACTATACTCACTCACTCATGAAGACAATACGACTGACAATCAATAGATGATCGCTTAGATGGTCTCATTTATTGCTAAATATAAACGGTATAAATTGTGTTGAGGCCATGTCATCACTCTCCCGTTATCTCGGGTACACAATGGTCTACTGCATGTGAAACAACCCCAGGTCAACAATTCTACGTAATGTACAACGTTATGTCAAACAACTTCTTACGAGTCAGTTACAGTGTCTACTGTAGTCATTACAACTGACCGCCACTGACGTAATGTCAAACAACCTCGAGTCAACAACCTCGTCAAACAAGTCAACACAAGTCAAACACCTCGAGTCAACACAAGTCCACTGACGTAAGTGGCCACTGACGTAATGTCAAACAACCTCGAGTCAACACAAGTGTACTGACGTCATATTAAACCACGTCAGATCAACCCGGATATATATATGAATGTTATGTCTAACCACCGTGGGAATTTTGGGAACCTGGGGACGTAATGTCAAACAAAATCAGGTCCACAACAGTGTTTGTGGATGTCATACAACGTCTTTCATCTAAGACACCCACGTCACAGGTACATGGACGTCGTGTTCAACGCCGGCTAAAAACCGTATATTTGAACGAAATGATCGGGTATATATGAATACGTAATGTATAATGTGACACGTACGTAACGTCAAAACGACATCAGTTAAAGACATTCTAACTTTGTTCCCTATTATTTTGTTCCGATTGTTTTCCCTCAATAACTTTAATTGCGTTTAAAATAGTGTGTGTATCCAGTTTTATTTAATTTAAGCCTATTTTGTATATTCTTAACGAGTGTTTTGTTCCATAAATATATGATACGCATGACTTATAGCGGAAAAAGAGCAATGATTTTTACAGATTATGGAAATAGTTTTGTCTCTTTTATTTATATAACACTATGTCTGTTTGAAACAATATGTTTTGGAGTTTTTAAAAATGCAGGAGATTGAAACAGCTGGTGGAGAGTAACAGAATTGTCCCGCTACAACTCAGGCGCAGAGAAGCTAGCGAGGCGTCCTGTGACAGGTGTTCGTGCTTCAGTGGGACAGGTCCGATTGTGTCATTCATCACACTTTGATCAATAGCATTCAGTCGCATCCCTATCATGCCGTGTAAGCGGGGATCGATACATTCAACAGATCACACTCGTGGTTGTATTTGTGGACAGTTACTTACCAGTAATCTGAATGGCATATGATACTGAGTAGGCAAGTCGGTGACAGTTAACACAGTGCACCGTCAAATGATAGATGATATGAAGCGGGCTTAAAAGTGATTCACTGTCTGATTAGTATTCTAAATGACAATACAATGCGACATTAGAGCGGGAAAGCAGAAGAAATTGGTTAAGTGAGAAGTAAGATAAGATATATGATATACAGCAGTCATAACAGAAATGTCTGTACTGCGTAGATGTCAATTATACAATACGCCTATGTGCGTGTATGAATGTAAGCATGCATGTATGCATGAGCCTGCGTGCGTGCGTACGTACAACGTATGTATGTATGTATGTATGTATGTATGTATGTGCGTCCGTGCTTGTGTGCGTGCGGTGTGTGCGTGCGTGCGTGCGGTGTGTGTGTGTGTGTGCGTGCGCGTGTACGTGTGTGCGTGCATGTATGTCTGTCTGTGTGGGTGTACCTATTCCAACGTGTCTTTGACATACACAATGTCCAAATCGAGAAAGTATTTTATGCCATAAACTGTCGTAATGGTCTATTACAGAAGAGGCGGCACCCACTATAACCATGAACAATTCAGGTGACTCTACATTTCACAATCTCAGACGTAATGACTGCAACCGTCATGTGAACTCATCGCTGTAATAGCGTCTTCAAAGTGCCCACCTGATCAACAATCTGTTATCATTGTACGCATTTATATTTGACGATTCTACGCACAAGGAACGTTTCGATAAATAATGGCGTCATTAGTTAGAACCCGAGCAATGACGTAATATACATGAAAAGTGCATTCGGAACACTGATATGTCATTCTTAGCCGAATTAGCCTGCCCAGGCTCGGAATGATTGAACTTTTCGAAGCCTTTGATGTCTGAACGTCGACCTCTAGTGCTGATGTCTTTCAGTGGCATTGATGTAGTTTGATGGTTTTGAGGATAAGGTAAAACATTTATTGTTACAGCAGACTTTGGGCCATCGATACGGCGTATGTAGACGTTCCCATCGGTAATCGAGCAAAAGGGATGGTTTCCTGACAACCGTGGTCCGGACGTACGCTGTTTCACTGTTAATAGTTGTCTGCTATTAGTATCATGTATCACGTGACATGCCCTCGACGTCATTTGTCACTTCAGACCGAACTATCCTCGATTATAGAGTGTGTCCTAAAAGAGTATACACATTATGAGCTGGATAATCGAGCGTCGTGGCCGATATTACTCCACAGAGAACACGCCACTTTCGCATCGGTCAGGGATGAGACACAAAACATAAAATCGTTGCCCATTTAAACTGTATTTACATTGATATTCCAACATTCTTATATTAGATGTTCAGAGATGAATCAATTTCTGTTGCTCCATAATTACGAATCGTTGGAAAGCATTACAACCAGTCAGTTAAACTGGTATATGGTAATTCGAAAAAAGATAAAATATTCCGGTATGGAAAATGGATGGTTTCAAAAGGTTTTAATGGTGTTTTTCAAGGATATCTCATCTCTTTTCCCGAACCAAAAGCCATTTGTTTCATGAAAAAAGGATGAATAACAAAGACGTTTAATCAGCAAAATAAACACACGTTAGAACACATGAATACGACAGAATAACCACATACATGGATATACTTGTGTCTGTGCTTTTTCAAACAGTTTTTTATGAAATAATAATAAGGATCATAATGATGTGAATTAGGTGAAGTTTGATTATAGGTGAATACCCGGCTAATACTGTGGCCTTAAAAGACATCGCCAACTTATGCAGATATTTTCAAGAATAATCGCACACGAGGAATGATTTGTGGACTCGTCTTCAGCATCGGTAATAGTGAGTGTGTGAGTTTGGTTTTACGCCGCTTTTAACAATATTCCAGCAATATTACGGCTGGGGATACCAGAAATGGGCTCCACACATTGAGCCCATGTGGGGAATAGAAGCCAGGTCTTTGATGTGACGAGCAAACGCCTTAACCACTAGACTACCCCACCGTCCCTCATCGGTAATAAGGGCTTGACCCACGTACAACTGGAAACACACGTGTCATCGTATCCCAACTGCGTAAAGCCCATGCTGTTGGTCACTGGATTGTCTGGTCCAGACTCGATTATTTATCGACCGCCGCCATATAGCTGGAATATTGCTGAGTGCGGCGTTAAACAACAAACCAACCAGAAATAATGCCATTCCACACGAGTGATTGGTTTACAAGTTCCAGTTTTTAGGTTTCAGGCATACCATTACATGTCCTAAAACGTCATTGTGAAAATCTTGGCATGTTCAAAGGGATTTACGATAGAGAAAATACAAAAGTCGCATCACCATGGAATACTTATTATCCGTAACATCAGAGTTGTTACCCGAGTGGTTGTATTATAGTGCACATTATTATTGATATGACAGTTTGAGCTGTTATTAATTGTCTGAAAGAAACCCTGATGATTTTAACTTGTAGGCCCCCAGCCCAAGCAAACCTAAGAAGTCAGTATGGTTTTACGCCGCTTTTGTCAATATTCCAACAATAACTATCTTGGTGAATTGCGTCGCAATTTGGTCAAATGCCATAAATATAACCAACCAGCACGCCCACCCACCCCGACGCGGGGATGAGAAACAAAGCCTTATATAATGTTAACGGCAAGGAACGCCGATGAGTTGAGACATCAACGCACTCGTATTGGTGCTCTTGTGATCCTATGGGAACTGGGAACACAAAACAGAGTTCGGTCTATACATTTCGGGAATTGAACCCGCCATGTCCGAAAACAACAAACTCGCAAACCACATGGCTCCCAATCCACCTGCCGCGTTTATGAAGATCATACGCCGACGCGGTGCGATAGACCTCTCGGCGGTTAGTTCTAAGCCCATTAAGAGACACATTGAATCACTCGGTCAGATGCAGAACACAGGTAGGGTTTCAGTGGCTGCCGAGGACTACGCTCCGCCTCATCATCATCCACGACGGCGGCGTTACTGTCGTAGTAGTCTCTGTGTCTACTTAACGTGTTTGTCTACGTCAGCCATCACAGACGCCGTCCATTAGCTACTTATCACGGACGCTGCTTCCAAAACAAGAGAATGTGGGAGTAAATGTGTGATGGCCATGGCCCGGGGGCCAGGTCGAGCCAGACAGCCGCAGTCGGGATGTCTCAGCTGGATGTGGTGCATTGGGTAGTCACTGGAGACGCTGACAGCGTTATATGCCAAGATTAGGCTGCATGAAGTAAAACAACCCCCTGACGATAGTGGAACATTTAACCAAATTATTATCCATTTAAAGAGAGAAACTTGGGGAACTGGGTGAATGAACGGTTTTCGCTTTAGGACAAGTATGGTCATGTCAGGGCAGCCAGTTTCAAACGTTTCCTCGTCCGGCTGAAGACGGGGCAACTGTATGGAACCAATATTGGTATACTGAGCAGTTATGTTACTGGAATATTGTTGAAAGTGGCATGAAACAATACTCACTCACTATTAACGTGTATCCGGAACCTGGCACACAGATGACTCATATTCCATTCGATACATGGGTACTTAAGCTGACTGGTTTCCCTGCTTCCAGTATACTAGTAGTGGGGTAGTAGGGTAGCCTAGTGGTTAAAGCGTTCGCTCGTCACGCCGAAGACCTTAGTTCGATTCCCACATGGGTACAATGTGTGAAGCCCATTTCTGGTGTCCCCCGCCGGGATATTGCTGGGATATTGTTCTAAAAGCGGCGTAAAACCAAACTCAATCAATCTAGTATACTGGAGCTAATGTTATGAGATAATAACACACAATATCCATGTTCATTACACAATGACCTGTGTATTCCTGTTGCTATGGTGACGGGACATTTGAAAAGTTTATTTTGGGCTTAACGGAGGCAATGACGCGTTTCATAAATTTTTCGCCATGAGTGACAGCAACTATGCCTCCATTGAAACGATTATGTGTGTAGACAGGTTAATCATACCGTTATAATAGGAATATCGAACCAGTAATAGTTCACTGGCATGTCTATTTTGAAATAACGGGTTATATTTTACCCAGCATTGTGACACACGCATGTGCAATTGGGAGTGACTTGCTTTCAATCATGACCCAGCGGGCTATAAATGTTCGTATCTGAAACCAGTTATTGACAGCATGAAGAAGCATCAGCAACAACCTAGCACATTTCCGTTTTTGTCATTATGATAATTATTCTGTTAACAAAACAACCGTCTTGCAGGTTATATTACACGAGTGCTAAAAGAGTATTAACGTCGACGCACGCTTTCCCCGTAACACCACCCGTGAAGGTCCGGGTTAGAATGAACCTTCAGTAACCCATGCTTGTCGTAAGAGGCGACTAACGGGATCGGGTGGTCAGGCTCGCTGACTTGGTTGACACGTCATCGGTTCCCAATTGCGCAGATCGATGCTCATGCTGTTGATCACTGGATTGTCTGGTCCAGACTCGATTATTTACAGACCGCCGCCATATAGCTGGAATATTGCTGAGCGCGGCGTAAAACTAAACTAAACTAAACTCACTCCCCTAATACCAGGACGATATGACTGAAATACGGTACCTGTTACAAGCGGCGTTTAACATCAGTCCCAGGGTCCCTCGTATCCTGTTATAAGTGTGATATCTACTTGGGACTATTTCACCCCGGGAGAGCTTCGGTAAAATAACGATCACGGGTGACAGCATGCACGGGAATTTTAGCTTCAACTTCATCCACAAAGAAGGACGCTTTTCGCTTTCATTGACGGAAGGAATGGCAAATAACGTGGACCAATCACCTCCATGCCACCTAGCGGCAATCTATCATGCTCTGAAACTAACGGCATCCTATCGCCTGATTAATGCGTACTCATCAGGCTGTTATCGATGGTTATGGTGCTGGATACATGTCCTGACACAGTACCTCAGATCTGAGGTACTTGAAATATGATATTAACTTTAATTACTTATAAAGGTGATGCATGACATTTTGTTCAACATATGTGAAAAACATGATCGAAACTCATCTGAATTGTATACAGGCTCTTGTATGTGTGTTGTTGTAACGCTGCAATCAGCAATATTCAGGCTTTGTGAAGGTGGTCTGTAAATAATATGGACCAGATAATTGGGTGACTGACATCATGCGATGCGCATACGGATACCATGACATGCCAGCCAAATCAGAGCGCCTGACCAACCGATCCCGTTAGTCGCCTTTTACGACAAGCATGGGTTTCAGTTTTAAGGTCATCTGGTTTCTGGTAGGTCAAAGATGGCGTCATCATTCTCAATGTCAGAAAACCCTTTCTGTAAATCATATCTCTACAATAACGTCAAAATGCGACGTTCTGCGTGTTCTTTGTGATCTGATTAGGGGTTGATTAATGGGAGCATGGTCACGTGTAAGCCATGTCGTTCCCACCCATGCGGGCGTATGCATGTCACATCTCACATAGCACACGTTTCCAGTGTTTATGAGAAATACGTGTACTGCTTGCTATACACACTCAGCGTTTCCAAGCGATAAAACTGAGGCGATGTTCAAGGTCGAATTTTGTGCACTGTTATAGCGACATACACGTATACATCACTTCCCCCTCCTCTCTCTCTCTCTCTCTCTCTCTCTCTCTCTCTCTCTCTCTCTCTCTCTCTCTCTCTCTCTCATATTGGTCTTCAGCAACCCATGTTTGTGATAAGAGGAGCCTAACGGGATTGGGTGGCCACTGGCCAGGTATCCCAATTGCGTAGATCGATGCTCATGATGTTGATCACTGCATTGCCTGGTCCAGACTCGATTATCTACAGACCGCCGCCATTTAGCCGGTTACCCCACCTCGTTTTATCTCCTTAATGCCGAATTCCAGGCTGGGTAACAAAAAGACTTTAGTACATTTATTAAAATCTCGAATGACGCGTCCGGGTGTCGAACCAAAGACCTTCGGCAGACACTCTATCCACTTGGCAACCTAGTTATAATGAAGGTGGCGATATAACAGGGTGTTATATGTGAACATGCGGTGATTCTCAGCGCGAAAATTATGAAGGCCTATATACAAATTTGGAATTGATTTTCCTCGACTGCATCTATTCCTGTCTGAAGGCATCTCATGCTTCATTACCCTTGTCAATCTCGTCCGGCAACCGACCCACAAAAGCTCTTCCACGCGATTAAACAACTCCAACTACAGTAATTACTCATTTCAGCGCATTAAACCTGCTGTACGCGCGTTTAACGTATTCGTCATTCACCCCGGACAACGAAAACATGACAGTGACGGACAACAGCGTCAGATCCGCCATTGATGACCTCATTGAAGGTCAAGGTTATCTCTGCCGGACACATATTACTATAACCACAACTGCTTATGGATGTCGAAAGGAAGATTTTTCCACACATTGGGGCTGGATGTTCCACAACCATCTAAGGCAGAGAACAGAGTTAGTAAGTTTCGTTTAACGCTGATTTGGTTCTTACGTTACGTAACAACTCGATGACGGAGTAAATTTTAACGCAGATTAGTTGGGTTTTTTCTATTTTGGCGAAAGCAACATGGGATGGATGGTGAAATTGTGAGCAAACGTGACATGTAAACCCACGTCCACCCGACCCCACCCGTACATTCATACTTCATTCACAGTGGGAGCCTCCAGACCACTTGACCATATTAATCTGTGGTAAACATTGTCAAGATTTGTCTTCAGGAAGATCTAACATCACTACCCATCAAGGGGTATGCTACTCTGGTATCGCCAATCCATGAGTTTGTATAGCTCTGATGTACATTTTCTAATACATGGGATAAATCTTTCAGAAGTGAGTCGACTACTTCTGGTAGTCCGGGCGGTGGGTAGCCCAGTGGTCAAAGCGTTCGCTTGTCACGCCGACGGCTCGGTTCGTTTCTCCGCATTGGTACATTGTGACCTTCATTTCTAGTGTCCCCCGCAACGTTGTTTGAGAACTATTGCTAAAAGCGGCGTACAATCATATTCACTCAAGAGTGATGGAGATTTGCTTGACAGACGTGGCTTGGAAAAGCGCTGTTCAAGTTTTCTTCATTACTAACCCTTAAACAAACATGGCGTGGAAATTCGTCAAGACAATTCGTGTCTGCGCATACCTAGGAGCAATAACGATAATTGTGAGCAGGAAAAGGACAAATCAATGCATATAGCAAAGTTACCTCCAATACAAAGGAGCGCGGGGAAGAGATCGGGGTTCGAATGTTAAGGATCAGGGGTCAAGGTCGGGTGATGAGAAAGGTGATGATTGATGACTGGAAGAAACCACTGACGGGCATCTTTGTCCTAATTAAAGATGTAAAATATCATTTGAAAATCTCAATTTACTCAGTTTGGCAGAGGGTCAAGTGGTCAAGGATTCGGGTTTTTTTTGCTGAATTCTACTGGATCTGCTTGTCGTGGGTTGAATCCCAGCGATCCCAACGAAACGTACTCCGACAGAGGGATGACGCTCAGCCACGTTTGGATCTTCCAAAATGTGTCTTGTACTTATAGCCCTTCCTTGTGCACCCCGTCGGGATATTGCCACAATATTGCAACGATGATTAAAACCGTTTAACACACTCCCTGTAGAACGTGCCAGATGAAAAATGATCCCTAAAAAAGGACCACAGGATGAAAAAACACACATAATGTAATCGCTGTAAAGAATATTGAGACCGAAGCACACCATGATTTGGTTGAGATTCCCCAGCCTCCCCATTTACATCACGTCATGTCCCCCTGCATTAATTCTCATGCTGTGGGAAGAGAAACACGATTCAATCGATAATCTTAATACAATTTCATCTTTTTTTGTTACTGGAAAGCGGCTAGAAGATGGCAATAGGGTAAGGCGAGTTTATACACATAATGTTGTTTTTTAGACAAATTGAAAATGTCACTTACGTGACTTGTTATCGTCCATAAATGAGACAATTACGAATGTTTTGTTCGTTTGTGAATGGGTGACTCACTGGGTGGATGGGTGAGTGAGTGAGCGTGTGGGTTGGTCGATGGGTGGAAGGACGGATGACTGAGTGAGTGAGTGAGTGAACGTGTGGAGTGGACGGTGGGTGAAAGGACGGATGACTGAGTGAGTGAATGAGTGAGGGTGTAGGATGGACGGTGGGTGGAAGGAATTATGAATGAGTTGTGTGAGTGAGTGAGTGAGGGTGTAGGATGGACGGTGGGTGGGATGGATGGCTGAGTGAGTGAGTGAATGATCGTGTGGAGTGGACGGTGGGTGGAAGGACGGATGCATGAGTTGTGTAAGTGAGTGAGTGAGGGTGTACGATGGACGGTGGGTGGAAGGACGGATGCATGAGTTGTGTAAGTGAGTGAGTGAGGGTGTACGATGGACGGTAGGTGAAAGGATGGATGAATGAGTTGTGTGAGTGAGTGAGGGTGTACGATGGACGGTGGGGTGTGGACGGATGGACGGTGAGGTGAGGTGGAAGGTGGGTGGGATGAATGAGTTGTGAGTGAGTGAGTGAGGGTGTAGGGTGGGGGTGGATGGCTGAGTGAGTGAGTAAACGTGTGGAGTGTGGACGGTGGGTGGAAGGACGGACTGAGTGAGGATGACGTGTGGAGTGGACGGTGGGTGGAAGGACGGATGACTGAGTGAGTGAGGGTGTAGGATGGACGGTGGGGGGATGGATGGCTGAGTGAGTGAGTGAACGTGTGGAGTGGACGGTGGGTGAAAGGTCGGATGACTGAGTTTTGTGAGTGAGTGAACGTGTAGGATGGACGGTGGGTGGGATGGATGGCTGAGTGAGTGAGTGAACGAGCGAGCGTGCAGGTTGATTGGTGGGTGGGAGGATTGATGAGTGAGTGAGTGGTTTGGTCGGGTATGGGGGGTGGGGTGTGGGTCAGTGAGTTGAGTGTACATCCGTATCACGCCCATTCATACTCGTGTCACGCATGTCTCACATCCCTCCCACACTGGCCAATTTTACCAAATGTTCTGTCTTGGGTCCAAAACCACGTGCACAATCATTTGTTACAAAATTTCATAGAGCTCGTTTCAAACATGCACTTTCCTTTTCCGTCGGAAATGATCGGGTCATACATATGGCCTCCGGAAAACAAATATGGACCACTGTAATATCACTCGTAAATCAGCTCGAACCTTTAAACTAAAGTTACTATTTTTAGAAGACATTATGGAAATGAGAAGAGTTTCCACTCGTTCGTGTTTTCTGGTTCATAAATCCTAACAAAATACATTTCCAGTCTTAAAAGTAGCGTTTCGAGAATTGGGGGTACCAAAAAATCGAAATGCACTTGGATAGTGATTGGAAAGGCCGATGGCAAATGTCTAAGGAAATATCTGTGTAGTGTATGAGGGGATCGGTGTAGTGTATAACAGTTCAATAAATGTCGAAAGTGAAAGCAGAGAGGCACAGAGCAACGGTTTCAGATAAACAGTATAAGAGGTAACACACAAACCATCCTCTCTGTTCACTATCCACGTCACACAAACACACACACAGCATAGATAGATAGATAGATAGATAGATAGATAGATAGATACCAACATACACCCACACTCATTCATCCATTATTCCAGATAGATAGAGAGATAAAAAGATAGAATGATAGATAGATGTATGTGTATATACGGACACCCACCGCTCTGCTAGCCTACTCGCTATCCACCTCATACACAAACACTCGCACACGCACACGCACACGCACACGCACACACGCATACAAACAGCTATTCACACCGTCGCTCAACTCGCCAACTCAATGTTCGCTTGACACTCACGTGCGCGCGCACGCAAACGCACACGCACACACAATCTCCCTTAGCTGGCAAACACGCTGTCCATCTTACACACATGCTCAGACAAACACGCTTACACACAGATATACGCTGTTCACTCACTCACACAATCACGTACAGACGCACACATACACACATATATGAGCACCCTCCCTCTGTTCAACTCACACACGAGCAGATATGCTCTCTATTCGTTGTCCACGTCACAATCACGCACGCACATACACACATACCCACACGCATACACACACATGTACACCCTCCCCTTTACTTGCCCTTTCGCTGTCACCCTCATAGTCTTTCTACCTCCCCTTTCTCTCCTCTCTCTCTCTCTCTCTCTCTCTCTGACACACACACACACACACGCAGACTGAAAAACACACAGATACACAAATCCTCTCTCTTCTGGCCTACTCACTGTCCTCTCTCTCTCTCTCTCTCTCTCTCTCTCTCTCTCTCTCTCTCTCTCACACACACACTCTCTCTCTACACTACATTCACTCTCTCTATATATTCGACCAAATGACTGGTATGACAGAATGACTGTAACATATTCTCTACACTCAATCTCAATATCTGACTACTCCACAATCTTTCCCGTGTCACCCTGTCGATCGCCCCTCTACAAACGACTGACCAGCCCTTGACAGATCACCAAGCACTTCTAAGTCAGACCTCTGTGGCGTCTCCTTGACTTCATTGATCTCGCTCGGTATCTCAGGACCTGTTTACCCCAACTACAAGTTAAAAGTTTATTGACATCAATCAAGAAGAGTCTATCCCGCGCCGATGCCTGATATGCATTTTGGAAATGAATGGACTATATCGAGGCCTTGACCTTTGGTTTCTATCAAACGGTAGGCAAAGCCTATATTGATCATTAATATAGTAAATGGGATTCCTTGAAACACAACACACCATTAGTGGATCACTAATCCGCTTTGCTCACTGGAGACTCCACAAAGTGAATCTGGTTCGTTCGTGGCGGTTACAAAAAATACGGATATCTTTTGAAACCTCCTCTTGAAACAAGATTGGAATTAGAAAAGCGGACGCTGAAAATGTCAAATCATTGGAGGGAATCTGGATGATGTGCAAATCAGGATGAAGCAACGGCCGTGTACGGGTTAATGCATACGTTGGGTGACAAGGGTGAGATTAAACCTACGGTCAACAATCAGTGTGTCCCTTGGGGACATAAAGTGAGGGCGACAGACGGAAAAAAGAATATTTGGTCGAATTAACAGTCACAATGCTGCTGATGTTCAGATTGATGGCCCTCTGATGCAGGTCGTATGTTGTTCTAGCTGGACATCATGTTAAAGGATCCCTGTCGAGATATTAATTCCATGCACCAGTCTCACCCAACTACAGTCTAAAAATCAATAAAACTTCCTCCCATTCTCTTGAACTACCAAGTCGATCCTGAAGAACCATCTTGATTGGGCTAACTTAATATGCACAGGCAAGGCTTATATTCTGCTTCAACTAGATAAGATGCTCAATTGGCTTGTTGAGGTTGAGACAAAGACCGACTTGTATTGAACGACTTAGATTTACTGATTTCAATACGGTTTAGCAAGTCAAGACCTCTGAAGTCAGCTGGAGCTCCCTATAGAGATTATCGGTGGAGCAGGGAGTGTTTGTGACAGTTCGTCACGTTGACTGATTGGGATCCTGAGGAGGCATAGGCTTGAGGAGGAGGTGAAGGAGTTGGAGGAGAACTGCGGCTTTAAACCATCTAACGTGCCATGATATGTGTCGAGTTCGTGCACGAAACGTTAATAAAGCTCGTGGAAAATACTCTAATTTGATTGCATATTCATTGAATTAACATGAAAAGTGTAACAGATGAATAACAATTAATTGAAACGGATTTCACCCCAGTGAAGATACACACAGCGGAAGAACCGCCATGAAGAAACACGTGGAGCCTTAAGTAGGTGGGCAAGCAGTTAGTTGATTGGTGCTCAATCAACTAGAAAAGTGCGTAATACTTCCTAACATTCCACTTAATTCATTTGATACATAATTGGAACATTAATTGATAGAAACATGAAAAACAGATTAATTTGCTCTAATTATTTCTCGCCGGAATAAGAAAATAGCATCGAATGCCACTTTTTTTCCATTTCCATTAATCTTCTTCAATATTGACCCCTATATCTGACAAGACCGTGTATTGGCCTTTTCAGGAACGTGGTGATGGGGAGAAAGGAAGGGGGAGAAAGAAAAGGGGGATTACATAACTCGCGAGTCTAAAAATCTATACCGACAGAAGACTGTGTTACTGAACATCACAAACTGAATTAGACGATAGAGACAATCATATTTGTGGTTTCCAACTGACAAGAATTCGCCTAATTTGCCTTCGTTTAGATCGGTGAAAGAACACCATGTACAATCGTGATGACGTTATTATCATCAATAGTTAATCCGATAAGGACAGGGAAATCCTTGAGGCATTGTACGAACAGCGCTTATGCTTTGAGTGATGGAATTGATGGCACAACAACCGCAAAGCCATCTTAACAGAACGATGCTCTACAGGTGCTATGGTGTTATGCCCACAAGGGGAGATGGCACAACAACCGCAAAACCATCTTTACAGAACGATGCTCAACGCATGCTATGATGTTATGCCTACAAGGGGAGATTACTCCCTTTGAATGTAATTGTTGGCTTGCGGGCATGCTCTTCTTGTTGCCTGACGTCACGCTAATAACAACAAAGGCACGGAAGTGGGGCATCACGTCGTGGATTCACATAGCTAGGAAATACAGTCTTTAACTTGAGCGTTGTTCATTTGGAAACCAGAGAGACTGCACATACACTTTGTTTTCATGGACGGAAACTCTCCATTTCCGGTCCAAGGCATATGCGATCAGTTAGACTCCTAAGGTTATAGTTACCTTTACCTGACAATCTCGAATCTATGAGAAACAATATTTGACGGAAAAACACTTGATAGATCTGTTACAAGTTGTCAAACCATTAGCAGTGCAGGATAGTGCAATCTCAAAGGACAGACAAGTGAAAGGCATGCGTAGTACTTTGTGTTGATCTGAATGTTGTTTCACTGACTGATTGACTGAGTTTGGTTTTACGCCGCTTTTAGCAATATTCCAGCAACATCACGGCGGGGGACACAGAAATAGGCTTCACACATTGTACCCATGTGGGGATTCGAACCCGGGTCTTCGGCGTGACGAGCCAACGCTTTAACCACTAGGCTACCCCACCGCCCCGAACGTTGTTTCAGTTCCATTTAACTACTAAACCTCTGATAAAAGAAAATCATAGGTTTATAGAAATCCGAACACGAACATTTACAGTACTTCCTAAATAAATAAAACATCATTATTTCCTTGAACTGGACAACCTTCTGAAGGTCTTAGTAACTTTCGTAGCCAATCAGTGCAGATAGGTACAGGGTCATGATTAACAACATTCACTATTCCCATGGTCAAAAAACAAATAAACTACCAACACCAACTGATCCAGAACTAGTAAGTCAGGCATGGAACCCGACCCTGTCAAGATTAACTGATGCACCAATCTGTCAGCATCTTCTAAAATGTCAATACAGCATCGGTGGGTGTATCACATATCCCGAAACAACTAAGTATACCAATCATCATAATAAGAGATGTGAAGCAGAACAAGTCATGCTAATGTCTCCAGCATCTCTGTACCAAGGAAGAAACGAACGATAAAAGTATTCAGGACTAAATCTGCTTTGGGAGCGAATGGGCACGCAACGGTATCGACCAATTGCTGTTTACCTCGAGGGCGGAATCGTGAAAAAATAAATTACGATTGGCGCAAGAGGAGGAAGTGGAGTGAGGGACGAAAGTCGGCTCCTTGTTGCTCTGCCATAATTCTCACAATTATTCCGAGCCGGAGACAAATCGCGAGAACTTGCCATGCTCATCATGGATTGCGTATGCGCAACAGGCTTTCCAGTCTCAGAGGAAAATAACCAGTGTACTGAGCTTCTGTAGTCACTCTTAATGAGGTTTGGTAAAATATGCGGAAGTCACAGACACCATATTGTGCAAGTAGACAAGTGTCCGTTCGGAAGAATGCAATTGGGATAAGGATGGACTCTGTAACTATATGTATTGGGATGAATTATGTGGTTAAAATCAATATGGACATGAAGGCGTAGTGGTTTCAAGTTGGGCATATGTATTAGTGTTAGTTGCAAATTGCGTGAATGGCTTGTGCTAACAGTAGGACAGGGCACTCTAACCCTGTTAGGGATCCATGGCCTAGATTTTCGAAGCTCTCTTAGCGCTAAGATAGTCGTAAGTGCCATACATTAACATTAACTTACGACTATCTTAGCGCTAAGAGAGCTTCGAAAATGTAGGCCCATGTCTTTATCTTTAATATAATACAATTTTATGCGTTGTACATCAGCTGTAATTATTATCCGTTTCTATTGCTAATCTAGTTAATATATGGCATTGGCATTTTGAATTCACATGGTTGGGATGTAATGGAAATATATTCATGAATATATAAGAATTGATTTATGACATGATAAATATGATTTAACCTGCTTCAATCACTGCCCCACCAAGATGGATGCGATAGGCTATTATGCTTGAGAGAAATGTTGAGTGGTGTGCTTATTAACGAAGAGTTAAACTCGCCTGTTTAAACTAAGGTTTGCATATAAGAATATTATTATATACATGACGTTATTGTTACAGGACACAGTTACTTGCTGTGCAAAGTTGCGTTCATGGGGAACACCAGGCCCCGATTTCTCGAAACAAACTTAAGTCTGAGTTTTGACTTAAGTAAGAGTTTTTACTCAAATTTGAGAAAAAGCAGGAAAATGCATTTCCCAGAATGAACTGAATTCGATATTACACTCAAACATAGTTGATAATTTGAGTTGGGTAGATAGGCTACTTAAGTTATTTGGGCTTTTTTATTACAAAAAATGCAGTTGAGTTAAAAAATCAGCTGTTTCAAATTGTCAAACTCAGTTTGAAATTTGAGTAAAAACTTAAGTTTTTTCGAGAAATCGGAGCCAGAAACCTAATAGACACATGAATCCAACTTTGCTATGTTTTAGCTTCGTTAGCGCCAGACCCTCCTGCTTCAAGTGTTAAAACGTCTAAGATCTGCATCACTTCTTCAACATTAATCCGGCACGCCGTTACCCAACCTCACTCACTCTTACACTCTTACTTAATGTGGAAATGTCAAAAAGGATATGGCGATTGATGGAACATGGGTGATCTTAAAGGGTAAAGTATCATTCAATACAAAGAAGGCCTATGGGCATCCTCATCTGAAAGAAAGCCTCAGTACCAAAAGGTCGCTTGAACCCGACAGAGAATGGCGCCGCCAAAACGTGAAAATTTGCTGATGTAGACTGTAGCACACTTTCAGTCGCTTATTTGTGTGTTTGATTCACTAACCCATCACCGTGACCGCGCCAAGCTGAAAAATCGTTTGATATTCACAGTTTTCAAGCTACGTGACGCGGGAACATCTTTGCTTCTTCCCGATATCTATTTTTAATGAATACTACTCGTTCTTTACAACTGACGACGAAGTCGTTTCTTTCCGATTTCCTCTTTTTTAATTACATTTCCTCATGATGAAACACACTGGCCTTTCAAGGCATGTCTGACGCTGATATAAGAATTGCAAACACCTACAGGACTGTGTTTACATCAAAGAAAATAAACAGAAAGAGAATATTTGATTCAATCGTTCACGTCTTGCACGGCCCCGATAATTTCATATCAAACAATCTCAACATCCTCCAAACAAGTCATTCTGAGAACCTGACAACCTAGGTCGCCTTGACCTTGGATCTGAAATGACTCACGACAAACGTTTGATAAAAGAGCATGCAGTACGAGTTCGTTGTTGAAATGTGAAATTCTTGGTCTACTTTGTGCGATTGACTTGTTTGGAATAAATCCTCTCTACTACGACAACCATATTTCATTCTATGAAGATTTCAGATACAAATATTTATGTTCAAAACGAATGGACATAAGGAAATTTATTGATATTGGTCCAAAAAATGACAACAGTTTAATGCCTTCGTGTCACATGATCATCTACGAAAGGCTGTGCGTACTTCACGAGTATCGACCAGGATGAATGCCATCGGTAATCCTTAAAAATCTTCACTATGACAGAGCATTTACCGGTGGGAGTTATTTCCCTTTACATTTGCTTGTCGACAGCGTTGTCAGGGGAACCGGGAACTTATTCGGGTTACAAGAACCGGAGTAGCCAGGTCCCATTTTCCTAATTAACGGAAGCAGTATCTCTTCCGTTCAATTGATGTTTTGCGATTGGTGCAATTTGTCTCTCTCTCATTGAGTGACTGCAAAGATGAAGCAATGGGCCTAAGGACGATGCTGCAACCCACGTAAGTGAAGAACTCGTACACCCATCCTGCAACCTAAGTTGTAATGGGGAGGCAGATGGAGTGGACTATTTCTAAAGGCTTTGGTCGATGGTTTTACGCTACTACTTCTGAGACATTACTAAGAGCACAATTCTGATTCCAAACTCAAATCGTTAATGCTTGGTTACGAATGAAATTACCGTTACTGGGTGAGTGCACGTTTTTTCTGTTATACTATGAGTGATTTCAGGTATACCAATGCCTAAAGTAACTGGATTCGGCATTCGCTCTATTAACGTCAGACAAGCTTACTTTCTATCGGTAACAAACGCCCGGTTTTACTGGAACATAACAATTTGGATCATTTTATACCCGTTGGTATTTGTAAATACGCATTTCTATAAATACAGGCCACAAGCCTTCCATATTCATAAGAAGTCTCTAATTAAAACAGAGTTAATTGCATGATTCCGAATGAAACATAAGCATGTGTTTAAGTCAATATATAACAATAGATATAACACCTTTATCATCATTGAAGCGCAGATGCCGGAAATAAGTCCAATGTCGTAATGTTCTAATGATCAAATGATCTCATTACAAACAGAACGTCGTGGACAGTTGTTTGTGTCTGATAACGTCGGTGTGTGGGCGGAACTCTTCGTGGTGACCGCCACACCGGACATCCACACGGACATGGCAACACAAGTGATATAAGAGACGAAGTGGTCAATTAAGTTTGAGATATGATACCAAAATTCTAATGTTCATTGATTTCTGGTCTAAACTGGGGCGGCAGGATTTCCCTATGTAAACGCGGTGTCGAGGAGCTCCAATTGGCCGACTATTTTACGAGATGTGAAGAAATACGAGGCCACTGTACATTGTCTGGCGAGGCCGGTTTGGCTGCATAGAGCATCCAAGTGGAAAGATACAGCAAGAAATCGAAATCGCGGATTAGGAAGCCTTGTTCTGTCTCTTCCTTCTTCTCCGGACTTGTATGGTATCGTATAGTGTTCGCCCTGAACGAGCACTGTTGAGCCCTAGCTGTTCTATTGGGGCTACCATAAGCTTTGCTCTGCATAACGATCAAGACATCTTGAATGTATTACGTCTAAAGGAATATATACTTTTGATGTGGAAGCCATTTAACTAAACACTACGTACCTCCGTGAATATTATCACGAGATGGATGTTGAATGTTCACTTCCAGAAAATCCAGGCATGGAAACAACGACGGTTGTAAATGTTGTGTAGTTATGGTGGGCTCAGGATGTATGTAGGGCATGAATGAAGGATTTGTGACAGATTGCACATAATGTTTTGTGTCGCTGTGACAGCTGTTTCACCGTCTGTTCACAGAGTTACTTGCCCTTGCAACGTTCTTTAAGCAGTGAATGTTTCGAGCAATTGTCAAAATGGCGGTTGAATCGATAGATAATTATGACTGTTTACCTAGAGTTTAACATGAAGAATTGTCAATCCAGAGACCCAAAGAGTAGATTTAACCACTGAAATTCACCTTGAAACCTTATGCAAGGAGTTAGGTTTCAAACTCAATTCAGAGCCGTTAAACCTACAGGTAACATGGCTCTACATCGAAACGAAGGAATATCTCCTTAGTCTAATCCAACCTTCAAGTGTTAAGATTAATAAATATACCCATTGTTCATGCGTTTCGTGTCCCATCATCGTTAATGACGACTGCGAAAACACCCAACGAAAAATAATTTATTATTTATCATTTACTATTTTTCGCCTCGTTGGTGGAAATATTAATTTACCGCCCAGGCAAAATAAACATTCATATTCATAGTAGTCTCCTTTCATTCGGTTTAGTTTACTTCCCAGCTATACAAAACCACGTTATTTCCTTGCAGGGATTGGACTCTGTCTCTGGTCATTTCCTGGTAAATGGCAATCTTCTTGTCGCAGTATCTCGCCTACCGCCAGGAAATTGTGATATATTGTGGCTGAGATTCACTTAGATCTTATGAATACTGTTATGTTTTGTTCCAATCTAATAAGGCCGATACGGTTTGGGGTAAGGACGAATTTCATCCCAAATTGGTTTTTGATTGACAGTGGACAAAGCTGGCTTTTGTATGTAGATTATTGGCGGTGAATTTGACCAATCAAATCATAAAGAAATAAATGAAAACGGTACGGGAGAGTCCAGACTGCACGTGTCTCGTCGGTAGTGCTTCTCATTTGGAATGAAGATCAAATCTGATATGGAAACCGCTGGATATTCAATCGATCAGTAGAACTCTTTAGCCAGAATTGATATATTTCGTAAGTCGCTGGAACTGCGGCTCCATGGTCTAAATGTCATATTGTCATAATGGTGATGGACTCAATATTTACGCGACTTCTAAAAAAGTAATAACCATTTCATTGCTTCATATCTTGTGTTAAGTGTTTTTTTAGATTGCTTCCATTCTAATATGATTTCGTCTTTCAGAAATAAAATCTGAATGTCTCGAGTGCATTCTCATGAGATGCACGTCGAAAGGTTCCTGAATAAATATTTGTTAATGATAGTGTCAATTAAAATCAATTGCTAATTTCGTTCTTACTGTGGTTTAGGGTGAGAGCAAGTTGGACCGACAGCACAAGTGGGCACTGATGACACAAGTGTGCACTGATTGCCCCGAGACAAATCAATATGTAATACATGCACACACTGCACATCTGTCTGAATCACATACATAAAGCAATGAATAACGCAACCTTATATGCATTAATGTATGCAAAGTGTACAGCATACTTACAGTACGCCTCTACCTGAAACCATATGATACCTGTAATATATATTCATGCAATCGGCATGTTTATTACACCAATATGGACACATTCAGAAAAAGTACACTTGCATAGAGGCAAGTGTATACATACAGACAAACTTCATTTTGCTTTATACATTGTTTCACATTTCAAAAGGTACACATTGTAATTATTACACAGTGACTATATTGTGTGCAGATACGACCATACATAGCTTGCCTATAGATATGTTAACTATCCAGTACAGCCAGGATACATGTGGTCAAGTGCAGAACAATTCAGCCTTGATATAATAGAAAGTATATTTTAGTTTGGAGTTGAATAACAAACAAGACAAAAGTATAATATGGTTGTACACATCACACTCAACCTGAATGCAAGTGTTTATATCAAGCACACTTCCAGATGTATACACATGTTATATTCATCACTTTTGAAGACGTATACAGGTGTGTGCTTTCATCACATTTGCAGATGAATACACGTGTTCCGATCCAGCACACTTCAATTTGTATATACGTGTTCATGTCCAGCAAATTTAAATGCGAGTTCAGTATTTACACACGTATATATGCACAATATACTTCTTTGTGTTGTTACATGTTCATGTGTAACACACTTCACGGTGTATACACATATCAACATCCAGCACACTTCACGGTGTATACACATATCAACATCCAGCACACTTCACGGTGTATACACATATCAACATTCAGCACACTTCACGGTGTATACACCATCAACATCAAGCACACTCCACGGTGTATACACATATCAACATCCAGCACACTTCACGGAGTATACACACATCAACATCAAGCACACTTCATTCTGTATACACATGTGGATGTTACTTAACGTTGCTCATCACACACCTATACCACGACAAAGTGTTTGGGATCCGTCGAGGAAGCTGTTGTAAGTGATATAGATTGCTGTTTGCGTTTCCCTTAACGCTTGCACTGCCAACACCTCCAGATGGGGCGGCAAGGGAGGCAACCTTCTGAATGCTGTTGATCAATCCACATGTATGTCCTTGGGTTTAGCAAAATGATCACGTTAAAAGATTTAATGTCAACACATTTGTCTTGTTTGGCATTGGCATCTATGTGATATGTTCATATCGGAATCATGGTGATGTCTCGTTCACATGTAACTAGAAGCGACAAAACCCTTTCCACGTTCACAAGAATCGATTGAACAATTGTGACTGTATCACGAGCAGATGTTTGTTTCAGCAGTATAACAGCTGCATGATGCTGTTTGTAAACAAATCGGGTCTGAACCAGACAATCCAGTGATTGTCACCATGAGATACGACGACAGAGCATGTGTTTATGAATCACTATGAAATCGTGATGATACCAGGTGTTCGCGAAAAAGGCCCCACCGGAGGCACCCATCATAAACATACTAGTCATGTCACACCAATACGCCATATAGAATTGTGTCGAAATGAATCTGACTCACAACTCTAAAAGTCTTGTAGTAAGACGTGACTAGATTCTCTATGCGAATAAAAGACATGCACTGTTTCCTATATCAGGAGATTCACGTATCTGCTGAAAGCAGAGTACAATTCAGATACTATAATAAGCTTGTTTTTATGTATAACTGGCCGACAGTGGTGACACCGGGTGTTTGGGAAAAGGTGCGCGTTGCCTGTCTCACTGTGTCACAATTCACAAACAAATGCAAGAGGCGACTAACGGGGTTGGGTGGTCAGACTGGCAGACTTGGTTGACATATGTCATTGTATCACTGGATAGGTGTTGATCACTGGATTGTCTGGTCCAGGCTCGATTATTTACATACCGCCGCCATACAGCAGGAATATTCTGACTACGGCGTAAAACTAAACTCACTCACTCACTCACAAACACATGCAAAACCAAGTCAACTCTTTACGTTTAAAAACAGGGAACATTACGTTAAAACAGGGAATTAAATCAGAAACCAGATTAGCGACTGATGTTTCAAAATTTATTAAATCCTCCTCATGTCTTCCATAATAAAACCTTTAGATAACTTTAACACTGTACTGATCAAATAACTTTTGAGCAAGATTCGTAAGGCACTCTTTGACACCTTTGTAGAAAGAACATGCTTGATTATACCTCAAAAGCTGTGAAATGACACCAAAGAATATTGCTAGACATTAGGGGGAAGATAAAGTCATCTCTCTTCTCATTGAGTCTGGTGGATAAGGTTTGAACATTCGTTGAAGCAGGGCTCATATATCTAGATACAAAAACAGACGAGGCGGTTTCACTGTTCTCTTTTTTGTTCTACTTCAGGTGGTTAATCGGTGGAGTGAGTGAGTGAGTATGGTTTTACGCCGCTTTTAGCAGTATTCAAGCAATATCACGGCGTGGGACACTAGAACTAGGCTTCACACGTTGTACCCATGTGGGGAATCGAACCCGGGCTTCAGCGCGACGAGCGGAAGCTTTGACCATTAGGCTACGCCACCACCAGGTACGGTAACAAGAGTTCTGAGTGATTGAGAAGGGTGGTTGGGTAGCCTAGTGGTGAAAGCGTTCGCTCGAATACTCGGGTTCGATCCTCACATGCATCATCTGTATACCTGAAGCTTACGGTAACGTCGAAGAAATATATCGCCTAAAAATGTTACGTGATTGATCCGCTTGCTTGCCTGAGCTGACGTATGCCAAAAGATCCACTGGAATGTGAAGAAATGTACAATTTTTGCTTGAGTAATTGGCAGTCTTTCGTGTCAGTTTCAGGGGACAAGCGTACGTCATCCAGAATTACGTGATAAAAGTTATCATATTACAAGGTAATACTTCATGTTTAAAACGGAACTCGGAAATCCCTTTACAAAAGTAATTGCTTCACAAGAACATGATAATCACATGCTGTAAGTCAGTACGCACAAGGAGTATTATATAATTCAATGTGAGTAATGGACAGGGTATGGTTTCCAGAAGCGTTAGCACTCATCCAATCCAATCGAGCCAAATTCTAACCCGGTTCAATTCAATGCTCGCCCGGTTCAATGATAACTATTACAGTTACTGTTACTCCATGGACTATGTAATTTCTTTGGTACTAGTACAAAGGTACTTAGTGTCATTGGTACATTTACAAGTGAGTTTGCACCGAACCAGGTGCTTTGGAAAGGTACTGAGTGGATTACACGATGTTTACTTGCAAAAATGACCAGCAGAGGGTCAGCACCATTTCAAGTAAAGCGCTCACTCCACTGATAAACACTTAAACCCCCAAAGTAGGCCTTGCGTCACAAATATTGCACAGGCATATATGCCAGGGGTGTAGCTACCATTATAAAAAAGCCCGGGCTTACACATGATTTTTGCCCAATTTCTTTTCTAACATTCGTGCCAAAAATACCTACAAACACGCTATCAGAACAATTTAATGGTAATCTCTTGACTGCAATGCTCCTCGATAACAAAGCACTACCAATACAGTCACCATGTACAGTAAATATGTTATTCCTCGTATCATAAGTTTGAAAAGTGTCTTTCTTACAGTGATTCCATCGACATGTAAGTGAATGTTTTGTAATTTGTTATTCTGTCTGAATTAATGGTAGACTACTCTAAGTTCTCCTTCTAATGGTTTCAAAATATTGATAAGATAACAACACTATAAGTTACTGAAATCATCAAACGTCAAACGATAACACTGAATGTTTCATTAAAATAATGAAAGTTGGAAAAGCCCTCAATACTATCTAAATATGAAGCTTTGCAACCTAACGGGCTTGCTACGCGCATGTATGCCATACTTATGTAAACAAACATAAATAAACGCGCTCGTGGCATGAATCACGTTCATTAAACGTATCACAGTGTTTATGGATTATATGTGAAGCCTTACATAACGTGCCTTTTCACATTTTGTGTCTTCCCAGCACGTTTAAACGGTTTTTTAACGAATGGTTTTGCATTCTCTTGATACTCTGTTACACAATTAAGAATGAAACCGGGTACTAATTTTACCAATAAAGCAGCTGAATAATTTAATCCCAAAGTCAGTGTAAGTCTGTGTATTGGAGCTTGCATGACGAAGTCCTCCATCCTTCATAAAAAATGTCATTTGCACTGAGGCCATTTGAAAATGGAAGGTCAGTTTAAGCTTCTTGTTGATAGATTTAGGGCATTGTTTATAGTGTGCCCAGAACAGGATGACACAATGCAGTTGGAGATGAAGCCAAAGTGCGATAGCTTATCACAAGCCTGTTCCTTCAGCGTTTTCAGCTAGTAAAGGGTTAAACTCCAACCCTCAAGATGTACGCACAATATCAAATCGACCGTGCTTATTTATATCATCACCTACAAGTATTTACTCCGAGATCGATATCGAACCGCTATTAAGTACATGGAATTGATGGATTTACCAGAATACAGGTGGACACACACAATTAGCTGGGAATGCACACAGCAATAATAAGGCGTGGCAGGTAAGTATCCTTTTAATCAAATGGTTTGGTATCAAGTGTTGTCTATACCGTTATCAAGATGTCGACCATCCTCCACGTGTTTGGTTGCAAATTCCTCAACTTCCAGTACATGCCTACCTTAACCAAGACGCCAACCCAAACTCACGGACATCGGTCTGCATATACCCAACCCACGCAGAGATATCGGTCAAGATTCACGTGCCTGAGGCGACTAATATTGTAGCCCCACAAGACCGTCCACGCCGACCTGGCTACTTTGCAGTAATCAGCTGTAACGCACAATATCACACATTAGTACCTTCTTGTACCCTGCCATGACACAGTTGTACGGCCTGGCAGTGCGATATGTAATGTGCAAATATCTCTCCCCACATTGCGTGTTCAACACACACGCTACAATGATATCGGTTGGTTGCTGTTAGGGCTCCTATAAAGACTAGTAGGCGTATCGGTGAACCACACCGGACATCAGGAGACGTCGTCACTTTGGCAAGGATATCGCACACATTTCCTCAACTAGATTAATCTGAAAGGCCTCCTTCATGATCAGAGTGAATAAAACGCAAGTTTCTTTCACAATATGGTTCTGTACGGTGAAAAAGGACCTAAGGCTGTTACATCAATATGTAACCTTCATTATTCACAACACTATAACGCTGTTTTACGGTAAATGGTTTTCAAAGGTGTTACAGCAACCCTTAATTAGTATTAAAAACATTTTAGCGGTTTTATACGGTAAAGGGGATCGGAAACTGTTACAGCAAAACGTAATCTTCATTATTCACAGATTTATAACGGTAATATACGGTAAACACTGCTGACTATAGGTAAAGCAACGCGCAATCTTCATTATTCACAGATTTATAACGGTAATATACGGTAAATACTGCTGGCTACAGGTAGAGCAATTCGTAATTTGCCTTATTCACAGCTTTATAACGGTTATATAAGGTGTAAGAAGGAATGAAAACCTTCTGATGCAGCATCCTCCTGATGTCGATGATGTCGTAACATGACCTTTGTTTTTGTATCAAGCATCAAGTCCACCCCAACGGAGATTGGATAAAAACAGAAGAAACCATAAACAAACTTTCTTTTACAGATTTTTCTGAACCATATACGTCGCCATATAAATGCAGTGATATGAGTGTAAAAACCTGACGTTAAACCCAATTTCACTTCATCTCATGTGGACCAATACGCCCTGAAGGACGACGAAAACAAACAGCGACAGCCCTGGAGGAATCAACATGTTTCACTGTATTCGCCTGCTGTTTTAGTATATAGTATAATGTCTCTTTGCTGTGACGATTAGCCATTAGACTGAAAGTATACTTGAAAAAATATTCAGCGAACAAAACATAAATTCAAGTATTACGAAGATCCCCAAGCAAATCTTAAAACACAAGTTTCTTTCAAACACGTTATAATAGCTTACCACGGTGAAGAAATGTGGTCTCGGGCTATCCATCGACCAAATCTAGTTTATCTGTGAATAGCAAACCCACGTGTACAGTACGGAAAGGAAAATCGAAGATAAAAAAGTAATTTTTGGCCGCAAGCATTATCATTGACAGTTACAGTGCCGCATAGAGCACATGTGCCTGTGTAAATTGCGTCTCGTGTCAAAATGGCGGATAGCTGGACCAAAGCTGGATGGCAGTTGACACATAGAAGAATCCATGGGCAGGAACATCACGAGGTGGAGCGACGGTATTGACGATGGGGACGAGATTGAGATCGATAAGGAGGAAAGTTGTCCAAGACATGTGATTCCCCCTCTTCACTTCCAGCCACAGGAAGAGGAACCCCCTGCCAGAAATGTAGACCGACTAAAAGTGCACACGTCAACATTGGTTACACCAGGACAGACACTACATAGCCTCTTGTATTATAGCATGGAAATCAAAACAGGCTGAAATCTGAATGCATTCCTATATATTTACAGAATATTCTACAGCACATTCCACATAAAAGAGAAGTCATTTTGTAGATTCTGATGCATTCCAGAGAAGAATGGAACTGTCTTTATAACGGAAGTACCGCTATACGTTCTTATGCATTCCTCAGGCGCCACATGCAGTTTTGCATACTTGGTCTGACCTTGGAGAGCATGAAACATAATATACTATTGCAAACGCTTAGAATTTCTCAAGAGACACAAATAGGTACATTTTATTGTACATTCCTTTACATTTCCCAAGGGAAGATCCGAGTATAATACACCTTCCTATATTATATGGTAAAGCAGGGCACTTGTACAAACCATGACACACTACGATCTTTCGATGTTAACAGTTCTATCCTGCAGTGAAATCATCCCATTGATATGGCACAGAGCTACCTTAAAGTGAGTTCTTCAACAAGCTCTGACATGGATATGGAACACTAGATTTGACATACTGTGAACACGATTTCATACAAAAGTTACACTTTAGTGATAGGATCAAGGCGATATGGCACTTAGCTATCCTATAGTGAGACCATCAGCAAGGACATCATAGGGACATCACACAATGCTGTCGTATCGTGAGACCTTCACAATGTTATCCTACTGCTAAACCTTCAACACAACATAACATAGCTATCCTACAGTGAGACTTTCAACAAGGTATGCTACAATACTGTCGTATCGTGAGAGCTTTAACAAGATATTACGCAGTGCTATCGTATCGTGTGACCTTCACAATGCTATGCTATAGTGAGACCGGCAGCAAGGACATCACACAGACCTATCCTATAGTGAGACATTCAATGGGACAGGGGATTGTTTAAGGGGTATGTTTATGATATCATGTTTCTGTACCTACACTCACGTCAACAAATGACTGACACGAAAATAATGCACAGAACTAATCTATAATGAGACATTCAACAAGATATGACTCACTACTATCCTATAGTGAGACCTTCAACAAGATAAGGCACACTGCTATCCCATAGTGAGACCTTCAACAAGATAAGGCACACTGCTATCCTGTAGTGAGACCTTCAACAAGATAAGGCACACTGCTATCCTATAGTGAGACCTTCAACACGATAAGGCACACTGCTATCCTATAGTGAGACCTTCAACACGATAAGGCACACTGCTATCCTATAGTGAGACCTTCACCAAAATAAGGCAAACTGCTATCCTATAGTGAGACCTTCAACAAGATAAGACACACTGCTATCCTATAGTGAGACCTTCAACAACATAAGGCACACTGCTATCCTATAGTGAGACCTTCAACACGATAAGGCACACTGCTATCCTATAGTGAGACCTTCAACAAAATAAGGCAAACTGCTATCCTATAGTGAGACCTTCAACAATATATGACCCAATGCTATCCTATAGTGAGACCTTCAACAAGATAAGGCAAACTGCTATCCTATAGTGAGACCTTCAACAAGATAAGGCACATTGCTATCCTATAGTGAGACCTTCAACCAAAATAAGGCAAACTGCTATCCTATAGTGAGACCTTCAACAAGATAAGACACACTGCTATCCTATAGTGAGACCTTCAACAAGATAAGGCACACTGCTATCCTATAGTGAGACCTTCACCAAAATAAGGCAAACTGCTATCCTATAGTGAGACCTTCAACAAGATAAGACACACTGCTATCCTATAGTGAGACCTTCAACAACATAAGGCACACTGCTATCCTATAGTGAGACCTTCAACACGATAAGACACACTGCTATCCTATAGTGAGGCACACTGCTATCCTCAACAACATAAGGCACACTGCTATCCTATAGTGAGACCTTCAACAAGATAAGGCACAATGCTATCCTATAGTGAGACCTTCAACAAAATAAGGCAAACTGCTATGCTATAGTGAGACCTTCAACAAGATAAGGCACACTGCTATCCTATAGTGAGACCTTCAACAAGATAAGGCACACTGCTATCCTATAGTGAGACCTTCAACAAGAAATGGCACACTGCTATCCTATAGTGAGACCTTCAACAAGAAATGGCACACTGC
Organism: Haliotis rubra; assembly: GCF_003918875.1. Taxonomy (NCBI): domain Eukaryota; kingdom Metazoa; phylum Mollusca; class Gastropoda; order Lepetellida; family Haliotidae; genus Haliotis; species Haliotis rubra. The sequence goes on from NW_025765248.1 coordinate 1,113,674, forward strand.
TATCCTATAGTGAGACCTTCAACAAGAAATGGCACACTGCTATCCTATAGTGAGACCTTCAACAAGATAAGGCACACTGCTATCCTATAGTGAGACCTTCAACAAGATAAGACACACTGCTATCCTATAGAGAGATTCTCAACACGATATGACACAGAGCTATCCTATAGGCTATCCTATAGTGAGAGGGGCGGTGGGGTAGCCTGATGGTTAAAGCGTTCGCTCGTCACGCCGAAGACCCGGGTTCGATTCCCCACATGGGTACAATGTGTGAAGCTCATTTCTGGTGTCCCCCGCCGTGATATTGCTGGAATACTGCTAAAAGCAGCGTAAAACCAACTCACTCACTCACTCACTCCTATAGTGAGACTTTCAACCTGATATGGAACAGAGCGTTTCGATTGTGAAACCTTAAGCACGTCATACCACAGACATATCCCACAGTGAGACTTTCAACACGATATGACGCAATGCTATCCCATAGTGAGACTTTGAACACGATATGGCATAGAGCTATTCTATAGTGAGATCTTCAACGGGATAGGGAACAGATGCACCGGGGTTTGTTTAAGGGTTATTTACGTGTTATAATATTTCTTTATCTGCACTCACGTAATCCTTATTGAGCTGATAGCTGCAGTGTGGGTGGAAGCTCAAGGACGATATCATGACATGTTGTGCCCTTTTAGTTAAAAAGGTAACATGCTGACGAAGCTAAATGTCACGTTGCCAGGACAATGCTGCTGATTAAGATATTTGACAACATTCTTTCCTTTATCAAACCGCAATTTCTTTTCTCGTAGGTGTTAGATTTCACAACTGTATGCGGCCTTCTCTGAACGTTTTTTATCTCCCTCTTGCGCAAGCCATCATGTGACGTCACACTCCATTGTCTTCTTCCGGTCGAGTAGGTGGACTTATCCGTGGCTGAGCAGCGGATTGACCTGTGTACATACACCGTTACCAACACACACTGTCCACGATATGTAGGGCATCCGGTTTCAAAGATAAATAACTCAAATTATTGTACTTGAAAGCCTAGAAATAGACGTCTTCATGTGCATCTGTTTGGTGAACTACTTCAGTGTTCTATCTGTTCTATTCCAAAAACGCTTCCCTCACACTTAGCTGCATCATCAAAAAACACGGATAATAACCAGCATTCGGTTTTCAGGCCGAAATGGATTTGAATCACGTCTAAAAATTTCAGCGTATATATCATGAACCATAATTACCACACATTCAGCTTGACGTCCATAGATTTCTCGGCTCTCAAAGAATAGCTTGTATAAAAACTGACAACTGCGTTGTGTTTCACTGTTTTGCCTTATTATGGTAAGGAAACGGAAAAAAGGATACACTACTATTCTAACACAAGAAACAAAGATGGATGTCGACTCTACGGCTGCAAGAAGAATGACTGGAATCAGATCAAAGGTCCACATTTATCAGGCCACGGAGGATGCAATGTTTTTAATACGTATATGTTTATACAAAGATTTATTCGAAGGGCCCCCTACAAGATCTGTTATAACAAAGCCATTTGTTCTAATAAATGTGTCTTCATTCTTGCCTCCGTAATTGACAATATAACATGCTCGGTGTTCACCTTTCTTGTTCACCTCGTATATCATGGTATAATCTGGTAAGGTTTGTTGGTCATGTGCAGGTTCCTGGGTAACGAAAGCTTTGTGGAATAACTACCCCTTCCTGTGTTCATTGTTTCTGTCTCATAGTAAGTTGACGTTATTCACTGGATTTAAAATCTCGTAGTTCAAATATCGGGTTCACTATTCTTTGTTCTTTTAAATCTCGTGGATGAGTGATTTGGTTCAGCATTGATTGGTTTACAACCCTTGTACATCACGGATCCATTTTCTTGGAAATCTCATAGATAGTTGACGTCGGTCAATTTTGATTGGTTTGTTCATCTCACATATCTGGTTCAGTACTCATGGTTCTTTTAAATCTCGTTGATGAGTGACTCGGTTCAGCATTGATTTGATTACAACCCTCCTTCGTCACTGACCTTGTTCAGTTTCCACTGTTCTTGGAAATCTCATAGACAGGTGACGTCGGTTAGCTTTCATTGGTTTTAAATCTCACATATCTGGTTCAGGATTGACAGTTCGTGTCAATCTCGTGGATCACTGACATGGTTCAGTATTGATTGGTTTATTAATCTCAACCTCACTATGTCAATAGTTCAGCATTCGCTATTCTTGTAAATTCCAAAGGTCGTTGACTTAGTTCGGGGCGGTGAGGCTAGCCTTGTGGCTATGCGTTGGCTCGTCACGCCGAAAACCCAGGTTCGATTCCCCATACATGATACATCATAGCCATGGATGTTACTATTTGAACATATTGTTATTTGCCGGTACAAAGATTGGATGAAATAAGATGGATTACGCGAGCAAACCTACTTAAATGTATGTAAAACGTTGCTGTAGATCAAAACGTTGGTAGACACATAATTAGAATAGCTTCTGACTTCCGGCCTATTACAACCTTGACCTTTCCGAGTGAAGATGTCTAGATATATTTATAATATCGTCTTCTTTCCCTAAAGAGATTGTATTCTGAAATTGCGTCACAGCCAATAGTGAAAAACTATCTGTGGAAGAAGAAAGACAGAGCTCCTCATTGATCCCAGGCCTAGGTTTGTCTGTATTGACGTGAATGCCAAAGATGAGTAGATTCCACATACATGCTCGTATATGTCAACAAGTATTTGTCTTCAAATGGGTATTTTGAAAGTGTCAGCTCTTACCTCACAGTGATTCGTCTTAGTTTACGAGAATAACCGCAGTCTCAAAGTGAGTCATAGTGTTGCGAGTGCCTTCAGTCGTTTTTAATCTAAAGCAAGGAGATGATTGCATTTTGTGAGAACTGTGCTCTTCCAATAGTGTTTTTTTAAGTTCAGTACAAAGACGAAGATTACGCTGTGTGATGATTATGGTTAGAAAAATTCTCAAGTTGTTGAACTTTGCTTTGAAGTTTAAAACTCAATTTCACTCCGTGCAGTAACTAGCTAAAATGGAATGTTTACATGAAGTTGATATATTTGATTAGCAAACAGTAATAGATATTTTGCTATGTTTGTATTTTTCATTCAAACTATTGACTGTTAGGTACTGACCAATGGTTCCTTTCCGCAAGACCAGTATCTGTAGAACACGTGAAGTTCCGCGTTAGAATTGATCTTCAGCGACCCTGCTCATGCTGTTGATCACTTGATTGTCTGGTCCAGATTCAATTATTTACAGACAATGCTGGTAAACTGTGTGGTGTTAAACAACAACAACAAAGAGAGAGTAACTCTAAATCGTTCTTCTCGTGAATACTGATCTATCACATGGAATTGTCGAAGTTATTTTGTTAAATACGCACATAAAAACGTATGATACTGAAAGATATAATTGATACGTTTTAACAAACATTACTTACATTTGTGTTTCCTTAGTCTGTCATACATTTACTATATCTAAAATGAAAAATTTAGGAACTGTTTTTTTTTCTGTAAAATATGTTTATTTCAGAAACCGGATGTTTGTCTAGTAGTTCCTGTAAAACTCTGATTCTTTGAGCACATATTTAAGAATACTGATGCACGATCACCTCCATCAAAACATCGTGTTATGTACACATACTGTTGTGTACAAACCCCTCTAGCAGGAAAAATCCTTTGCTATCATCACAACGGTTGCATACATGGTCTCATCCAAAATCAAAGACAAGTCTATCTGACTGCAACATTTATAATGAATACTTTACTGGACGTTGAGACGACCCCCATCAAGAGTTCACGCGAGAACTTCGGAGGCTGTGTATATGGCAGTGGAGAGGGCATGTAAAATTCATGCCACCACTGTGATGATCTTCACAGACTCCCAAGTCGAAGTAATTAGCTCCCGATAGCATAAAGGGTTTCATTTAAATATTAGAATGTGTTTTGGGCCGCGCCACAATGGTGCCCCACGAGTACCCTCCCTTCATGAACACGACATGACACCTTCTGCAAGGATCGGCCCTAATGCCTTGCCACTGTATTTATGATGAAGCTTAAACCTGGAGCGAAGTCACACTAAAAGTCTGATGAAGTCGCTGCGGGACTCTCAAGGCAAAAGTATGGGTCAGGGGGGCGTATAATGGTGTTGACAACTTATTTTATTGACAGTGTCGACGGGAGGCTTTGGGAAGGGTTTGGACGGGGCTGGTTGGTTTGTGCTTCATGACCTGGAATGACCTTGGACTGTTGTTGGATTTGTGTTGGCAGTTTGTGATCTCGGGTTGGTTGGTAGTTGAGGATTTTAGGTGGGATGGCGTTGAAAGTAAGGTATTGGGTTGGTTGGCGTCAGCCGATCTTGGGTGGGATGGTGTTGAACGGAAGATTGTTGGTAGGTAGTTGTGGATCTTGGGTGGGATGACGTTGAAAGTAAGCTATCGGGTTGGTTGGCGTCAGCCGATCTTGGGTGGGACGGCGTTGAACGGGAGATTGATGGGTTGGTTGGTAGGTAGTTGTGGATCTTGGGTGGGATGACGTTGAAAGTAAGGTATCGGGTTGGTTGTTGTTGGCCGATCTTGGGTGGGACGGCGTTGAACGTTGAACGGGAGATTGTTTTAGTTTGTTGGTAGGTAGGTGGTTGAGGATCTTAGGTGTGATGACCTTGAAAGTAAGGTATTGGGTTGGTTGGTAGTTGAGTATCTTGGGTGTGATGACCTTGAAAGTAAGGTATTGGGTTGGTTGGTAGTTGAGGATCTTGGGTGTGATGACCTTGAAAGTAAGGTATTGGGTTGGTTGGTAGTTAAGGATCTTGGCCGGGATGGCGTTGAAAGTAAGGTATTGGGTTGGTTGGTAGTTGAGGATCTTGAGTGGGTTGGCGTTGAAAGGATTGCTTTTGATTTCGTTGGCACTTTGTGACCTTGGCTTGGATGACAGTGAATGGAGCAGTTTTCGTTCTTTCAATTTTATATAATTTAGCATTATGATATAATTTTCGGTGGAATGATGTTGGATAGGTTTATTTTCAATCATCTTGTGTTGGACGGATCCTGTTAGTTGGGTTTGATGTTTAATAATCTTAGGATATTAAAGGATATATATTGTGTTGAATGCGTCTGACATTTGATTATATCCTAATCTATCCAATAGCTGTTCTTAAATATACACTAAACTACGCAATCAGTGAACCACGCGTATAACGAACTCGTCATAACCGCAGTTCGTTACACACAAATAATCCGAATCAGCAATAGGACAGAAATCCAGTTCCCTATATCCGTCAGTTCGGCATGTTTGATACAACGAATACAAAAGAGTGACAGAATACTGGGTATACAGGTGGTACCCAAACTATTAATCAGAAGGCAGGGTAGAGACGTTGCTAGTCAAAACAATCTTTTTATGTATTGTTGACCGGACAGAAAACTGTCTGAAATGTCTATTTTCAAATCTGGCTTTAGTCTGTTTTTAGGCATATAGAATATAGACAAATTTCTATAATAGGCTCTCTGGCAGACGATCACTCTGACGGCCATAAGGAAAATGAACATGATGTACATGCCAAAATGTCAACTGCCTTCAAGTCGAAATGGAAAATTGCTTGCTTCTTTAGTTAATTCCTCTAAAGGCTGCATCAACAATCTTCTCCTCACCTAGGTGGTCTTCTTCAAATCACTTCTTTAGATCCAGAGTAATTTTCCTATGCGAATGCACAATGCCTCCAGTTTTACTGCCATACGAGTTATTTTAGTACGATAAATCCCCGATGGCTTGGTTCAGTCGAGCGACATAGACAACGCACGATGAATGTTTAGTTATTGAACACCGACATGAGAGAAACCCATGATAAAATAGCCGACGGTGTTAAAGCCAATGAATAAACAACGACGTTGTAATACCACTGATGCCATACGACAGCGGACGAGTGTCTTACTTATATCAGCATCAATACAAACCTCTTTACGATGGAATATGCTTGTTTGCTTACATGTTTTACGAGTACAGAATTAGGACCTAGAATGTTCGACAATCCGTGGTCCACTCAGCTACCGCTATTTTCAGAACCGTACAATACACTTTGCTTTTAGCAGACATTTGTTTTGAATATGGATAGAGTTTCATTTTTAATTTTTTAGCTGTTTTGATTTCGAGGACAACAACTAATCATCCAAGCAAGATGATGCTGTTGGTATTTGTAACAGAAATATTTCCTTGCTGAAAAATTGTTATTTCTTTTTATCGCATTGGTTCGATGTGAGACACAGGTGTTCTCATGTTTCGGAAACGGGTAGTTTTACTCTGACTTCCCAGTTTGGACTGCGGCTGCAGAAAGTGATGTCATTGTGGGGAGATGTTGATCATTACGCATCCTCACACTGTCGCCAGGCAGCGATCGACTTGGAATTGTACGGATATTGTTTCTTGGCTACCGGAAGTGACGACATGGATACGTCGGATAAGCTAGAAAAGATCTTACATTTGCGCAGCATGTATCCGTAACAGTAAGCTACGTTTGTAACGAACTGAAGGGACCACTAAATTTAGTTCGTAATAACGGTAGTTCGTTATACCCATTTCGACTAAAATATACACTGTCAGCAAGCGAGGAGAACCAAATAACAGTTCGTTATAACCGATATCCGATATAAGAATGTCCATCGACTGCACCTGATTTGGAATGTCGCCAATACGTAATTAGAAAACTGAGCTCAAACTGTCCCCGATAATATTGAAAGCAGAGAAGGTCTTATTAGGAATCATTCTTCTGTCGCATTGTGCTGGCGACAATACACTTCGCGACACATTTCCATAAGAAAACCATCTGCACATTACACTTACGATGCCTCGGGTGAGTTCCTTTGATTGGTCAATGAAGTCTAATATTCGTTGAAAAAGTGAAAGATCAATGACTTCCGCCTCCGGTTCAGAAATTCACAAGCGCCGCCATCTTGGATTGCTAGAAGAGTGTCTCAAAAGTAGAGCGAGAGCCTCTTTGTTTGTTTGTAAGCAAACAACACTCGGAAGACCTCGGGCAATTCCGCCACCTTGAGTCAGATACATGCCTGACTTGCAGCGCTCATTTACAATCGGCAAGAATCGGGAATCGATTGTTAAACTCAGATTATCCGTGGTCTGTAATAATGTGGAACACGAGTACCTCCGTCAACTGTCAATTTACTTTGTATCGAGTTTGTGTGAGCTTGATGAAATTACAATCCTTTAAATGCTGATTGTATGCCCAAATACCCATTCTGTATTGGAGAGCGCTACTACCTCGTTTGACAACATGTCTAATGGCTTTAGAATCGATAGAGTCTTGGTTAACACTGATGCGCGATTGTACGCTTCGGCGTATTAGATTGGTTGCAACCATAATCATGTCATATGTATAGTCCTGCGGGTTTGTCAGTGTTCTGCTTAATCTGTAACGCCAATAAGGACAAACATCACATTTGTGTTTCCTGCCCAGTCTGTGTACAATTCTGTGTTTGAATTTCCGCGATTTAGGTTTGTAAACCCCTTGATACATTCCCATGTATTTTGATCGAAATTAATTTAACCATTTACGATATATGTATGCATACGAGGCTAAATGGCGCTGCAAGGAATGTCTACTAAGCGTTAACATCCACTGCCATTGTACTTATTGTATTAGCAATGTATTAGATAACGATAGCACCAGTGGCACCTTTGTCCATCCCACGGTTAGACCAGAAATCTGTTGTACATGAACGAAAATGGAGCTTGACCAGGGTGAAAGTCGGTTCAAGTGGATGTAGCAGGAGAGGGTAAAGCTACAAAGCATATTGATCATCGTTTTGTTGGTTTAATTCTCTATAACGGTACATGTGTGTTGCAATTGTTCGTATAATTGTTCAACCTACCATGTTTAACATTTAATATCACTCAGTGTCAGTCACTGGGAAACTACAGTCACACCCACATCAAAAACAAACGTTTGAATCACACCCCTGTCCTCATCACAATCAGACAGCGGGAAACCAAACGCCCCAATCGATCAGACAGTCAACGATACACTAAAGTCCCCATCAAAGTCAGACAGTTGCAAATCTGTCAGACAGTTGACAGCCTTATCACAGTCAAAGACACATGCATGCCCCAACGTATGTCAGACAATCTCAACCAACATGAAACCACACGTCCTGTTACGGTCAGTCAAAACCACACGCCCCCATCACAGTCAGAGGGTCGCAAGCCACACGCCCCTCCCACAGTCAGAGAGCCCCAAGCCACACGCCCCTATCACAGTCAGAGAGTCCCAAGCCACACGCCCCTACCACAGTCAGAGAGTCCCAAGCAACACGCCCCTACCACAGTCAGAGCGACCCAAGCCACACGCCCATCACTGTCAGAGAGCAACACGCCTTTACCACAGTCACAGAGTCCCAAACCACACGCCCCTTCCACAATCAGAGAGTCCCAAGCCACACGCCCCTCCCACAGTCACAGAGTCCCAAGCCACACGCCCCTACCACAGTCAGAGAGTCTCAAGCCACACGCCCCAACAACAGTCACAGACCCAAGCCACACGCCCCTACCACAGTCAGAGGGTCGCAAGGCACACGCCCCTCCCACAGTCAGAGAGTCCCAAGCAACACCCCCATCACAGTCAGAGAGTCCCAAGCCACACGTCCCTACCACAGTCAGAGAGTCCCAAGCCACACGCCCCTACCACAGTCAGAGTGTTCCAAGCAACACGCCCATACCAGTCAGAGAGCCCCAAGCCACACGCCCCTACCACAGTCAGAGAGCTCCAAGCCACACGCTCCTACCACAGTCAGAACGTCCCAAGCCACACGCCCCTACCACAGTCAGAGTCCCAAGCCACACACCCAGCCCCCGCCATCACAGTCAGAGAGTCCCATGCCACACGTCCCTACCACAGTCAGAGAGTTCCAAGCCACACCCCCATCACAGTCAGAGAGTCCCAAGCCACACGCCCTACCACAGTCAGAGTCCCAAGCCACCCCCCACCTTCCCACACACACACCCACACACACACCCCATCACAGTCAGAGAGTCCCAGCCACACGTCCCTACCAGTCAGTCAGGGAGGACCCATGGAGATGATGCTTCAATGATCCCAGGACTAGTCATTCTGACCTCACTTCAACCGTCTTATGGCTGTATGTACTTGATTAAATCCCGCAATCTTAATGTATCTGCGTTTATTTCATTCACAAAACACATATGGCAGTTACAGATCGAACACGTGACCTATGACTGAGTCTGCCTTTCTGAGTTTTTTTTGTGACGAAACATCGTAATACGTCATTCCACCATTCCCAATCATAAAAAAACACAGAAGAAACGTGACTGACACCTCGACAGTCAACGATATCCGTGAATATCCGGGTTAGAATTGATCTTCAGCAATCCTTGCTAGGCCGCTAACGGGATCGGGTAGTCAGGCTCACTGACTTGATTGCCATGGCATCGTATCCCAATTGCGTGGGTCGACGCTCACGATGTTAATCACTCCATTGTCTGGTCCAGGCTTGATTGGGCTGTGGGGTAGCCCAGTAGTGAAAGCATTCGCTCGTCACGCCAAAGGAACGTTTTCGATTCCCCACATGGATGCAATACGTGAAGCCCATTTCTAGTGTCCCCGCCGTGATATTTCTGGAATATTGCAACAAGCGGCGTAAAACTAAACTCACTCACTCAAGGCTTGATTATTTACGGAAAGCCGGATTATTGCTGAGTGTCGCGTCAACAACATACAATAAATCAAACCTGTATAATAAGCGACATTCCGCCATTTCCACCTTCATAACAAACATGAACATGGCTCACCAATTCCTGCTGAAACAATGGCTGGAGGAAAGCACCGTTAATACCACTATAGCAGTTAAGTGATGAACGAAATGATCAACATCCTCCGTACTCACAATACAAGACGGCCATTATCACCGTTCCTCCGACCGCATGTTTCCTCGTCCGGGTAATTGATAAGTGAAACAGACAGAAACAAAAGATATATTCATTGTATGTCCTTGGCGAGGCAGAGTCGGATGGGCGTGGCTGAGAACGCTGCACGTGCTGACCCACGTCTACACGACATCACCCACGACAGAATACAGCTGAATGTGTACTGGACTGAACTGAAATGACTCTATACAAAAAACACTTTCCTTACAACTAGTCTCACTGTAAGTAATTAATGCCAACCACTCAAGCGAGCCTTTTAAGTGCAGATGGTATTGTGATGAAACGTGTGTCTGTGTGTACCTACATGCGTGCGTGCGTACGAGCGAGCGCGCGTACGTGCCTGCCCGCGTGCGTGCGTGCGTGTTCAACAAACAACTAACGATATTACTTATGACAAATTATAGTGTATTCATTACCGATTTGTTATTCAAAGAATAAGTTCAAGTTTTCTCAATATCTTCATAAAACTAGCAATTCCATATTTTCATAGAAAGTAGCTATAACCAATAATTGTTCCCCAAATTATTCAAATTGCAATTTTGAACACTGACATCATGAAATAATAACGTAGTTGGCACACAGCTACAAACACTCAACGATCTTGAAAAGATCTGAGAAATATTAGGTTTTTGAGACAAAGTGGACGTCAAAACACACAGCTGTCAAGAATCCATTCCGTTTAAGATTAATATTTATTCTGCTTAATGCTTTTGAACTTCAAAGATTCCAAGCCAGGTTGCTAAGCTTTCTGGTCAAAGATAATTGATCTGGCGTACCAAGTCAAATGTCTCTACCTTAATAGAAGATATGAGTGGTCGCAGTGTTGCCTGGCACAGACACTGCATTAAGCGTGCTTTGAAATCTGTTTGTGACGGATTACAATGAGACCTCGCGTGAGACAATCACCGCAGTTATAATGGAAATGGAAGATTAATTAGTTAGCAGAAAATATCTTGGTAATGTTATTTCGTGCAACCGGTAGTCTGATGCTGAGTGTATTTGTGGGGCAAAATAGATCTCTCTGGCCAAAGTGACCTACGAATTAATCATCTGGAATGAATGGACGCGGTTACTTAACTGAGTAAGTGGTAACTGAAAAGCAGAGGTGAGGGTGAGGAAATGGCTTTACGTCGCGTTCCGGATGAGGATGTTTGCGAGCGTGCGGTGCGAGCGAACAAGCCGGCGTGCGTGCGTGCAAGTATATGTCTGCGTATCTTGGTCTGTTTTTACGACCGCCTCCGTGGTGAAGTGGTTAGAGCGTCCGGAGTGCGGAAGGTCGCGGGTTCGTTCCCCGACCGCGTCATACCAAAAGACGTTAAAATATGGTACTTGTTGGTCCCTGCCTGGGTACATCAAGGACTGGTCGGCTCGGAGTCAGTATAATGTGTCTGAGTGGGGTATTCATGCTTCACTACGGCATGGTATCTCAGTGGGCTAGCACTAAAAAAACAGCTTCAGTCTGGGCTAGTACAAGCAGCCGCATACACATGCATGCACGTCGCCATATGAGCGAAATATTCTCAAGCAAGACGTTAAACCCAAGTTCACTTTACCTCACCTTTTACGACGGTTTTAGGGCACTAAAATACTCTGACATAATCTACCGGCTCCGAGTTGACCTGTCCCTGTTTTATCCTCTGAATGCCGAACACCAGACAGGGTAACATCATGCATCGCATTTTAAAGATTTATCTTTTACTACGATGCCGCCGTGATCAACCATTGGCCTCCTACCTGGGTAGACGCTGGGTGGCCCAGTATATCAAGTTAATGTTTGACGAGACGGATTCGTTTCCGCGTTTTACCAAACTAACCCAAGGAACGGCAGCAGCATCTGAACCAAGTATTCAAAATTCGAGTGTTCAGTAAACTGAACAATCACTGAACCAGAGAGTACCCGTGAAGGTCCGGGTTAGAATATTGATCTTCAGTAACCCATACTTGTCGTAAGAGGCGACTAACGGGATCTGGTGGTCAGGCTTGCTGACTTTGTTGACACATGTCATCGGTTCCCAATTGCACAGATCGATGCTCATGCTGTTGATTACTGGATTGTCTGGTCCAGACTCGATTATTTATAGACCGCCGCCATCTAGCTGGAAAATTGCTGAGTGCGGCGTAAAACTCAACTCACTCACTGACTGAACCAGAGAGCGGCACCAGGATCTGAACAATGAAACAAATGTTTATACTATGTGATAAATCTAAGAAGGGAATTGGGATCAGAACCAGGGAAATACCATATATAGGACGGGGGAACTGACCTGAACAAGAACTGAAAAGAAACTGAATTGAACTTGAGACTGAACCAAGGAACACTGAATTGAACCACGGACTGAATGACAAGCTGAACCTTGGAACACCGAATTGAATTATGGACTGTATGGATGAATGCATAATTGTTGAGTTACGTCGCATCAGTAATATTACAGCTATTCGCGACGAAATGGGCTGTATGAATTGCTGAACCGGGGAAGACTGGACTGAACCATGGACTGAACTAAAGGCTAAACCGGGGAAGACTTAAGTTAACAACGGACTGAACTAAAGGCTGAACCGGGGAAGACTGAAGTTCACAACGGACTGAATTAAAGGCTGTACCAGGGAAGATTGAATTGAACCACAGACTGAACTAAAGGCTGAACTGGGGGGGACTGAACTGATTCACGCATTGAACTGAAGGCTGAACCGGGGAAGACTGAACTGAACCACGTACTGAACTAAAGGTTCAACCGGCGAAGACTGGACTGAACCACGGACTGAACTAAAGGCTGAACCGGGGAAGACTGAACTGAACCATGGACTGAACTAAAGGCATAACTGGGAACACTGAATTGAAGCATGGACTGAATGAGAAGCTGAATCATGGAACACTGCATTGAACTATGGACTGAATTATAGTCTTCACCAGGGAACACTGAACTGAACCACGGACTGAACTAAAGGCTGAACCTGGTAAATCTGGAGTTACTGAACCAGGTAGATACATATGGAACTGACCAAGGGAAATATCGGGCACAGAACCAGTTAATCAAACCAGAAAGTGAACCTCTGAACTATCACATCTGATGACTGTATATGTCAGGAGAGTAACGCATATCGAGCAAGGGAGCGCTCAGATGGCGCTCCCCAAGGCACTGATGTCGGGCCTTCCTATAATACACTGATCACTTAAGTAGAGTGTCGCACAGTTAGACAGGAAAATGTCTTCGATTTCATCAAATTCCATTTGTAACGGACTGCACTGAAACTAATGTAACATCGATTTGAATACGTCAATCAAATCAATATGGTCACTCTACACCATCGCGCCGCTACCATAGAAAGATAATCCTCCACGACCAACAATAGTGGACATCTTCAGAAAGCCTGTCAGGGGCAGGAACTCAGCCAGTAAAATGGGCTAATTAACCTGTCTGAGAATCGATGTCCATGTGTGGAGCCCTCAGCATTAATCCAGTAACGGAGCCCCGAATGGTCTTTTAAATGTTATTACAATTTCTCCCGGGGGCGCCAGACACTCAATATACTTGTTTTGTCTATAGTGACGGGGGGTATTCTGGGTGAGGGGAAAGGTAAGCAGCGACCGAGGTTGAGAAGGGCAAGATATTGTCACACGTCGCTCGGAAACACCTGCACCCCTGTGCCAGATATTACACTCAGCTGGAGCGAACGAGCGTAGATAGTTAAACCGGACTCGTCACATCATCAGATCACGTCAATGGTATGTTGACTGCAGTACCAACAGTTCAGCGTGTCAATATCCATCAGGAATGAGTACTTTCGGGTTAACACAGCCTTGAACAGTATTTTATTTATATCACCTTGTAAGCTTTATGTGGGAAGAAAACCAAATCTGACGCAAAGCCTATAACACTTTGAACAGTGTGAATGTGGCTCTGAGGTCCCTAGAAAGACGATCAGGATTAATTTGGGATTTGAACCCATGAACATAAGATTCTGGCAAAGAAAATTAGAGTGCCTTTAACGATCCACCCGTGATCACCCGTAACCATCCATCTATGAATTTATCAAGGTAATATCATACAACGAGCGGGTCTGTTCTCCTTCTGAATAGCAAACTTCCACGTGTTTCACGAGTTTCAAAGAAATTTACAAAACATACATCCACGAAGGACAAATGATGTCTTACCTTGAATACAAGATTGATACATAATCCCTGCTTTGATAATAATGTATTTTTTTCATAACGTCAACTTTTAGAAATCAGTGTTCTGGGTGTGTAATACTTCAATTATCCGGAACTTTACCCGTTTTTATACAGAAATACAAGAAACCCGACCACACTGTTACGATTAGCTGTTCTGTATACAGCAGAGGATGCGATCACGGCCTGTAATGATTACTCCCTCTCCAAGTCTCCCACATAACAGTACAAGACAACATTACATTCATTACCCACTCATTAGTGTTTCTCGACAACCCCTTATCAATGAATTCTGAGGGAAGGTTTATCGTAAATCGTTACCACTGTGAACTGCGGTTGTCCCTCAGGCATCCGACTCGGACCTTGACCCTTCAGCTCAATATACGTACATCTTCAGACAGGAACTTGTACTTCGATGAGCTAAGATTGCCCCTGAGATTTGAATAGCGATTCCATAACCCTTTGGATCAAAGATGTGTATCCCTACAGACAAAGCTATGTATACCGTTATTCATGAGCCGTCAATCGCTGCCGACCGTGAATCTTAAGCTCAATATGTCCAACAAGGGTTGTTTCGCTAAGCAGCGATGACAGCTAATTTTCCCACGTCGGCAACAGTGACAGCCGCTACTGCACACGAACACTCATCTGGGGACGTGTCCCCAGGTTGCCTCCATACAAACTGCAACAGTCAGTTTAATTCTCATTCACAGCGTCTCTCCCACGTGGATTCCCCCGGGGTGCCGGCGTTATTTGACGGTAGTGGTAAGGGGGCCAGATATTATTAGTCTCATTTAGCGTATGGTGTTGACATGCTTCTTTCCCCGTCATTGTCCACATCAACATTGTGGCTTAAGCTATGATGACATTCCCGGTGCAGGAATTCATATCAGATATACAAAATGCATCTTACTTATCTCGAGGACATGTCTCTCCCTTGAAGACACTTAATCAGCGTCAAGGTCAAGGTCATCAACACTCCCAACGTTACTTTCTCCTCTGGCTACAAGCAAATGTCTGATTTTGTTAAACGTTATATTTAGACCAAAGATGCCCGAAATATATTGAACTCTCTGGGGTTAGCAAGCGTATCTTCAAAGGTTTCTAAGTGTTTTGAGCTGTGCTCTAGCAAGAGATTTCGTTAGTCAATATACGTGACACACTTAGCATTTGTAACCTGGATCGTGTATACACGTCACAGCCCAACAGGGTTCTTACTGAGGTAAAGCATAATGTGGGACACTCTAACTTCACGCAACTTCCGGTAATTCCAAATAAAGCAAGTATCATTTGAATGAGGAAGAAGCCCGTGGCGTGACGTCACTCAAGTAATCAACGCAATTAGTGCAATGCATGCGATGGACGGCGTGCCCAGCTACAGAAACCAGATTATCGACAAAAACTCAATTTCAAAGTTTTCCGCTAAGGCAAACACGGCTGTGTATGAGTGAGCGCCCCTGTCATAGTAAAGTTGATTTGAAAATCAATAATATGAAGATGACGTAAGCCTGCTCTGTTCTGAAGTTCCGAAACGCTTCTGAGTTTGGATATTCCCTCCACAGGAGGAACACATCTATCAAAACATTTCTTCAAGAACCGATTGCAACATTGCAATGCCATTGAGCCATGTATCCATAACTGTTGGCGGTAGGTGTTTATAAACACTAACTGTTCGATATTCTCTATATTATTCATGGATGCGTCTACAGAATACACCCAACAGAATTATCTTACCAGAAATATTAGGTTTATTCAGATTGACAAATCGCAACCAATCACAACCGAGCTGCTTAATATCTGAATATAATATATATACGGTTTGCGGACTGTAACCCATTTCACGTCATACGAAGCCATTAAACAGAGAATAGTTATGAGTTAATGTTAAAACTGGATGAAAAATGTTCAATCGGCACGTGTCATATTGTTTTCAGAACACTTCATTTTCATGTTTTTCTTTGAAGGTTTTTCCAAAGCAATGTTACAAATGAAATCCACAACAATATATAGGTGTGTAATATAATGAAAACATTGATAAGCAATAGCTAGATGATCAATGTAACCACTACAACAAAGGACTACAAATATACATACCTCACTGACGTCACGGATACCAAATTCCTCATAAAACTCTCTAGAAATCCGTCAACTTTTGCTAACTATCGTATATCCAGGTTACTGGTGACTGTTTACTTCAGTCAGTGGTGACAAGATATATCCCCACAACTGCTCATGGCGCGCTCGTTGAACGCTCACTGAGATGGTCAGACTTTGTTGTCTCTTCAGTTCCTGACTAAATCCACGTGCGGGATCAGCGCGCGACAAATGTGCGTCATGAGGGGTAATTACGGAAATCGGCATCAATCCTGCTCAGCAGACGACACTCAGATGGCAAGGCAGCAGACGACTTTGTGACGGCAAGAGAGCAGACGACACTGATGGCCGAGTGATGGTAAAGTCCATACGAGCGGGAAAAGGCAGCACCACACGAAAGGATTGGGCTTTCTAACGACCGGAGTAATCTCTGCGCATTCTGCAGATAGTATTTGTCAAATGAAAGGACGAATCACTTCCAATGACTTCTCAGACGAAGACCCTTTCAATGGACGCCTGTCAACATATTGATGGTGATAATGTTACCTCCTCACGGTGTTCGTTAACGGCAGTAATGAATACCTGCCGGTTTGGTCTGAATACTCCCGGTCTTCAAGAAATGCCATCACTGACCGGTGGAATGACGCATAAATCTACAGCCTCGTGTAAACAAGCTTGTAATGTTGATACTCTTCCCCTAACAACATTGCATTGTTGGCAATCGAGGTCGCGATTGACTACACGACGTAATTCTAAAAGTGATAATGAAAATATTTGTAAATTGTGGAGCGATGAAACAAATTTCACTAAGCTGTGGAAGCGATGTTTGGGAAGTTTAGTCGGCTAAATATTAACTAACAAAACACAATTTAGATGCTGATTCTAGCCGTATGGCTTCCGTAGTGTTTTTCGCGTCGGCAAATGGACCCGTAATTGCTGTCATCTAATGCTCAAGCGCCCCTGACACCAAGGACAGCAATACATCAAAGATAAAAGTATGAATGAATAATCGTCAATAATAACGTTTTGAGCCACGCAAATTGTATTAGTAACACGCGAAGCAACCAAAACTCTGCAGAATACGGCGCAATGCAAATCAGGGTAATAAAACCGCCGGCTCTCATCTCCCAGTCGCAGGTTATTAAACTTCAATATACGAAGCGCGTGTGATAAATCATCACCGTCAATTAGTTAAACTGTCAATATCAGCACAGACTTTCATCATTCAATGCATGGTAATCGAATTATTTTCTCTGGTATCTGTGTCGCTACATCTGTATGAGATGAGTTATGTGTTTTTGCTCTCAAATATCCCGAAGAATAACGAACGAGCGAGTGTTGTTTAACGCCGCCCTGAAGCGTGTCTACTTAATGAGGATGGAAAAACAACGCTTCTCGCGTCTTTGACGTTACTGGTTTGATAAAAACTCGTCCGAGGAGTGGTATAACTGACGAGGTTCATATTTGGGTCGGATCTTGGTTTCGATTCACGACTAGCGGATCCTGACACATGTGAAGGACGCAACTCTTGCTATCCGTGTCCCATTTTGGAAAAGGAACAGCTGCTCATTATTTAACATGGTGTATATGAAGCGGTTGGGTGGCTATGTGGTTAAAGCGTTAGCTTGCCACACCGATACCCAGGTTGAATCTCCATATTGGTGTAATATGAGAAACCCGTTACTGGTGACCCACATTGTGATATGGCTGGATTATTGTCACAGGAGATGTAACACATAACTCATACTGCTAAATAAAACCGCCGACACGGAATTCTTCACATTGGAGGGTCTTTTCGCGAACACCCGGTGTCATCACTGACTACCATTTATACCGGTACCATTAAACACTAATCATTCTTCATCCTAGCGGTCTTTTAGTTGGAAGAAAATCGACACTGAATATTAGCTGACCTCAACGTTTCATGTTTCAAACCTTTCTATAGTATTTGTGTGATACGATAATCATTTAACGTGTGAAAGTTGCCGATAATGGAATAAGAATAAACTTCCATGTTGGTGGTGTATGGTTTCTCGATTTCTCGAAACAAACTTAAGTTTATACTCCAGTTTCAAACTGAGTTTGACAATTTGAAACAGCTGAAATTTTAACTAAACTGCATTTTTAAGATAAAAAAGCCCAAACAACTTAAGTAATCTATCCACCAAACTCAAATTGTTTACTATGTTTGAGTTTAATACCGATTTCTTTTCATTCTGGGAAATGCATTTTCCTGCGTTTTCTCAACTTTGAGAAAAATCTCTAACTTAAGTCAAATCTCAGACTGAAGTTTGTTTCGAGAAATCGGGACCAGGTCACAAATCAGTTGACGTTAAGCACCGGTCACGGAGAGTCTTTGGATGGGTGACCGTGTTTGACAGCTTGACTTCTGAGGGTTTCTAGGACTTCTGTCCTGCCCCACAACGAAGCACACGTGACACATTTTTGTCTCACCGTAGTTCACCCAGCAGATGATGGGTACCCCGTGGGATACGTCTTATGACTATTAGCCTTCTAGTGCCTGACAGGCAGCTTGGGTTAACCGGGGCAATATTGCCCATTATGTTGTATGCGCGTAGATCATGCCTGTGCGGTGTGGAGTTCAGTGCCACATTTATAAGTGGCATTATTATTGTGATTATTAGTATGACTATTCTTTTCCCAATGAAAGATCTTGTGAAACAGAACCACTAAACAGGTATACTGGCATCATCAACGAAAGCCTAGCCCAAGTATCAAGCAAATGAACAAGTTCAACTTAGAAATCAACCGCTATACGTCAACAATGATGACGCCTCGAAACATCGTTGTCAACGTCGAATCGGTTTCCTACCTTCTACGTCTAGTGACCTGTGGGACCTATGCATGCCAATGTCTCACCACGACTGACAACCCTGGATCAATACATGAAGTAGGAAAGGGTAGGGTGCGACGCGCGACAGCTAAGAAGGAAAGGGTAAGACGCGCGACGTTTCATCGATATCACTTCGTTTATCGACCTATAGATTTCTGCCTCTGTCGATATAGACTATCTTGTCTTCGCTATCAAGTAATCGATAAAACCTTGCATTGAACTTCATGACACACACTTAGCGACACTGCTCTGAATGTTTTCTCATATTTGTTTGGCGGTATTTACTTCATTACGGAGGCGTTATTGTGTTAACACAAAGACGAGAGTCCAGGAGATCATATAACGCACGCTGATCGCGACGAAACACAAATGCATTATTCCAATTTCTGTTCAGACATCACGTGACGGACTTGTGTCAGAGCCACGTCAAGAGGAAGGGAGATAATGCTAATACAAAAACAAATTTGGTCAAGGACCACAACAGCCGCCTTACTAGTCTGTCTCACAGTCCCTGAACCACATTAAGTTCCCTACTGCCAAGCCCTCTCTGCAGTGCTAAAGCCCTAAATAAAGCAAGTCTAGATTTCCGCAGGTTCAGGCTCTCTGGTCTCCCTGGGGTTCCTTTTCAATATAAATGGGCTTGTTTGTTACTATCAAAATTATATATATTCAGAGACTAAGCCTTAGTCTACCGCCTTACTTGCCACCAGGTGTTTGAGGGGTGTCGCGTCATATATCTATGCTCTCGGATAATTTGTAGTCGACACGTGGGAATAGTTACAAACTTGACTCATCAGCGACAAAATGATGTCTGATGAATTTCCCTATTTTTACCATATGTTCCTGTATTTCTTCAGGCGAAAACAGTGCACGTGTTTTAACGGTTTCCTGCAACATGGCAGGATATGCTCAGCATTCCCGGACACCTGGTGTCATCGGCAAATCAGCGACTCATTAATACATGTCCATGATATACCTGCACCCCTAGAATCTGCATTCTGATCAATTATTGAGTGAGTGAGTATAGTTTTACGCAGCTTTTATCAATATTCTAGCAATATCACAGCGGGGGACACCAGAAATGGGCTTCACACATTGTACCAATTTGGGGAATCGAACCCGGGTCTTCGGGTAACGGGCGAACACTTTACCTACTAGGCTACCCCACCACCCTAATCAATCACTGACATTCCCTTAGCGTATATCTATTGCTGTCACACATTGTGTTTGTGTTGGGGGGTTTGAAATATAAATGATCCAGTCATATATAATAATAATAAGTCATCTTCTATAGCGCACAGTCTCCAAACACCAAGTGATTGCTCGCGGCGCTGCCTGTTAGGCGCTAGAAGGTTATAGTCACAAGACTTTATCCCACCGGGTACCCATTTTTCTGCTGGGTGAACAGAGGCAATTTGAACAAACTCACTTGCCTAAGGTGAGACCACATGCATCACATGTGCTTCGTTGTGTGGCAGGACTGAAGTCCTAGAAACTCTCAGGAGTCAGGCTGCCAAACACGGTCACCCATCCAAGGATTGTCCGAGCTCGACGTTGCTTAACTTCAACTGAGAGTATCAACACAGTGGTTAAATTTAAAATTAATGTTTGTAGTTTAAGTGTTTAGTCTAGTCAAGTATTGAGGATAGCTTGACATTGTATATTTACAATTTGGGCTGATATCATTCTGATTTCTTATTATAGTCAATAAACTGCATGAGAAACGAAAGTAAAGAATGATATGAAGATGGAAAAATGAAATAGTTACAACACTGTAAGTGAAGGACTTCCTTCTAATGGCATTCACTAGGAAGCCTATATTGAAAATGAAATAAACATATTCCGCGGACGTAAGATGAAGAATATCTGTTTCGTAAATAGATAGTTTCCTAAAAAAATCAGCAACATGTGTCTATTTACTGCTGGGAGTATTGGACAGTGAGGTAGTACTTGATTCAAATCTGGTTGTTCGTGTTTGCAATAAAATACATCCATTTTTTAAATTTAATAAATTGAAAACCATGAAATTGAATATAAATCAGCGGCAGCTGAACGGTCGATATTCACTTGCTCTTGTCATGGAAACACTAAACCTTTGTTGTGTTCCGACTTATGGTCTTCTCTGCGTCTGAAACGCTAGCATCAATAATTTAACCAGTCTTTCACATTGACCTTTCCCTTGACCTTTATATCAGAGTCCATAACCTTAAGGATGTAATAAATACGTATCTCTCTGCTAGCCTAGTGGTTAAAAGGGCTGCTTGTCACGTCGACAACCTGGGTTCGAATCCAGTATTGGTACAATCAGACCACTTCATTCGTCTGATTATGTGTTACCTTAAGGATGTAACACATACGTATCACTCTGCTAGCATAGTGGTTAAAAGGGCCACTTGTCACTCCGGCAACCCGGGTTCGAATCCAGTATGGGTTCAGTCAGACCACTTCAGTCGTTCCCAGGAATGAAGGTGAATAGCTTTACAACCAATGTTAAACCAGGGGTTCTAATTTGGATCATACCACGTGATGCTTTCCCGACAGATCCCAATGTAAGCCGTTCCTGTCAAATGTTGCAGGGTCTTCACCGTCTGTTCGCTTCACACACAGAGGTACAAAGCATTGGGTTTATCACGGACTTGAAGAATAAGTGATCTTAATTATGGAGCAGTTGCCATTGATTTCCCCAGCTAATGTACCGCTCAGCTGAATCAGTAAGACCACGACACATATATGCCGGCAGACCATTACCATCGTTTGAAACACAATACGTTGCCACATTGACAGATTCCTGTCCATAATGTACTTGGTAAAATGAAGTACATAGCTTCAGGCATATTTTCACTGCAAGAGCTGATTGGATGTCAATATTATACTTAAATAGTTACGCCCACATTTCCAGTTTTCAGTTGCCGACAGCCGATAATGCATGCAGCTATGTATATGGTTTGACATTGCAAGCTCTTGCAAGCTTAAATTCTCTGTAAGTTATAATATCATGACGCGCTGGTATGCACATAATCATCAATAACACTGCTGTTGTAGAGTAGCGGTGGAGTAGCCTAGTGGTTAAAGCGTTCGCTCGTCACGCCGAAGACCCGGGTTCGATTCTCCACATGGCTACAATGTATGAAGCCCATTTCTGGTGTCCCCCTTCGTGATATTGCTGGAATATTTCTAAAAGCGGCGTAAAACTGAACTCACTCAAATTTTATGAAACAATATGAGCGCTTTAACAGTGAGTTAATATATTTATAACGTTCCTGATTCCATTCACCAAAAGAATGCCCCCGGCACTACATTATTATTACCCCGGTCAATGGACCAATGGGGCGCTCGATTTGCATCTCGGCTCCCCCAAGGTACATATAACTCAAGTTGCCTCTGAAGCAATACAAGGTGCAGCAGTTGTGTATATAGCCCTGCAGCACTAAGGTTTTAAACTGACTTTCAAATATGTTCCGTTATACACTGCAGCAAAAGCACGGTCAGTTACCGTTAATGTATATGACGAATATATAACGAAATTACGACTGTAAGTTAACTTTAAAGACTTAAGCTTTGGTTCTGTTTATTTGCTTTATTGTTCAGAGCCGCACTCAGCAATATTCCAGCTATATGGTGGGCTTAAGCAACACTTGTGTTACTATAGAACACTGTAGCAAAAGGACTGGCAGTTAACTTTAACGTACATGTCGTTATACAGAGCAACAAAAGGATTATAAGTTAACAGTAAAGTATATGACGTATATATGACAGCATTACGACTGAAAGTTAACGTTTAAGTATATTACGTAAGCACTAATAGTGTGTATATGATACTATATGACACTGTAGCAAAAGGACTGGCAGTTAACATTAACGTATATGTCGTTATACAGAGCAACAAAAGGATTATAAGTTAACAGTAAAGTATATGACGTATATATGACAGCATTACGACTGAAAGTTAACGTTTAAGTATATTACGTAAGCACTAATAGTATATCATTCTATATGACACTGCAGCAAAAGGACTGACAGTTAACTTTAACGTATATGACGTAATAAAGATCAGCAAAAGACACTAGGTTAACTTTAAAGTATATGACGTATATATGCCGGCATTACGACTGAAAGTTAACCTTTAAGTATATTATGTAAGAAGCAATTGTGTGTATATGACACTGCAGCAAAGGGATTGTAAGTTAACCTTAAAGTATATGACGTAATGACTGCATGATTACGACAGAGTGTTGACCTTAAAATATATGACGTAATGCATATAAGACTTAAGACTGAGCAAAATGTCACCTCACCTCACCGGAAACGGAGTATATACACAGTTACAAACATGTTCGTAAACAAATATTGACAGATATTGACAAATGAGGTAGTAAGTACCTCACGATTTACTCAGCTTGTCAACCGAAACGTATTACCAAATGCATAATAAATGGCGAAATGCCGTATCGATTTTCGTCACGCCCCAATGAGAAACTTTGCTTCCTTTTAGCATCGGTAATTTGGATCTACACTGTAGCTACCCGAACTTTCCAAAGTGACAGACATGTACACATAATACCAACAGATAACGGCATCGTCTCCCAAAGCAATCTGAGGCAACGACAGTTGCATGGGAATTGTCTTGGTTCTATGTCACACGCTGTGAGACAATTGTCACCAATCATTAAGTTTTAGTGAGTCTTTTAACAATATCACGGCAAGAGACACAAAAACTGGCTTCACTCATCGAATCCATATGGGGCATTGAACCCAGGTCTTTGGCGTGATGAGTGAACGCTTTAACCTTAAGGCTACCCAACCACCCAATGACAAATGTGGTGTCAGATGCAGATGTTTGATTCGTACTGTGTGTTGCCGAATCTCTTCATATGAACAACTAGCCTGAACACCCTGTTTATGGGGGCGGTGGGGTAGCCTAGCGCTCGCTCGTCAGGTGGAAGACCCGGGTTTGATTCCATACGTGGGTACAATGTGTGAAGTCTGTTTCTGGTGTCCCCCCGACTGTAATGTCGGTGGAATATTGCTAAAAACGGCGTAAAACTAACCTCGCTCACATTCATTAATATGCTCATGCTAATGGAATAGTCGGAATCGTAAAATAGATTTTAGGTAGACATTTTGTTAACTATCGAAAGGGATAAGTGTCTATTATTTTCGACTGGAAATGATTGCTGTGAACTTGTTCTTCAACGGATATCTACTGGGACAGACATGAATGAGCGTTTAAATACTAGTATATATTTCAGTTGGGTTTTGTCATTTAATTATTGAAACTGCTAAAATTGTTGTTGTCATAAACTTTTCACTGTTTCAGGAAACAAACCAACTCCTCTAATGCTAATCCCGCATCTATTAGCCTCGTTACAAGCTGTGATGAGGTACATCCGGGTTACGTCATCTTTGTTTTGATATGGCGGGACATAACACGATTTGTCGAGCATCAGCTATCGGTCTTCGATCGTTATTCCTACTGACATGTTCTTGAACAATTAAGAAATATTTTCTACGTCTTGCATTGATCGTGGCAGAGATCCTGTGGTACAACATTGATTAACAGATCAGTAAACGTCTAAATATAACCGAAACTGATTAAAATATCAAATGCCCAATATGCTATGCTAATTATACAGGCTCAATTGATTCAGCAATCCCTGCTGGGAATAAGACAGTAATGAGATGGGACATTTATGTATGAATAATGAAGAGGGACGACGTCGACGACGGCTTAATTACTGAACGCCTTGGACCTCTACTACTGTACACGGCTTTGCCGATGATGTAACGTAACACGTGGTTTCTGGCCTGCACCGACCATCTGTTACGACGACTCCGACCTCGACCGACTGCGTCAGATGGTGCGGTGATTTCCACCTGTGTTAATATTTATGGAGATGTGGAAGGCATGTTCCCTGGCTGAAATGTGGCTCACAGATCAATTATATTTTGAATGAAGTAATATGGCGCCTGGGAATACCGTAGTTATAAACTCAGCATTTGATTACTATAAATATTTCATCTATCACTCTCGACACCTTAACAACTTTCCACCTGTATGTCATGTCACTCTCGACACTTTAACACCTTCCCATGAGTGTCATCTCAATCTCGACACCTTGACATCTGTCTCTCTCTCGCTTCAAGTGAAGACATATCGAATTACTCGATGAGATGAAAGTTTGTATTTTGTTTTGTGGAGACAGTTGAGGTGGTGACATGCACGGCAAGATAGAGTACATCAATGTTAACTGTAGTCGTTTTTAAACACTAATTCCCTCTTGGGTATATTTTAGAGCAACACGCGATGCATATGTATTATGTAGATTACAGAGATTACTGAGATTTACTTTAGGATCTACAAAATGCAATTTTAGTTCAGGGCGATATCTCAGCAAGTTTCAGTCAGGTCATTGAAGCACACTATACCGTTGATATGACATGTATCATGATCAAGTTAGTGTGAACAGATTACATTAATTACACAACTATCTTCAGTAACCCATGCTTGTCGTAAGAGGCAACTAACGGGATCGGGTGGTCAGGCTCGCTGACTTGGTTGACACATGTCATCGCATCCCAACTGCGTAGATCGATGCTCTTGATGTTGATCACTGGAGTGTCTGGTCGATTATTTACAGACCGCCGCCATCTAGCTGGAATATTGCTGATTGCGGCGTTAAGCAACAAACAACCAACAAACGAGCAGCGACTATAATGTGAAGGTCAACAAGGACACTGGTCAGAAGCCAAGGGAAATTGACCCTCCCTTGCGTCATATCAGCTTGTTATGATTAACGCTCAACCGTCAGTATTTGACACAAACAGTGTCACTGTTGTACAGCGGTCAGGTCCTGTTATCATCATAATCATCATAACCATCATCATCATCGTCGTCGTCGTCGTCGTCATCGTCATCGTCATGATCAGTAGTGAGGTTCGTGATAACCGTTTGGCGACACTGTTATCATTTAGTACAACTGCTACAAAATGGAGGTGTGGTTGGTAGGAATTCACGACAAATCATTCATGGACATTCATCCCAATTTGTTTGTGTTTCATTTAACAAAATGACACTCGAATTTGATTTTAATGTGGCTGTATGGTCAATGAGCCCAAGGTCTTGTCCATCCCTACACCATATGTTACAGAGTCCGTTGAGAACTCTGAAACCTGCAATATATATGTAACTGTGTACAATCCGTTATGCAATATTTCGCTATAGTTCTCCAACCAAGCCATACCATTGACTAGCATAATTGGGACGACTGTACTCAATAAACCAATTCAACGAGTCGATTTTTAACAATTTTTTTAACAATTACCTCAGAAATTCAACTGTGACGCAATAAATAGATGTTTGTAGCCGAGTCGCTGTGCTGGTACACGGTTTCTTTCTGTACATAATGGTTATCTTACACGATTCTATCCATTCACTTTGAACTTTGCCTCAGCATATCTAATCGGTCAGATTGTATCCCTGAGATTCAAATTGTTTTGAGGATTTAACCCTTTTTAAAATAAATACAACTAGTGTCAACAAATTGTTGTCTCATCGACAGCAATCAATGTCTAATCTTCCAAATATAGAATATGTTGTTTCTTTATGATTAGGGGGCTTTGATGAAGATTATTACAAGAAGGATCTAAATCAATCTTTTTCAGATCAATTTGTCATTGTTAATTGTGTCTTACAATCAAACTTGGGAACCTACATACACCAAACTGTCATCGACACTTCCTCCAGAAGTCGTATGAAGGACAAACTAATGTGGCAATGTGTACGAGTATATCTAATTATACTTACATTGGTATGACCCTCACCCACCAATAATCCTTTCAAACTCCTTAAACATCCATCGGAATGTACGCTGAGATCCGTCTAACGGTATTTATAGCTCTTCACTCCAACTGCTGTTCTGAACACAAACCTCTGATTACAGTCAAGATCCGTTGCCCCTCACACAGATTATCATGTATTAAATCCCGTTGTCAGGAACTACCTCGTGGCGCGAGATCCTCACGTGCAGAAAGCAAGCGTTATGCGGTTGTCATTAGTGAAGTAATGACGGCTCGCAGTGACGGTTTCTGACGCCGGAGCACGGTCTATCACAGTCGGCGATCGATGGATAGATTCAGCACAGAGACCCGGGCCCTCTCAATCAGCCAAGAAACAAATACCACTAGCACAATGCACCAATTCCACAGTGGAGCAGGGTCGATGTAGATAGACCCTGCACCCAGAATAGCTTTCTGTACACGGTTAGCGTAAATTACTGTTTGACTGTTCACAGTTCTCCCTACGTTACAGGCAATACTCCCATCACAATCAAAACGCCCCACGTAACTGATTTGATTTTGATTGGGCTTTTCCTTCCCTATTAATCACCTCACTAGTAACTGCATACAAGTGGGGGAGGCTTCAATCGATTCAGAAATTGACGAAATTCCGAAATTATACTCGAGTAGCTTCCCCTGATGCTGTTTAATAAGTTCCGATAGTCTTGCAGTTGCGTCGGCCGTGAATACCTTTCGCCGACACCGCTCTCCGCTCAGTATTGACACAGGCTTATGTGTGTGTCTTATGAAAGGCTGTTTCATGTCGAACACGGCAATATTAGTATTATTTGTTAACAATAGCAAATCGACAGGCAAGCTTTATGACGGCAGAGCATCGATCGGAGGAAGAGAGCTTAAACAGGTCCAGTGGGTGCATCAAGAACGGAGCCTGTTTCTCGGCCAGTTGATGATGTTTCAGATCTCAGGTCACTGCGAGAGGTACGACCCGAATTATAGAAATAATTCGGCAGGGTTGAAATATATCGTGTAGAGTCTAACCTAAAAGCTTCATTTTAAACGAATGTCTTTGGAGATACCTACGCCAAGAGGTCTTATTTAGCGATCGGGCCACACGGGCGAGAAGTAAGTCAAGAGTCAAGAACTCAATGTTCGATCACTGCACTCCGTTTCACCTTGTGGTATACTGCACTGTTATCGTACAACAACAAGGCATTGTTCTGGAAATGAACAGCACCTTTGAAGCGTTGTAATGGCAGTGATAAAATCATTTGTGGATATTTCATGCCTTTACTGACTGCACTATTCATACATATAACTTTGCTCGAGGGATTCCCGTTTGTCTTTACCGACTAAAGTAAATACTAATCAATACATGTCCCTCCTGACCTTTGTATACGTGTATGTAGCATGAGATAATAGCTGTATTGCAAACACACCTTGTTGTAGCCAGAGACCTAAGGAGATGCAGCCAGCTATGACATGGATGTACTGGTCGTGTATTTTAGTCCCGGATTTGGACCTTTTTAGCAGAAATGGTTCCAGCAGATGGGTAAAATACGTCAGAGAGAGTGAGTGAGTATAGTTTTATGCCGCTGTTAGCAACATTCCCGCAATATCACGGCGGAGAACACCAGATATAGGCTTCACACATTGTACCCATGTGGGAAATCGAACCCGGGTCTTCGGCGTGACGAGCGAACGCTTTAACCACTAGGCTACCCCACAGCCCCTAAAAAATACGCCACAAGACCCATGGGGTTCTTTATAAGAATAGAGGTCCCCAGAGACTTTAGTTTGTAAGAGGTGGTTAAATAGATCGGGTGATGTGTTGCGATGACTTGATGCATGTCAACATGTCTCCATTGTGTGGATCGATGCTCATGATGTCATGTCCAGGATTGTCTGGTCCAGACAGGATGTACACACAGCTGTCATATAAAGGGAATGTTGCTGACTGTTCCGTCAAATAGAGTGAGTGAGTGAGTTTAGTTTTACGCCGCACTCAGCAATATTCCAGCTATATGGCGGCGGTCTGTAAATAATCTAGTCTGGACCAGACAATCCAGTGATCAACAGCATGAGCATCGATCTGCGCAATTGGGAACCGATGACATGTGTCAACCAAGTCAGCGAGCCTGACCACCCGATCCCGTTAGTCGCCTCTTACGACAAGCATAGTCGCCTTTTGTGGCAAGCATGGGTTGCTGAAGACCTATTCTACCCCGGATCTTCACGGGTCCGTTAAATAGGAAATAAACAATATAACAATTAAGCAAACACTACAACTAGAGGAAGGGAGGCAGTGACATATTTGGTATTGTGACCCAAGCAGCGTCAGAGCCAACTCACTGACTCACTCACTGTTATAAAGGTACATGAAACATCTCTCAAAAGAATGGATTTTAACCAGTATTCAGGTATGGAAGCATTGCATGGGAAGCTAAGTGATGTAGAGGTCGGTGTAATAAATACAATATAATACAATCATAACTTCACTCTCTTATAATCGCATTTTCCTGACGATCTTTGCATGGTACAACAGGGTGGCTATGTTGGGTATTGAGGAGACTGAGGAGAACAATGTGACATAACACTGGGTGGCTGCATCGGGTATTTGGGAGACAAGGAGGAACAATGTGATATAACACTGGGTGGCTGCATCGGGTATTGGGGAGACTGAGAGGAACAATGTGACATAAGACTGGGTGGCTGCATCGGGTATTGGGGAGACTGACAGGAACAATGTGACATAAGACTGGGTGGCTGCATCGGGTATTGGGGAGACTGACAGGAACAATGTGACATAAGACTGGGTGGCTGCATCGGGTATTGGGGAGACTGGCAGGAGGAACAATGTGGCTGCATAACACTGGGTGGCTGCATCATAAGGTATTGGGGAGACTGGGAGGAACAATGTGACATAAGACTGGGTGGCTGCATCGGGTATTGGGGAGACTGAGAGGAACAATGTGACATAAGACTGGGTGGCTACATCGGGTATTGGGGAGACTGAGAGGAACAATGTGACATAATACTGGGTGGCTGCACCGGGTATTTGGGAGACTGGGAGGAACAATGTGACATAACACACTGGGTGGCTACACCGGGTATTGAGGGAGACTGGGAGGAACAATGTGACATAACACACTGGGTGGCTGCATCGGGTATTGGGGAGACTGGGAGGAACAATGTGACATAACACTGGGTGGCTGCATCGGGTATTGGGGAGACTGAGGAGGAACAATGTGACATATTAACACTGGGTGGCTGCACCTGGGTATTGGGGAGACTAAGGAGGAACAATGTGACATAACACTGGGTGGCTACACCGGGTATTGAGGAGGGGAGACTGTGACAGGAACAATGTGACATAACACTGGGTAACGGGTATTGACATAACACTGGGAGACTGGGTGAACAATGTGACATAACACTGGGTGGCTACACCGGGGAGACTGAGAGGAACAATGTGACATAACACTGGGTGGCTGCACCGGGTATTGGGGAGACTGGGAGGAACAATGTGATATAACACTGGGTGGCTGCATCGGGTATTGGGGAGACTGAGAGGAACAATGTGATATAACACTACACCGGGTATTGGGGAGTGGCTGCATAACACTGGGTGGCTATTGGGTATTGAGGGAGACTGGAGGAACAATGTGACATAAACACTGGGTGGCTACACCGGGTATTAGGGAGACTGGAGAGGAACAATGTGACATAACACACTGGGTGGCTGCACCGGGTATTAGGGAGACTGAGGATGGAACAATGTGACATAACACACTGGGTGGCTACACCGGGTGGCTAGAGGAGACTGAGAGGAACAATGTGATATAACACTGAGTGGCTACATCGGGTATTGGGGAGACTGGGGGAACAATGTGACATAACACTGAGTGGTATCGGGGAGACTGGGGGACCAATGTGACATAACACCGGGTATTGGGGAGACTGACAGGAACAATGTGACATAACACTGAGTGGCTACATCACCGGTATTGAGGAGACTGGGGGGACCAATGTGACATAACACCGGGTTGCTACACCTGTAAGTTATGAGTTCCTAGGAGTCCCACTTGCATGTACATGAAGCACCATGTATCAGAATAGGGACAATGTACATATCAATACCTTTTTCCGAAAAACACCTACAAAGCCAATATGAATACAATGGTATTAAGTTAACCATCCAAGCGTGCAATAGACATGTTTTTTAAATGTCCGCAGGTGTGTTGGACACGGTTGATTTCTGGATAAACTATTATTTACGCCTGAAAAAATAATAAACATTTTTTATTTATATAAAAAGAATTAGACAAAAATTAATTGAATACATCGTGCTTTTGTTGGCTGGTTTTGTTTTGTTTAGTTGTTTTGTGTTTAGTTTTGGGATTTCTGGCATTGCTCTGATAAAGAAAAGGCCTAAGTATGGTGTTAATACATATGTCGGAGCTTTGTTGACGGAAAATTTGTAATGTGAAAAAAGACATATTACTGAAAAAAACACGATGGCAATAAATACTTCCTCGAGCATGGGAAAATCTCTGATTTAATTCGTCAAGTGAATCGGTGAATCCCTATATAAGCGCCTTACGGATTTTAAGGGGAGGCGTTTTTGGCACAGAGCTGTTTAAGATCACCACAAAGATCTGGTAGTCTTGTCTTATCCAGTTCTCACATTTATGTAACAGATGTTTCACATTGTTTTAAAATATATTTAACAACTGACTGCTTATTTCATGATTATCTAACAGAGTTGTTTCAATATAAACATTCGTTTTAAAGCATTGAGTTTAACCAATTGCTTTATCTATAGCTGACTGCTTATATACAGTCATGAGATAGCTCAGGTTAGGTTGTGGTTTTGTGAATTACTGCACCAGTATTACCCCTGTGAAATACAAGGCGTATTTTAGCCTGTGTGGCGGGATGGAACGGCCAGGGCATTAGCTGCCTTCAGTTGTGTACATAATATTAACGCCTACATATTTGTTTCATTTGCTGCGAATAATTCCATTTTCTGCTATTTTCCATCCTCTGATCTCTGATAATCGGCATCAGCGGCATCATGTTGTTGTTGTGGCTGGTGGAAATAGATTATAATGATGATGAAGAAGATGATGATGATTATTGATGATGGTTCAAAATTGTGACATCATCACTGACCACCGTAACCTCTCGATGTGTTCGACAGACCTGAGAAAATTATTTTGATGTTTTAATGTTACTTGTTCAAGGTTTTTATGAATTGCTGGTCATCTCAGGTTTCAACTTGAGATGTACTGGTATGGTAAGGACAGGACTTCGATGGACTTCCGAGACCATTTCCACCATGAGAGGAGTATTTCACTTATGCATTTTTACTCGTGAACATCCGGGTTAGAATTGGTCTTCAGTGACCCATGCTTGTCGTAAGAGGTGACTAACAGGATCGGGTGGTCAGGCTCGCTGACTTGGTTGACACATGCCACAGAATCTCAGTTGCGTAGATCGATGCTCATGCTGTTAATCACAGGATTGTCTGTTCCAGACTCGATTATTTACAGACTTATAGCTGGAATATTGCTGAGTGTGGCGTTATACAACATTCCAAAGCAAACTTAAACTCTGTCGTTAGCACAAAGGAAGGTTATCACTCAGGAAATCCTCAGCACAGATCCCTAACACTTCTTACTCACCTCCTTCACAGGGATGATCTTGTATTCCACAAAGAAAAAAATATTCTCCTTTGGCTCGACAATGAAATATTCTCCAGCTGAAACGTATCAATAAGGAAAAAAGAAGGGTCAGTCA
Organism: Haliotis rubra; assembly: GCF_003918875.1. Taxonomy (NCBI): domain Eukaryota; kingdom Metazoa; phylum Mollusca; class Gastropoda; order Lepetellida; family Haliotidae; genus Haliotis; species Haliotis rubra. The sequence continues at coordinate 1,146,341 of NW_025765248.1, forward strand.
GTATGATGGGGGAGGAGTTATTGACCATTGTCTGGATGGTCAGGTCTGTACGTACTAGTGGATGCAGGTCATCAAGAGTGCTCAGATAATGGACAAACTTTAGGCAGTGTACAAATGTAGACTTAGGAAGGTCTGGAGTTCAGTCCTTAATACTCGCAATAATGTCGACGGTACAGATAGTTATGTTGCCCGTCCTTTCTTTTTTATTAGGTGTTGTTGTTTGTGGGAAACGAGGAATTCAGAATATTGACACCCTCACATGAAGAATCGTGTCAATAGATTCTATCACTCTCGGGATGGTGGTACTGTTGATTCGAAACAAAAAAACATAAGAGTATTGATGCCTTCACAAGAAGGAAATCATATTAGACAATAGAGTCCATAAACCTCGCTCTTCCTTCAATGGTTTATATGTATCAGTTCTAATTGGCGTGATTTGACAGAATTGTATTGTGCACTTTTGGACACATATATTTGTCTGATGATCCTTTTGTAAAATGTGGGCTTATGAGGTCCAAGGATGTTGCACAGAATCACCACGTCAATGTGGATTTTGTTGAGGGGGCTGTACTGCTGAACAGTACAGACATAGGTGTCAACCATGTGAAGTGCCATATCAAATCAGCACAGACTCAGTTTTCAAGGGAGGCTCGACTCTGTACGACCGACGGGGTTTAAGTGCAGTGTGTTGAGGAGAAGAGGGTGAGGAAGAGGAGTCCTTCGCTAAAGAGCTGGTCCAGTTGCTGACATTATCTCAACTCACAATCTGCAGCACCATTCATATGCAGATGATAACCAACTCATCAATGCAATTTCTTGCAAAAATCCCACTGACGGTCCAGCTGGAATTTCTGACTGTACAAGACACATCAAATCTTCGATGACAGCTCATATGCTGAAACTAAATGACACCAAGACTGAAGCTCTTCTGATTGGATCCAAACAACTGCTGTCGAAAATCCCTACCAGATCTGTGACAATAGCTGATGCTGACATCCCTATCTGTTCCACTGCAAAAGATCTTGGTATTGTCCTTGACTCCTCACTTTCGATGGAAGCTCAAGTCTCTCATATCTGCAAAACCTGCCATTTTCACCTTCGTTCCATCAGTAACATCCGTCCCTATCTCTCAGTGGATGCAACCCATGCCTTGGTCAGATCCCTCATAACCTCAAGAATGGATTATTGCAACAGTGTATTTTTGGCATTCCTCAGAAACTCTGTGACAGACTCCAGAAAATCCAAAACACTTCTGCCCGCATCATTTATCGTCTCCCTAAACGCTGCCATATCAAGCCAGTACTGAAGGAGCTTCACTGGTTGCCCATCAAAGCCAGGATCGAGCATAAGATACTGTGTCTGACCTACAAAGCCAAGCACGGTCTTGCTCCCCAATACTTGTCTAACATGTTGTCACCATACTCCAATTCACGCAATCTTCGTTCCAACAGCCAGGATCTTCTCACTGTGCCTTCCTTCAGACTGAAAACTTTTGGACAGCGTTCTTTCACCTATGCAGCCCCTACTCTCTGGAACTCTCTTCCTTATGACCTCAAAACTATTGACAATTTCGACTTGTTCAAGTCCAAACTTATAACCTACTTCTTCCAGCAGTATCTCCCTTAATGTGCTCTAGTATTACTTCTGTACATATGTACATGCTTGACTCTGTAGCGCCTTGAGCGGCTAGCTCACTGAAAAAATGCAGGACCCCTTCATGCCCTGAAGCAGACCCTTGAGTGTGTCCGAGTTCTCCACTAGGAGCACAGCATCCTAGTTTTTGTCATCTATCTTTTATGCACAAAATGAAAGTTGACGCTATATCCGTACAGAGAAACTATCACTGTATGTAAAAATCACAAGTGGGTCGTTTCACTGTTCATAAAAGTGTGCAAATCTCAAAATAAAAACCTTGCGCAGAATGGAACACTCGAAATATGGAACACGTTTCCTCTCGCCAGCTGTGACCTAAATCATTGGCTCCCATGCAATCAAGCAGGTCCTGAAGCATCTTGAAATTGTATCATTATAATGTCGTTGAACGAACAGTTGAGCCCGCTCAATAACATAATGCTTCCACTCCACTTCGATTTCCTCTTTGATGTGCTGGAGAATCGTAATTAATCATAGACGATTCATCGCAATCATGATTTTGTTAAACTTTCATTTAGCTTCTATTAAATTTTGTCTGGTGAACTGGATAGCCACAGGAGTTAATGAGAATCGTGGTGTGGCTCGTATGATACTGGGCCATGATACCTTAACTCCATAGGCCGGACGCCACGACATCTTGTATCAAAGGAACATTTGCAGGAGTCAGGATCATCCTGGCGTTGTCTTACCTCAAGCATTAAGAGGGCGCTATGTGTGCTGTGTTACCGATGAATGTAATGCATTTCGATTTTCGGTTAGCTGATCATTGACTGTCAAGGGTTTTTTTCATTATTATTCAAATTATTTGGGAGAGATATATGTGCATCGCCACGCTTAATTACCCGTGATAGGTCACTTCTACCTTAATAGGCAATCGCCCAATACTAAGACATACCACAGACTGAACGTTTGTGAAGCTCTTCAATCGGCGGAGGTAGAAAGGCGGCGAGATCTCGCGCTTCAAGCGTGACAAAACCAAGTCTGAGGCAATCACGTGGGGAAAGTTAATCAAATCCTCACACGTTGCATTGTTATTATATGGTGGTTTTATTGGCCTTTTGTTTAAGTAAGAGACGGAACGGCGGTGTAGAATTCATGAACGGTTGACTTCGGTCGATTATGGGTAAACAGCGCTATCGATATTCCCTTCATTCTTGCCCTTCTCTGGGCATTACAAAGAGCTTTGCGACTGGTGTAAGCGGCTTCCAAAGCGGAACCACTTCACCTTGCATCGGCCATAGTATCAATCTCGTACTGACCCCAATACCCCAGTCTGAGTCGGGTTCTATTGATAGAGAACAAAATGTGATTAATCTAATACATATAAAGTGCATCAAATGTTTCCCAATTAAACAACATCAATCAAAGGGGAGGTAACTCTACACTATTGACCTGTTAGTAGCTTCAGCCATAGACAAATTAGATTGGATAATCACAGTCGTTTCAGACACGCGACTCGCAACTGCGGATCTTTGTAACAAAACCATGATAGTACGATATAAAACAACGGGAAATTGCAGGTTTAGAGAGAAAACAAAACGATCCTTGGATGAATGGTGTATCTCAGAAAGACGTGTTGCTCTCGATCTGTACATCTGCACTTGTATAAGGGTAATGATGTATGATGCCGGTACTTCGGTCTTCATGCTACAACAACACTTTAATTTGTATTTGCAGGAAACAACAATTAGATTAGGTAGTGAGTGAATGAATCGTATTAATGCCTCTTTGAAGAATATTTATATCATGACGTTATACGTTAATTTCTGATAACCTAATGGATAAGTTATTTGTGTGTCAAACAACACTAGGTTAGATTTTCTGAAAACCAATTTTACTTGTCAGGTGTACAGTGCAGAACAATCAATTTATGTCATAGAGTATACAATTTTCAATTTGTGTAATGAACATGCAGGCAAGTACATTGTTCAGTTTTACGTACAATGCATTTACTAAGGACATACTCGCTGAACTCGGGGCCATGAAGGACACGCTATGCCTCAACAACTGCATTCCAGTGTAAGTCTCTTTTCTTTGTTTTATAAGCTGCTTAATCTATCCGTGTAGACAGAGTATGTAGTTTAGTACTTCCTGGCAATCAGCTGCTGAAGTATTTCAGTGTACAGGGTGCGTTATGGGTACAGAGTAATGTCACCGGACTGGGTCATACAATCATGTCACGGAGTTAGATCACAGTCCTGTAACAGGGGTCAGATCACAGTCCAGTCCCGGGGCCTAGGTCACAGTCATGTCGCATGGGCTAGATCACAGCACACACACACAACACTAGATCATAGAGACAGAGACAGAGAGAGAGAGAGAGAGAGAGAGAGAGAGAGAGAGAGAGAGAGAGAGTCCTGAGAGAGAGAGAGAGAGAGAGAGACATAGAGAGATAAAGGACCTAGATCACGGCACACAGTTACAAGGACCTAGATGTCGCAGAGGGCAAGGTCACACATCCCTCTTACAGGTCCTGTCACAAGGGGCAAGGTCACATAACACTTATACTGGGGCTACGTCATACAGTCCTGTCACAGAGGACTAAATCACACACTCACACAGTTATATATCACACAGCTATCATCACAAAGTCATATCCAACTCAGAAATGATTCTCGGATGGAACCATCAGACAGAATTATTACACAGCCATATAACACATTGCTAAACAGAAAATACCACACCACAAAACAAAAAATACCAGAACCATATGACGCACTCATATCATTCCCGAGTCGTGTCAGTCTACCGTTATATAACACGACACTCTCACTATAGATGTTAAGCCTTTAACGAGGCAACGGATTCTCTATTACACACATTGCATGATCCGAGTCAGTAATCACAGTTATCGCACATATCATCTTCACAAATAATCATACCAGGCACCTCACGCAGACATATATCACGGAATGATATCTCACGGACAAGATCACATAGTGAGTGAGTTTAGTTTTACGCTGCACTCAGGAATGTGCCAGCTATATGGTGGAGGCCTGTAAATAATCGTGTCTGGACCAGAAATTCCAGTGATCAACAGCATGAGCATCGATCATGTTGGGATACGATGACATGTGTCATCCAAGTCAGCGAGCCTGACCACCCGAACCCGTTATTAACACATAGGACAAGCATGGGTTGCTGAAGATGAATTCTGATCCGGATCTTTAAGGTATGACAGGATCACAGAGGCATATCTCACTCATTCATTAATAAACGTACATAACAACTACACAAGACGGGGAAAGAATGACAGGGAACATTGTATACATCACACATTGCTATTATAAACATGGTGACATCACACAGCATATGGATATCAGATGGAGAAATACTCATTTCAATATTGTCCATATCACACACGGCCATTATAAACATGGTGATATCATTCATCGCAAATACATCAGATGGGGAAATACTGACGGAGAACATTGTATACGTTACACACAGTCATTATAAACATGGAGATATCACTTATCATAAGTAAAGCAGAGGAGGAAATAGAGATGGTGAGCATTGTGTATACCACATACAGCAGTTATACACATAGTGATATCACACTTCAGATGGTGAACATTGTGTATACCACATACAGCAGTTATACACATCGTGATATCACACTTCAGATGGTGAACATTGTGTATACCACATACAGCAGTTATACACATAGTGATATCACACTTCAGATGGTGAGCATTGTGTATACCACATACAGCAGTTATACACATAGTGATATCACACTTCAGATGATGAACATTGTGTATACCACATACAGGAGTTATACACATAGTGATATCACACTTCAGATAGTGAACATTGAACAGGGTTTGTATTGACTCCAACAGTTGTGCAGCTGTGGGCGGAAAGCACACATGTGCAACAGCCGGTTAGCGTCCCCCATCAGCTGGTGTGGTTTTATAAACATGTATGAAGACAGGTACAACAAGTTCAAAATAATTCTGACGAGCAAAACAAAAACATGTTTACTTTTTAAGAAATCTCTCTCCCTCCCCCTCTCTCTCACACCTACACATAGCATTAAAGCTGTACCAGGCTTGCTGCACTGGTGATATAAATTGTTTATATAGATTCTTTTGGTGATATAAATTGTTTATATAGATTCTTATATAATTAATGGGGGTCTGAAGTACAAATCGAATCTGTGGATCAATACAATCTACCATGCCTGATCAAAAGTTATAACTTATAATTGACAGTATGCATATATACTCATGCCATTAACGGTTGTCACCCCTTCAAAAAAATTATTGGAGAGGGGTGTGGGGTGTGTAATGGGGGTTGGGGGTGGGGAGGGTGACAACCATTACTGGCATGAGTATAAATAATGGCCTTTTTACTGACTAGAGCTAATTGTTTACATTTCGATCGCCGAGCGCAGCCAAGCGCTGTGCTCTATTGCACGTCACTGAACATAAGAAAGGTTCCACATCACTTTCTACAGATAGCCTAGGGCACAATCTACACTGAGTATTTCTTCGTAAACACCAGAGGTTGCTATACAGGTAAAGATATTTGGTGCAACAAATTGTCTGTGAAGGGTCTAACCATTCCAGCTATTTCACTTAGCAGTATAAACATTATACAGAATACGTTAAACACTTATACTCATAATCATTACCAGGGTGCCGCTGTACAACACAACTTTAGCGCTAAGGTGATCGTATGTTCCACACCTCTACGATAAACCTAGCGCTAAGGTTGTTTTGTACAACGGCACCCTGATAACAATTGCCTTATCTTTTTACGGATTAAAAACAGTGCACACATATGTTTAATTGTGGGTAAAGCGAAACATAATTATGATGTTTCAGATACAGGATAAAAATATTTTTGTGTTTTGTGCCTTAAGTTTGAGGTGTTTCTGCTAGTTTCCAGGACAGCAGCGTTTTGACAACGTTTGTAATTTTTGGTCTAATTCAATGTTCAATGTTGTATTTTAGTTTGACCTATTATAAGTTCAATTCCAGTTTTGGTGTCGATGAATACACGTTTGTACACCGTAGGCGTAACATGGTGATACCGATAAGCATCAGTTTGCAGAAAATACATATTAAACGCAATATTGTGAAGCTATTTCTGACCTCTGCTCCAAGAAGGTACACACTATAACACAGTGAAACCGGGCTCACTAAGACACTGTTCTGGTAACGAGTATATTAACAAAGTCCTTCGATATAGGAAGGACGAACCCTTAAAAGAGCGAAGGGAATATCATTAGATGTATCACGAATGTTATCTGCGAGAATCCCTATTAAATCTGACATCTGCCGGGTGACACGAACGCCGTTCTGAGAGAGGGCAACGAAACAACAGGAAGTGGTGTCTGATCTCCAACCCCCTGGGAGGAGGAGGATAGCTGCGTCTCTTTGATATCCCTGAGCTTCTCCCCAGACCAGCAGAAGTTCCAGTTTTTGGTCACGCTCGTGGAACCACTCCAGAGAATATCTTCATCTAGAAACATGCACCTGTTAAGGTTGCGGCAAGGTCAAGGCCGGTCATCTAATCAAGGTCGGTCGGTTGATTTGAGGACGCTTTGGTCACCTGCCGTAGAGATTAACTAAGACGGACAGGTTATTGATGATAACAGAAACATCAAAGGGAACTTACGACTAGATGTTTGTCCAGAAATACATACGTTTAGCTTAAGAAACTCGTGTCTATGTTTTTGCTTAAACCAGCTGTGTATGCATGTGACAAGTAAATACACCTGTATAAACATGGATCATGTAAATGTTTCAGGTTACCACAAGCTTGACTGCAACGCATGCGCACCATGTAACCAGAGGAGTTATTATATCCCTTTATAGAATTATTCTCTTCTTTAAGACGATTATCCATGTAAGTTACAGGTTCTCTGTTTTTCTGGGATATTTTACACTGGACTTAAGGGGCACGTGCACGAGGTGGAGCAGTCGTAACAAGTTTGATTTAAGGTGCGAAAACAAAGTTGTTTTTTATCAATCTAACAACTTAGGATTACTTTCATGGCGAATGACTTTGTTTTAGACTGACACAAGTCCAACCTATACGAGCAACACACCTTGCGATTTTGATCCCTCCTACCACTGATAAAAACTCTGTGGTACCAAACAACCTAGCTTACCGGGTTTTCATCTTTCATTCTGATTGTTCTATTTAAGGAAGGGAACATACGTCAGACTGCGGTTAGCCTCTAAATCACCGTCGTATGAATATCGTTTGACTAGTCTATTTCCACGAGAGAATTGGGAGTAGACGTCGCTTCGGATTTCAGTTACGTGAGAACGGTAAATATCATCCGATGAACTTTAAATCACATTTTGAATATACCAGAATTGAAACGTCAGTTTAATCCAATGATTCAGTGACAACAAATTGTAGCAATATTCAATCAATCAAACCAAACGGTGATACCAGAAATCATCATCATCAACAGCAGCAGCATATGTCATGATACAGTAGCTATTGCAACGTACATATATTAGGTAGTTAGATACCCCATAATGACAGGCCCACACATTGTTAAGGAAGGAAAACAATATATGGATGAACATCTTCTTGACTGCGGGGGCGGTGGGGTAGCCTAGTGGTTAAAGCGTTCGCCCGGGTTCGATTCCCCACATGGATAACAATGTCCCCTGCCTTGACATTGCTGGAATATTGCTAAAAGCGATGTAAAATCCAACTCACTAAGTCAGTCTTCTTGATTACAGTGAGAGCTCTCACTGTCATTAAGACATTGTTCATCCATATATTGTTATTTTTCTTTAGTGTTCCAACTTCTAAATGCATCTCAAACAAGCCATACATGTAGTTGACAAATGTCTCTCTTTCAGTAATGCTATGTAATCATCACTCTCTGATAAGAAAACACGGTATGCGGGTGTATGTCTCACAAGATAGGCACATAACGTATACATATTGGGTCTGTGATACATCGAGTGTTACACGATCAAACAAGAGACCATATACAGGTATGTTCTCTGATCAAACTGATCAAACTGCAGTGATACTGCTTATTCTCCGTCCAAATTCGTCATGGTCTGGTGACCCTGCGCGGATCTTGTCGCTGTCTTGTTCCAGGCTGTTGCCGATGTGTGCTCGTTTTTGCTTCGTCGTCCATGAAACTGTTACATCGTTGGCGTACTTGTCAAGGCACCACAGGTATTGAACGCGGAATTGAAACTGCATTATTTTTTGTAAAATAATCACAAACCCTTTTCGCGGTAAGATGAAGTTTTTAGATTTGAAATGTACGTTTGAAACTTCGTAAATGAAAACAAAGTACATGTATCTCGTATAAATTTTGAAAGCTTGTATATTAGCTTACATTGTCTGAGTTACTGTAAAGCATTACCGTCCTTTATACGAATAAACCTAATAAAGGTGTGACAAGTCTTCATTTATTCTTCTTTCTGGAGTGGGTGAGTGAGTTTAGTTTTACGCTGCCTTTAGCAATATTTCAGTAATATCACGACTGAGGACACTAGAAATGGGCTTCACATATTGTGCCCATGTGGCCTTCTTTCTGGAAGAATTCTGAATTATTTTTGTTCTCAACTGATAATACAGTACACCCAAGAGTTGTGTTCTTTCGTGTCTTAACCTTGCAACGGAAACAATGCCTCTGCGTAATCTGAAACATCGTCAACCACCAGACTGGTGGATACTATTCAAAATTAGAAATGATTCACATGATTCAATACCAGAATCAGAGAAGTAGTTGATCTGATAGGCAATGCCGTTTAATTCTGGCCAGGAACAGGAATTCCATGTGCGGATTCCACCTTGAACTTCCCCCACCAACAGCCCCGAACACATCCAACATACCGGTGCTCACCAAAACCTCCCGCTCACCGTTTTCAAGGGATACATGCATTTTCCAATGGAAAAATCTGTTTGACACCTTCAAAGAACGAGTCTATATTGTTTTTCGTTTATCGCATTTTATTTAGTTGAACGAAAAAGAACTTTCCTGCTATCAATTGCCTGTCCATACTTAACCAAGCGCAAAAATGCTTCATCATTTGACGTAAGCAAAGTTTGTTGATCAATCTAGCTCTTTCTCTTTTTACACAAAACCCCCTGTGATTGATGAGAAATTTCTTTGTGTGGACACCTTGCAGAGCAGACCACGTAATTTGGCTTCGTGATGGAATTACGTATTTGGTAAGTTACTTGGTCAATAGTCGAATACCAGTCCGTGATGTAAATATACCGATAAGACGCTTTCAATATTCATGAGAAATCTCTGCTGAAAACAGAGTCGAAAGTAAGATTCTGATTGTATCGTGAGCATGTGTTTCGAATCGCTTTCAAGTAGTGATGATATGGTGATAAGGTGAACGTTCAGCATACATACGTACGCATACCTCAAATGACATTTGTTTTACTTTTTTTGATAAATCGTCCTTAACCTCTGCAGATTGTTGTGGAGCTCTATCTAAGGTCAACGTGAGCGCGTTTTACGCCGCTTTTAGCAATGTTCCTCCAATATGCACATTGTACCCATGTGGGGAATCGAACCCGTGTCTTCGGCGCCACGAGCGAACGCTTTAACCACCAGGCTACCCCACCGCCCCTCCGAGTTTTGAAACAAGTGCCCCAAGGATCAAGTGCTTAAGTTGGGGCAGGGATGTTAACAGTGCAAAGAATCTCAGGAAAACAACAACCGCTGAATACCCTCAAAATACCCGATGAATGTTGGGATAGACATAACAGACGTTCTTTCTGTCTACAGGGTACCAACCAGAGCAGAAAGATGGTTCAGTGGTACCGGTACCCATTAATTGCTCGAAAGAGATGACAGAGTCACAGACGGATCTTTACCGCCTCCGTGGTGTAGTGGTTAGAGCGTCCGCCCGGAAGGTTGCGGGTTCGATCCCCGACCGCGTCATACCAAAAGACGTTAAAATATGGTACTTGTTGGTCCCTGCCTGGCATTAATGGGTACAACAAGGACTGGTCGGCTAGGAGTCAGTATAATGTGTCTGAGTGGGGTATCCATGCTTCACTGCGGCATGGTATCTCAGTGGGCTAGCACTATAAAACCAGCTTAAGTCTGGGCTAGTACAAGCAGCCACACATACACACACACGCATGCACGTCGTCATATGAGCGAAATATTCTCAAGCACGACGTTAAATCCAATTTCACCTCACCTCACCTCACAGACGGATCTTTACTTAGGTTAAAATCTGAATGGTAGAATAGAAACGACAGACTTGTAAGCATCAGTCCTACCAACCCGTGTAGATCCGGGTTAGAATTATTCTTCGGAAACTCATGCAGTCATTCATATACCTGGAATATTGATAAATACGGTGGTAAACAACAAACAAACACAAATCATTCCTACCTGGTACCCGCTGATTGCTGGAGGAGATACATTCCCCTTATATAACCTGAGCTTGTACCGGCTGTTGCTTGTAAACGTATTTACATGGCACCGATTGATCTGTTCTGAAGACCCTACCTACTTGTTGCTACGGCAATACATCAAGTGTGTCTTTCCTCAGATATAAAGGAGACCCGTTAAGATCCTGGGTAGAGTAGGTCTTCAGCAACCCATGCTTGCCACAAAAGGCGACTATGCTTGTCGTAAAAGGCGACTATCGGGATCGACTTGGTTGATACATGTCATCGGTTCCCAATTGCGCAGACCGATGCTCATGCTGTTGATCACTGGATTGTCTGGTCCAGACTCGATTATTTACAGACCGCCGCCATATAGCTGGAATATTGCTGAATGCGGCGTAAAACTAAACTCACTCACTCACACTCAGATATAAATGGCATTACAGGACTATAAAAATATAATTGCAACAGAGAATGCTTTAAAACTAATTATCTTTCGATGTTGAAAAAGAAATCGTCTGCCATACATCTTGAAAAAAATAATTAAGTTATTTTGTTTCAGACGCCAGATGTGAAAACCAACACATGGTAATATAATTCAATTTAATTTTCTTTCAACACAGTTGCAGTTTTTATATAAAGCTACAAAGTTTCACATTCAGAGCTTTTATTCATTTATCTGTAAAAAAAAGTTTATGGTTTGCAGTGGATATTCTCATTGAGGCCTGTTCTACGATGACGACCTTCTTGACAATAGTCAAGTCCATTACAGTAGCCAATATAGAAGCCACCTCTATCACAGTAGCCGATGGAGATGCCTCTGTATCACTGTAGCCAGTGAACATGACATTATAGTGTTTCAAGACATCCCTTAAGGGTGAATGAATAAAACATGTATAGTCACACTGGTTGTAAGATATGACATGCGACAGATTATGGCGTTCTCAGCATTAGGAAGGAATTGCGTAATATTACTCTGTTTGTGGCTCATCGAGGAAGGTTATTGCAACAAGTTACCATGGGTAAGGCCTGGCTTCATCACTTCCACACAACAGTAAAACATTTGACATTATCACCACCGATGAAGGCAAAGCCTGTACCACCAGATGGAACCGTTAAGGACCAAGTGCTCTTGGACACCGAGTGTGTCATCATCTTCCGAAAGGCCAGACAATAAACTGAGCATAATCTGCTCCCAGTAGCAAGAAGAAATTGAGAATAACAGACAAGAGAAGCTGTAAAAATGCGCTCTTCCTTCAGGTCAAAGCGCCTCTGCACTGCTACAATCCACAAGTTGTTTTAACCCCTATAGCCCCACCTTATCTCCTGATCTGACTACATGAGACTTCTGTGTTCCCAGAGATGAAGAAGCTGGTACCATCTTCGAAACGAACAATGACGACGAAGTAGATATGGGGAAATTCTTCGACAGCCAAGATGAGCTAGGACTTCTCCGAAACTCGGATCAAAACCCTCGGACACTTTTGGCAAGCCTGTGTCATTGTGGAAAGGGAAAATGTTGAAAAATACATCAGTTTAATATTAATCAAATATTTCTCGTCTATGTCAGGTTCAGTGGTTATCAATCAATTGCAACATTATTATCATTTTACAGTCGTTGAACGTTTCACACATTCTCTCTATCTTTTCACTTATTCTATTTCTGATAATTCATATCATTTACTTTTATTCAATCAATCAATCAATCTTCAGCATCCCATGCTTGTCGTAAGAGGCGACTAACGGGTTCGCTGACTTGGTTGACACATGACATTGTATCCCAGTTGCGTAGATCGAAGCTCATGCTGTCAATCACTGGATTGTCTGGTCCAGACTCGATTATTTACTGACCGCCGCCATATAGCTGGAATATTGCTGAATGCGGCGTAAAACTAAACTCACTCACTCACACTCAGATATAAATGGCATTACAGGACTATAAAAATATAATTGCAACAGAGAATGCTTTAAAACTAATTATCTTTCGATGTTGAAAAAGAAATCGTCTGCCATACATCTTGAAAAAAATAATTAAGTTATTTTGTTTCAGACGCCAGATGTGAAAACTAACACATAGTAATATAATTCAATTTAATTTTCTTTCAACACAGTTGCAGTTTTTATATAAAGTACAAAGTTTTACGTTCAGAACTTTTTATTCATTTATCTGTAAAAAACTTTATGGTTTGCTGTGGATATTCTCATTGAGGCCTGTTCTACGATGACGACCTTCTTCACAATAGTCAACTCCATTACAGTAGCCAATATAGAAGCCACCTCTATCACAGAAGCCGATGAAGATGCCTCTGTATCACTGTAGCCAGTGAACAAGACATTATAGTGTTTCAAGACATCCCTTAAGGGTGAATGAATAAAACATGTATAGTCACACTGGTTGTAAGATAGGACATGCGACAGATTATGGCGTTCTCAGCATTAGGAAGGAATTGCGTAATATTACTCTGTTTGTGGCTCATCGAGGAAGGTTATTGCAACAAGTTACCATGGGTAAGGCCTGGCTTCATCACTTCCACACAACAGTAAAAACATTTGACATTATCACCACCGATGAAGGCAAAGCCTGTACCACCAGATGGAACCGTTAAGGACCAAGTGCTCTTGGACACCGAGTGTGTCATCATCTTCCGAAAGGCCAGACAATAAACTGAGCATAATCTGCTCCCAGTAGCAAGAAGAAATTGAGAATAACAGACAAGAGAAGCTGTAAAAATGCGCTCTTCCTTCAGGTCAAAGCGCCTCTGCACTGCTACAATCCACAAGTTGTTTTAACCCCTATAGCCCCACCTTATCTCCTGATCTACATGACTACATGAGACTTCTGTGTTCCCAGAGATGAAGAAGCTGGTACCATCTTCGAAACGAACAATGAAGACGAAGTAGATATGGGGAAATTCTTCGACAGCCAAGATGAGCTAGGACTTCTCCGAAACTGGGATCAAAACCCTCGGACACTTTTGGCAAGCGTGTGTCATTGTGGAAAGGGAAAATGTTGAAAAATACATCAGTTTAATATTAATCAAATATTTCTCGTCTATGTCAGGTTCAGTGGTTATCAATCAATTGCAACATTATTATCATTTTACAGTCGTTGAACGTTTCACACATTCTCTCTATCTTTTCACTTATTCTATTTCTGATAATTCATATCATTTACTTTTATTCAATCAATCAATCAATCTTCAGCATCCCATGCTTGTCGTAAGAGGCGACTAACGGGTTCGCTGACTTGGTTGACACATGACATTGTATCCCAGTTGCGTAGATCGAAGCTCATGCTGTCAATCACTGGATTGTCTGGTCCAGACTCGATTATTTACTGACCGCCGCCATATAGCTGGAATATTGCTAAGTGCGGCGTAAAACTAAACTCACTCACAATATGGGAGGCCGGCTGAAACAATTCTCTGCCTTGTCCTGTGTCATTAGACGAAAAAAATGCTTTATATGTAATGAAAATATCGTCGTTAAAAAAAGGAATTGTTGCAAGTTGCCCTTAAAACTATACAGGGTTTACATTTGTAACAGAAAAAAATATAAAGTCTAAATTCGCTGTGAAGAGTTGCGATCCTTGGATAAGGCAGAAACCAATGATTGTGGATTCGATTCCCCAAACAACATTGACAGTATCCCTCTATTCCACTACGTGTATCGAAACTGTTGGCAACTATTTCCACTTTTCATGCCCATTTTGAAATCAACAGTTCTACAGAACATCTCTCCAGGGCATAGTGAGCTCGTATTTCTTTTCTTCCAAACCCACAGATGCAGATTGCCAGATTCGTAATTTAGAAATATCAAAGATGTATTTTGTTCTGAATAAAATTACATACACTTTGAAATTTTGTTTTGGATGCAAAGGTTTTCTGTACATGTACGTTTGCTTATAGTATTATTTTATGTGGGAGGCATACTTTCGTTTTATTTCGTTTTACAAACTTTCCTGGCTGATTTCGATCTGAAAAAAGCTCAGGGCAGCTGATAGTGCTTACATTACTTATTCAACTGCAATTACTCTTATCCTTGTCTCATTTATATTGAAATCCTATTGCTTCGTTTTTGTCAAGTGAGTTTATTGAATATTCCAATCTGGAAAACAGATGGACCTTGTGCACGCAAAAAGGAGATCAGTCATGGTAAATGTGATTAAATAGGAATGTCTGGGTAACGTACACACTCTCTCGTCCTATTTGACATTGACAAAGTACATCGTCTTTCGCTGTGAGTCTTGACCTTTTCTGCTAAAGACCCTATAACAGTATCGATGCAGGCTTTTGGAATACCACTTCCAAAATAACTTTTTGTCATTTGCACAATACACATGCAGCTGAGACAGCCATCTTTTGCCTTAGTGTTATTTGATCGGTCCTTCTATAGTTTGAATTAATAAACTGATATAATCGTCAGATTAACGTGTTCAGCGCATAACGCGAAGAGATCGTTTGCGTTTTGCTGAAATTCACAGTGAAATAATTTTTCCTGAAATTGAAATGCTTTTTGCTGGAATTATAATAACGAATTTTTAGCATGTTCTCGTTTGTTTGGTTAACAGATTTGCTAAAGAACGACTTCATTGATGTGGAATTATCTGGAAACTTAAACGCTTAGTCTGTTTACAGGTTTCAAAAGTACCTCTAAAGTCGATGAAATCAGAAGAGAGATTTGTCGAACACCTGGTGTTGTCACTGATTTTCACTAAGCCACACAGGTCATTTCCAAAGCTGTTTACCTTTAACGGACAATAGAAATCAGTTCAACGGTTAATCGACAGTGATTAAAGTTTGCATTGCCTTTTTACATTTTGAAGAAGTGCCCCAATAACCACACGTCTTTCATGTATTCCACCATCCTCACTTATAGATATAGGTGAAAGGATTATGCGTTATTACGTTTATTGAACATTTGTTTCGACCGCAAAAGATGTTGATAAACCTACCATGTGTTTCTAAATGTTACCCATACCGAACAAGATACACCACTTAAGACGATGTGGTGTCATCACTGATTCTCAGCGACCTATTCATATAATTGTCACCACCATTCAGCCGTGTACGCTCAATGGAATCTCTTTGGGCTGAAAATTAATTTTTCTCTGGTCTTGAGGGGCGGTGGGGTAGCCTAGTGGTTAAAGCGTTCGCTCGCCACGCTGAAGACTCGGTTTCGATTTCTCACACGGGTACAATGTGTGAAGCTCATTTCTGGTGTTTGTTGCACATATGG
Source organism: Haliotis rubra (assembly GCF_003918875.1). Taxonomy (NCBI): domain Eukaryota; kingdom Metazoa; phylum Mollusca; class Gastropoda; order Lepetellida; family Haliotidae; genus Haliotis; species Haliotis rubra. Next base: position 1,162,589 of record NW_025765248.1, read on the forward strand.
CGTGTGTGACTCGGCGCTTGCCTGACACGTGAGTGTAGCGAGTTGCGTAAGGATGTGTGTGTAAAGAGAGTGGCATGTATATCTTGTTACGTGTCGAGTGCCAAATTAAAACAAGTTACATCTTGTTTTGATGAAAAGTGAGGTGAGAGAGACATGCTCTTGCCCCATTATATAGTCCATTTTGACATATCTATACAAAGCTCAATTAGTCTATAGCTGTTCGAGAGACTCCAAAAGCACCAAAGATTCAATACGACTGCTAACATAGATAGAAATATATTCTGACATATAGGTAACACAAGGTTATGAAGTTCAACTGAATTGTTAACACAAACCACATAGTTCAACAGGTGAAGGAAATATGGTGAATGGCATAAATATGTCATGCTGCGCAAAACGAAATTGTCGAAACACAATATTTTCTCCGTGGAGACGTAGTCTACACTGAGGCGGGGTGGTGGGGTAGCTTAGTGGTTAAAGCGTTCGCTCGTCAAGCGGAATACCTCTATTCGATTCTGCAAATGGGTACAATGTGTGAAGCCCATGTCTTGTGTCCCCGCCGTGATATTGCTGGAATATTGCTAAAAGCGGCGCAAAACCATACTCACTTACTCACTCTAAACTGTTGCAACATTCTTGATTTGCAACGTGTAACGTAACGTCGACAAGGCAACCTCATTTCGTTGATACATCTACCAAAGTTTCATGTTAACAGCTCCGACAAGTCGTGGGTTGAGACCAGTTAGTAGCAGAACTGTTTGCAACCGGCTGAAGGAGCACAACATCCCAGCAAACCGACCAGTTTGTTTTTATCCAAAGGTCGGACTTACGGGACCTAACCATCGGTCTACCCAGTTAAATTGTTATCATCACACATTGGTCAGGCAATGACCAATTATTATGTTCACTGTTGAGACTGATGATCTGCAGTTTCCACGAGATCCATTCTCCCCTTTTCCTCTTGTTCACAATGTACATATAACCATTTACACATAGGTATCTTCCACCACGAGAAGTAGGAAGAAACTTATTGTTCATTTGCCATAACTGATTCTTATAGCATGCAAGTTTATGTAAGAAATTGAATAACTCACTACCAATGAATTGAGTGAATTAAACTCACTCACTAAACCCGCCGGTACACATATTCATATTTCGTTGCCTGAGTGAATACATTTTTCATTTTGTAGAAAACCAGTGTCTTAATCTCTTAAAGCAACACCGTTTTCACAACATCGAACATCAAAGGATTTTTACCTTACGGGAACTTACGGGACTACTCCACATTTACACTACTTCATAAATTGCACTGTTTCCTTTTTTCTGCTGATAATATTTGTTACTCCTGAATATCAACAGCGTGGAATGCCCGACTATTAGGTTTTAATGTTTCAAATATATTCAAAGGATATGGTAACCTAGCAATGAAATACAAGAAGGGTTCCACAGACAGACGAGTGGCGACAAGACTAGCATTAGGTCAAACTGAAGAGACTACATTATCACAAATTGAAAATCAATACTTAATAGACAACCTGGTATTATTACGACAGTGCGGTACACGACTATCTCTTGCTGTTTTAGAAAAAATATCAACTGATTAGCTTCTATGCTTTGAGCATACCTTCATGGCTATTGGAAATACGACACGACGGTGACGTTTACCATAACCATTTGTTTCTGAAAAGCACTTTTACGTTATGTCATATGTTTGTCAGTGAGATGATCTCATTTATAACTGAAACAAATTCCAAATTCAATTACTGCGGATAATATGCTGTCTAAAATTAATAAAAGATATATTTTTCGAACTGATTATGGAGACAAACGTGATATAGTGGAGAGAATGATAAACTTTGTACCTTATCAACACGCAGGTAAAAATATGACTTTTTAAATGAGTGAGTGTGTGAGTGAGTTAATTTTACGCCGCGTTTTGAAACATTTCAACAATATTTCAGTGAATCCACACTTGGATAAACACCAGAAATGGGCTTCACACATTGTACCCATGTGGAGAATCGAACCCGGGTCTTCGGCGTAATGAGCGAACGCTTTAACCACTAGGCTACCACACCGCCTCTTTTTTATGAGGTCATATGGCCGGAATAACCTTACAACACAAGGCACGTTAGGGTTTTGTTAATTAGATGTTGTGCTAACGGTCTTGAAAAGAAAGCCCCAATAGTCGTATTCTCATTGTCGTGAAAATCTCAGTAATCAATAATCCAACCAAACAGAACTAATAAATCATGAAAGAGAAAAATGAACAAAAAACCCGAAAACACAAGCAGTGATTAAAGGGTCCTCTGGAAACATCAGTAAATGACAAGAAGCTAGCACTGGTTGAAGCAAGTCTCTCAAGATAATAGTCAAGCAGAGAACATCCCTCCTAGAGAAGCGCCACTAAACACAACATTGCAGTGGGGAGAAACCTTGCCATTGGTTGGCCTGCTGTTGGCAGATTCACTGACCGAATCACCTCAGTGGTTGATCAGTTGAGACTTCACAATATCATTTGTTAATCTATGGACGCATGGTTAATCCATGCCAATGGCTGATCTATGGACTCAATGATTGAATAATGACATATTGTAGATCTATGGACTTAGTTATTTATTGATTTTATTAGTTGACCATTAAACTTAGTGGTTTGGCCATGTTGTTGAGTTCTCTTTGGAATCACTAATTCTTATCAATAACGGCTGATCTATGGAGTCGGTCATCAAGGGATGACATTGACAGATGTATGGACATGGCGATTGCATGAACTACTTGTTGAACTGTTCAGTTATTGCCCATATTGGCTGATTGCCATTGGTTGATCTATGAACTATACCATGCCAAAGGCAGATCTCTGAGTGACTATACCATGCCAAAGGCTGATCTATGGACTCACACTGAGTGGTTGTACCATGTCAATAGTTGATCTATGGACTCACACTCAGTGGTTGTACCATGTCAATAGTTGATCTATGGCCTCACACTCAGTGATTGTACCATGCCAATAGTTGATCTATGGACTCACACTGAGTGATTGTACCATGCCAATGACTCATCTATGGACTCACGTTAAGTGGTTGTACCATTCTATTGGCTGATTAATGGACTCACACTGAGTGATTGTACCATGCTAATGGCTGATCTATGGACTCACGCTGAGTGGTTGTACCATGTCAATAGTTGATCTATGGACTCACACTGAGTGATTGTACCATGCCAATGGCTGATCTATGGACTCACGCTGAGTGATTGTACCATGTCAATGGTTGATCTATGGACTCACACTGAGTGATTGTACCATGCCAATGGCTGATCTATGGACTCACGCTGAGTGATTGTACCATGCCAATGGCTGATCTATGGACTCACGCTGAGTGATTGTACCATGCCAATGGCTGATCTATGGACTCACGCTGAGTGATTGTACCATGTCAATGGCTGATCTATGGACTCACGCTGAGTGGTTGTACCATGCCAATGGCTGATCTATGGACACAGTCGTTATACCATGCCATTGGCTGATCTATTGAGTATACCCAAAGGGAACATTGGGTTACCTCAGCATTTCAATCAACGAACACTCACATTCGTCGACTTGTACATTGAATGGACGAACCCTAATATCTGTACTCTCAATGAACGAACTATAACGAAACATTAGCTCGAACACTGGGCAATGGACGAACCAGTGGACGACATGAAGACAAATGAACAAACCGAGATATCAAACGAATTGTACATTAAGTGGAGGGACTATCGCACTTTACCACCCGTAGACTTAATGGGTGACCTGTAAACTCAATGAACGAAGCTTGACACCAAGAGACTTCAGAGGGCGACCTTATTGTTAGAAGTCATTCACCCTCAGTGGATGTCCCCGACACTGGAGAATCCCAGACTACTGTAATGGGCGACAGTGAATGACATACTACAATCTGTAGAGTCAATGAAAGACTGCAGAACATATTAACATAGATTCAACTAACCTTCTGACAGCGTTTGTATCCGCGAAAACCTAAGTATTAAAAAGGACTTTCGAGACAAATACCTCATCCGAATAACTTCATCCCATTAAGGGTTTAAGGCAGCTTAACACCTCGAGGTTCTCTCAGAGGATGTGGTATGTTGAAATCTTTAGTGATCAATGAACTATATCATTAGTTTACCATTCCATTAATAACAAGGAACTGGGAGGGGCAACGAACAACCCTAGAATAGCCCTCAGTTCCAATAAACGATCGCTGCCCAAGCCTAGTCCCGACGCCACCAGATATAGTCTGGTTGTATCAATGACTATGATCGATAATTCTGGCAGGGTTTCAGGAAATTTAACTTGTTGTCCGCGTCATAACGCCCACAACACAGTTCGATACAGTATTCCATTCATTTTATAATGAAACGAAAACTATGGGAGACGTTTAACTTGTTCACTCTGAACTATGGGCCTGACAAAGAAGCAGATACACCAGGATAGTCAATATCATACAAGCGAGAACGCCTCTGGACCGTTACATCAATCCTTTACAAACCGATAACAGCAACCGAGAAAATGACCTTCACTTTAAATTATATAACTAGTATGCAATCGTTTTCACTCAGTAGGACCACTGTGCGGATTAGCCTTTCGTCATCGATCTGTTACTGTTTAAGTGTTTCTTAATCCCTTTGCCCCATCAGTGGCGATATGCATCAGTTAACGATTCGCGTTCATGGAAGACTTACCTTCAGGTTGATGTAAGCATCAAGTAGAAGAATTGCCTTCAAAATCTAGCCAATAATTTATCCGCTAGTCTGAGCAATACTTCGTATCGCCCTCGAATCTGATGTGAAATCCTAGAAAACAATGAGACACATCTAGACCTCGCCAGCATCCTTCTTCACACAGCTCCGTAGATCAATATCCAGAGATGCCTCAACTCGGAACACTCACTCCCTAAAAATTCATACAGATATCAATACATATCATTTTTTTCGTTGAAAGGGAGGTAAGTATTTTCGAGATAAAACATAAAACCTAAGACGTGTTTTATGTCCCTGTGATCTAACTACGCAAAGTGAATCTTTAATCTGCGATCTTTCATTGATTAACCTCGATTTAAACCAGGTCAATATTATCTAAGATGGTGAAGGGTATGAACGCCATTTTACTTTCTTATACACATCCTCTCGGGGTCTTGTTAACCTTCATCATTACAGTTATGGATACAGGATTTCCATAAGCAATGACCTGGAGCATGATGCTGCTTCATCGTTAAAAGCATGTTCATGCAATATAGAAACTGATTGTCAAGAAATAGATTAATAGAAACAGAATATTGCCAATCTTCTCAAAGCATTTCGGGTTCTATGCTTCTCTCGGCTGGAGCATCTGTCTGGTGATATATATATCTTTTAAGAAAAGAAATCCTATATTCAATTATACTTTCGTGCAGGAAAACATTAAAGTATTGCTTACCGTCAACTAGAACGTCTGTGGGAGGCAGTATTTTTTCATGGGATAATGGATATTTGTAGTAGGGTGGAAATCTTTAGTTTGTCATTATTCATTCAGATATTGTCTTGCCATCGCCCTCCTTTGAAGGAAGATATATTTTGTCTGAGGATGTGGGACAGCTGGTGTACACACATAGCTGTATAGATTATCGACGGTTTCTGACGTCAAGTCATTTGCCTCAATGCAATTATACAATTTTTATTGAAATGTAGAGCTATTCAACAGATCGTATCTCAAATGTAGATATTTTTAATGGTCATAGTATCTCAAATGGGAAGATATTCAACAGACAGATCGTATCTCAAATGTGGAGATATTCAACAGACAGATCATATCTCAAATGTAGATATATTTAAGGGGCATCGTATCTCAAATGTAGATATATTTATATGACATCGTATCAAATGTATCTCAAATCTCAAGTGTAGAGATAATTAATGGTCATAGTATCTCAAATGTAGATATATTTATAGGACATCGTATCTCAAATGTAGAGAAATTCAATAGACAGATTGTGTCTCAAGTGTAGAGATATTTATAGGACATCGTATCTCAAATGTAGAGAAATTCAATAGACAGATTGTGTCTCAAGTGTAGAGATATTTAAAGGACATCGTATCTCAAATGGAGCGATATTTATAGGACATCGTATCTTAAATGTAGAGACATTTAATAGACAGATCGTATCTCAAATTTAGATATATTAAAAAACCCAGATGGTATTTCGAATGTAGAGAATTCGAGAGACAAATCGTATGTCAAATGTAGAGATATTAAAGAAACAGGTTGTATCTCAAATGTAGATATATTTAAAGGACATTGTATCTCAAATAGAGCGATATTCAATAGACAGATCGTGTATCAAGTGTAGAGATAATTAATGGTCATAGTATCTCAAATGTAGATATATTTATATGACATCGTATCTCAAATGTAGAGAAATTCAATAGACAGATTGTGTCTCAAGTGTAGAGATAATTAATGGTCATAGTATCTCAAATGTAGATATATTTATAGGACATCGTATCTCAAATGTAGAGAAATTCAATAGACAGATTGTGTCTCAAGTGTAGAGATATTTAAAGGACATCGTATCTCAAATGGAGCGATATTTAATAGACAGATCGGATCTCAAATGTAGAGACATTTAATAGACAGATGGTATCTCAACTTTAGATATATTAGTGTAGCCCAGATGGTCATAGTATCTCAAATGTAGATATATTTAAAGGACAGATCGGATCTCAAATGTGTATCTCAAATGTATATATCTAACGGACATCGTGTCTCAAATGTAGAGATATTAAAGAAACAGGTTGTATCTCAAATGTAGATATATTTAAAGGACATTGTATCTCAAATGGAGCGATATTCAATAGACAGATCGGACCTCAAATGTAGAGATATTAAACCGACAGATTATATCTCAAATGTGGATATATGTAACAAGACTGATCGTGTCTCAAATGTAAAGATATTCAACAGACAGATCGTATATCAAATGTGCAGATATTTGATAGACAGATCGTAAATGTAGAGATATCCAACAGGGTGCCACCGATAGGGTGGGAAACAGTCACATTTTTATCACTTAGCATCATCAGTAGTTGACAGTGTTTCATGAACACAAGATCCTGATACTGATGGAATCGTTTTATAGACTCTTTATTTCTTCTGCCTTGGGAAATGTTATGTTTTTTAATGTTATTTTTGTGTTTCTTGTTTGTTTTTGGTTTTGGTATAAAAAGGAACGACATTACTGACAAGGTCATAATGGACGCTGTAGCAATAGTCTGTTTCTCGGGTCGCAACAAACACGACACCATGTGCTGTAGTAACTCTGAGCGACATATGCGATCTGATACCGAAGGGAAGCGAGTTTAAACAAACGAATTCGCAATGAATTTTCATCTAAGAATATTCCTGGAAGGTGTGTGTTGACGTCATCCGTTAAGGGGGAGCCAATAATAAGCTCTATAGAGATGCCACATGTTGGAAATCAAACTTGGATCTTCACGAACGAACGCAACCACTGGGCTATATTCATCAGTTCTCATATTAAAGTTATTATTCATTCCAATACAGAACAGGTTGCTAGTTCGGCGCCAAATCGGTGTTCCAATATCGATTTTGCTGAGGATGAATCTGAAGGTTGAGCTGTTCCTTATCTTGTATGAGAAAAACATTGGTTGCCCTGAAAGAGATGTCTTGCTTGATGAAGACTCAGGGAACGATGAACGATAATGTCTACCGTCATTCAGGCGTAGACAGTGCCTTTTCATTGCAGTCACCAACCATGAGAATTCGGGTTGGAATAGGTTCAAAGTTCATATCAGATCAGATCTACCATGCCCAGGCCCTGGGCCCCGTTTCCCAAAATGATATGAAGGTTTCTACTATGTTATAGTACGAGAGTTACAAGCACGTAAGCGTTGAGCTCGCTTCATTGAAGGATTTTCTGTTCTGTTAAGCGATCTCAGACTGTAACACAAGTAATCACATGCATACTTTTTGTGGTGATGGGCCCAGTGGCATGGTTACGGTGAAATGCGTTTTGAACGGTTTTCTCAGATTTGAGTAAAAACTCACACTTAAGTTTGTTTCGAGAACTCGGGTAGTTTACAGTGTGTGGCCAGTTGTAACCATTCCAGTGTGTGACCAGATGCTGATAGTGTGAACAGTTGCTTACAGTCTGAGAAGATGTCAAAATGTGTGACCAGCTGCGACCATTAAAGTATGTGACCAGCTGCTTACTGTGTGTGACCAGTGCTCACGTGTTGTTGCGATACAGTGTGTGACCTGTTTCTTATGGTGTGTGACCAGTTGTGACCATTACAATGTGTGTCCAGTTATGTGTGTGACGAGATGCTTACATTGTGTGTGACCTGTTTTACAGTGTGTGACCAGTTGGTTGTGACCCACTGGTTATCATCTGCATAGAGTTAGTTATAGTGTATCCCGTGTTGTTTACAGTGTGTGACCTGTTTCTTACAGTGTGTGACCAGTTGGTTGTGACCCACTGGTTATCATCTGCATGGAGTTAGTTATAGTGTATCCCGTGTTGTTTACAGTGTGTCACCGGGATGATTGAGTGCTGTCGTAGTTTGATCGATGTACGATCACAGATCTGTTTGGCACAATCTCGATTATTTCCTGGCAGTCGATGTTTATCGGAATTTCGCGTGGTTTGATTGCTGTTGGTGTTTTTGAGCCCGGGAAGTTATCTAAACAGAAAATTCTGAGAACAACACTAAACTGATCGTTGAAATATACATGTGTATATAAATCAGTGGGGGGAAATACCACTGCTTCAACTTACATGGACGCAGATTATTTTGATATAGTAATATAAATGCTTCTTTTAACGAGCAATCAAAGAAACTATCAATTATAAACTGACGAGGTCATATAAACAAATAGCAGTACACGGTGCTCCTTATGAAAATATCGCTCATAAGCCGCTGATATAATACATCCACCATATGAGATGTTATTGCAACGCCTAACGTACAAGCACTTAATCTGACTTCCGTTCGTTGTCCGATTGTGTTATCACCGTAATGCACGAGGAACATGGAACAGCAGTCTTTCTTTTCCAGTTTAATGCCTGACGCTGAGAGTTAAGGAAATACTGTCTCATGAAATACTCAAGTCTCCCAGGGTCTTGGTGATTTCTACTCTGCCCCTTGTGCAACATAGCCCGGGGATACACATTCACATCCGTCGGATGGCAATATTATGAACACGTGCTGTTCAAAGCTGTGGAAATGTGTTATCTGTGAGAGCATCAGACATATCCATTAGCTGTCATTTGATAACATAACGCTTGCAGAAAGCTATATCTGCATGTTCTCTAGGCCCTAGCGTACCTGCAAATATCGTTGTTTTTATCTCGTTTTTTCATTTTGCGCCCCTTTGTGTGTGTGTGTGCGTGTTTCTGGCTTTCTTGTGTCTGTGTGTTTGTATGTGTGTATCTGTTTTGTGTGTTTTTGTCTATGTTTGCGTGTGTATATGCGTGTGCGTCTTATTTAACGCCGCACACAATTCCATCTCTATAACGGTGTTGTGTATATAGTCGAGGCTGAACCAGCAAAAACAAGTGACTGATAATGTGAGCACCGATCGGGTTCAGTCATCCAGGAACACAGGCTGCACAGGCTGCGAGTGATCTGTTCTAACCGCGAATCCACACTTGGATAAACGTCAGAAATGGGCTTCACACATTGAATCCATGCAGGGAATCGAACCCGGGACTTCGGGGTGAAGTGCAAACGCTTTAACCACCTGACTACCCCAACACCGCAATCTCTTGAACGTTTTAGTGATGGGTAGGCCTACACACATACATTGTACTATTCCTAGTTCACCTTGTCCCGTACGGGGCGGTGGGGTAGCCTAATGGTTAAAGCTTTGGCTCGTCACGCCGAAGACCCGGGTTCGAATCCCCACATGGGCACAATGTGTGAAGCCCATTTCTGGTGTCCCCGCCGTGATGTTGCTGGAATATTGCTAAAAGAGGCGTAAAACCAAACTCAGTCACTCACTCACTCACCTTGTCCCGTGGGACAAGGAAGGAAAATGAGTTCGTTCGCCTTAATATTTCTGAAATATTTTTATTTGTAAAAGCAGGTGAAAGTGTTTACCACTTTACTCACATATTGAAATGTTGAAATATTGTTGTTTTTAAATATGAATATTTCACTACATTTTGTCCAACATGTTGTCCAACGATGATACAACCCATATCTATTGCAACAATTAAATATGAACAAACAGCTAAGGTTGCAGCTCTGAACTATATCCTCTCAGATCACCCAGGACTGTGTGAGACAAGTGAACAAATATCAGCACTGGATCTAGTAATCCCATAACGAACTAGGTCGGTTCTCAATCTTGCTTATTCATTTTTTAGCTGAAGACAGGGCATCTGATATCAATTAAGTAAAAGTCCGTTGAGAATACGGGCGAGACATTTTCAAAGGCATATTCAGATGGATTCATCGTCAGCAGACAATGTACTGACATTCCCAATTTCCTTCTTGTTAATTGTCCAGTGTCTAGACCGCTAAAGGTTGGCTAATATTGCAGAATCCTAGGAACATGTCGTACTTCATTATAAGCTTTGTTATAAGGTTACCATGACAACTTTCTCATAGATAAACTGGTGTAAATGTATTCCTTGTAGTGATTCAAAGGAAGATGGACAGTATAAAAGTCTTGGGGCTTCAAAAGGCCATGTAACCAAGAGATTTCAACTAGCATAAATCCTCAGTACACAGTTGTGTAACATGTCAAACTCGATAATTTCATTGATGCATGACATCGAATCCTAATTGTGTAGATCGATGTTCATGATGTCAGTCATTGTGAAGACTAGATCATTTACAGAGGAAGTTGCTTGTGCGTTGTTCATTTCGGAAGTGAGGGCGTTGTGGTATCCTAGTAGGTTAGCAAGTCATAAAGACGTTCGATTCCCCACATGGGTACAATGTCTGGTGTCCCCTGTTGTGATATTTCTGGAATATTGCTTTAAAGCGGCATAAAAAGATACTCACTCATTTCGTGATATGGCTGAAATTCTGTTTCAAGTCACGTTGCATGCATCTACCTTTTTATCTTGACATGATCACCATTGTCAATGAAGCATATGATGGTAGCATACGGATAATGCCCATGACATGGCCTTAAATAACGGTTTCTGTGAAGCTTTAGTTATGAAAAAACCCATTACACCTGACCTAAAATGTCACGGATTGTACCTGGATGTCAGGTGAGAGAGACACAATCCGGACATAATCCGAGTCAGCTCAAAGATCATTTGAATGTTCAGAAAAAGAAAGAGGATTCTTGCATGCATGACCTTTTCGTATGAAAACCAGAAATGGTCTCATTAGCTTGAAACCTTTCTGTCGACGTAGGGCTTAATATGAAAGACGATTTCGTCTGTGTTGAATAAAGGCTCCCGCATTGAAGCACAGCGGAGCTATCAAATCTCAAAAAATGCATTTATGTATCATCAAAAGACAAAGTTGTTCTTTAATCACGCAACTAGGAAACATATATCGATTTTTCAGGCATTCATAGAACTACGTACCGACTGTTCAAACGTTTCTGCGAGATAAGTATTACTAGCATAATGCTGAGTTTACACGATGGCTTAGTCAGGCTGCTATCCTCGGGCTGGCACGGAATTACGAGCATAGAAGAGTCTACATGATGTTGCTAATAGTTGTTTTCTTACGAGACAGTGTCTAACGGTGTTTCACCTCCCGGCTGGACCGAGATGCAGGAAAACTTCCGGCCTCACTCTCTGAACTTTCAAAGACTAGAGTCGCTATTTCTTGTCTGTCGGGTTGTCATGACACCGGCATTCATTTAACAATAGGCTTCTTAAAAGATGACGCGCTTTAGTTATGAAATGGCTGAGAGTCTTGTTGTTAAGGCGTGTCACTGATCCTTAAAACATACCCTTTCAATGAATTATCGAGTATATTTTTGCTCGTTGGGTTGACATGGTTAGAAATGCTATGTAAACATGGCGATAAACTTCTGAAGGGTACGCGGTTGTCTGATATCAGAGTTTAAAGGATAACCTGTCGCCCTGATGAAAACGTTTAAAGTATATCCTGGCGACATGATTACAACGTTTAGCTGATACTCGATCGCTATATCAGCGTTTAATGGCTACTCGGTCGCCATGATGTCATCATTTACAGGATATTCGAACGCCATGATTACAACGCTTAAAAATCGGTCGCCATTACGACAACGTTTAAAGAATACCCAGACGTCATGATGTCACCATTTAAAGGATATCCGGACGTCATGATGTCATCATTTAAAGGATACCCGGACGTCATGCTGTCATCATTTAAAGGATACTCGGTCGCCATGATGTCATCATATTCGATCGCCATTACGACAACGTTCAAAAGATACACGGTTGTCATGATGACAACGTTTAAAGGATATTCGGTCGTCATGATGTCATCATTTAAGGGATACACGGACGTCATGATGTCACCATTTAAGGGATACTTGGTCGTCATGATGTCACCATTTAGAGGATACGCATTGTATCCCTAACATCTAAAAGATCTCACATAACCCCTGTCCTAAAGTCTCTTCACTGGTTGCCCATCCAAGCCAGAATCGAATTCAAGATCTTGACCATTGTGTTCCAATGTCTACATGACCTAGCGCCTCAGTGCCTCTCTGAACTCATCTCAGTGTACACACCACCACGACAGCTGAGATCACACCAACAGTTCCTCCTAACAACACCCCCTGTCAATCTCAAGAACTATGGTCACAGATCATTCAGCTATGCTGCTCCTTCACTGTGGAACAGTCTTCCCATAACCATCAAAACAGCAAAATCTCTTGACTTATTCAAATCTTCATTGAAGACCCATCTTTTCAGGAAATATTACGAATGACTTGTACAATTGCTGCAGTTTTTTAGCTTTACACACGGGGCGCCATGAGCATACACTAGTGTGTGGAAACGGCGCCATACAAGTGGACATTATTATATCATTATTATTACTCGGTCGTCATGATGTCACCATTTAAAGGATATTCGGTCGCCATGATGTCATCATATTCGATCGCCATTACGACAACGTTCAAAAGATACACGGTTGTCATGATGACAACGTTTAAAGGATATTCGTTCGTCATGATGTCATCATTTAAGGGATACACGGACGTCATGATGTCACCATTTAAGGGATACTTGGTCGTCATGATGTCACCATTTAAAGGATACTCGGTCGTCATGATGTCACCATTTAAAGGATATTCGGTCGCAATGATGTCATGATCTCATACTCTGGGGTCATGATGGCAACGTGTAGCGGACACAGAGTCGCGATGATATCAGAGCTTAAAGGGTATTTGGTCGCCATGAAACCAGTGTCTGAAGATACACGGTCGCCATGACAAAATGTTTTGATTGGTGATGTGCAAGACGTATGCATTCCCACCTTTTTCTGGGCGGTGGGGTAGCCTACTGGTCAAAGCGTTGGCTCGTCACGCTAAAGACCCGGGTTCGATTCCCCACATGGGTACAACATGTGAAACCCATTTCTGGTGTCCCCCGCCGTGATATTGCTGGAATTTTGCTAAAAGCGGCGTTTACCATACTCACTCACTCACTCACTCACCTTTTTCTAACACGTTACCTATGAGCAGGCATGACCCTGCGTCAGTTACTATGTCGATCTTTTCACTTCATTACGCGTGTTTCATAACCCCCTTTAAAATCTTAATGAGAAACATGGCCTTTTCCCACTATATGATCATTTCACTAAACAGTAAACATCCTTCGCTTACAAAATGTATCATTCACGGAATACATCAGATGTTGTCGTAAACTTTCTGAAAGCAATATCACGCTCAGTTAGCGGACAGTTTGCTACAACATTAAACCTTCAGGTCATGCGCATAATGAGCTAGGGCAGATTTAAATGACGTAATGACTTATGTTCGCTAACATGGCGTCGCCTGAACTGCCGCAATTCGCTGTGAAGAGTCGCGTCCGTTTGGTACAGCATATAAACATATAATTGTAGGTTCGACTCCCGGCTCGCCACGATCATAGGTTTGTCAGTACGATGCCACCCGTGCTCACGGGTTTTACTTACGAAGGTGAACATCGTAGACTGCATCACTTCGGGGTTTTCTCCCACATTAAACAGACACGCCATGTTATAACTCCAATACTCTATAAAACGGGTTTAAACCCAACTCTCCAACTACAGACTAAGTAGGGCACATGTGAACCGCAACAATTACAGAATGGAGATGGGAATCGATTTCTGCAAGTTCATGAACAGGAGCCGAAATTTCTGATATTCGTATGATGACATCACGTTCTCTATATTTTCGGCGTCAGCTGTGCCCAGTTCTCAAGGAATGAAATTCCTGTCACCTGTAATGTTTATTTACAAACCTGTAGCTCACCTGCAGATAGTTTATGACAACTTAATAACAAACTGTATTTTAACTAGTATTTAAAACCCCGATGAAACATAACCATTTTCTTCTCTGGTAATTATTAACCACCATCCACCTACACTACAATCATAACTCTCAGTAATTTTTCTTAAGCCTATGATTCGAACACAAACAAAACATTGCATTTAGTTGTTGATACGAAGCTCATTGTCATTCAACTTAACACATCCCAAGGGAATCGCTTTGTAAATATCAGAAATAATTACAGCGATTATTCAACAAATGGCGCATACTTTTTGTTCTTGTAAACTGATCTTAAACTGAAATATGCAATCACATCGGAAAAATGCATAAATATCTTCCTTATTGATGATCGAATCCACACATGGGTAAAATGTGTGAAGCCCATTTCTGGTGTCCCCCGCCGTGATGTTGCTGGAATATTGCTAAAAGCGGCGTAAAACCAAACTCAGTCAGTCAGTCCTTATTGATGAAAGAAATAGCTGATCACTTGTTATCACGCGACACATGTTGCGCGTGCAAAATTGACTACGCCCTACGACTACTTCTGTGTAGGGAGGGCAAACAAGCTAATATTTATTTTTGCTCGGTATTGACAGACTTCATCAATATATTCTGACATAATTGATCATTATCTGTCGGTATCTAACCGAAATAAATAAATCCTCCTTGATAATGTCTGATTGTGCAAACCCTCAAGATGAGTCTCGGGAGTGGGAACTCCAGCTCTGTCTTACCTCTCCTCGCCTTTCTTCCCTCGAGTTTACCAGTCCCAGTCATAACGTTGGAGTCGTACTTCATCTCACACAGTAATTTGTAAGTTAATATGTGCAACAATCGATGGCGGCAGTGTGCCACTGCTACTGACCCAATCCCCCGAGATATCAACACACGTTACAGAAACAATGGTGCAGATGTATGAAGAAAAGATCTAATGTCAATATTACAGCCATATAGCGATGAAACCATGGTAATCATTTTAAAATATACAGTAAAATAGGTGGGTATATCACAGTAGTTTTAAAATAAAACCAACCTGACCATAATTAAGATAAGAAGACAGTAGAATCAAAAGATTCATTCTTACCAATTAAAATCAGGCTATAAACCACTAACAACCAAAGGTTGACCACCTTACTAGGGATCAAGGGGACTGCTTCTGCTTCCTACATGATTTCCCAGCAGGATTTAAGCCATCCCTTTGGCTATCAGTGGCTGTAGGTTATGCTAGCCAATATTTAAAATACTCAAGCCAATGAAAATTCTAAAACACTTGATATTATGTACTTTGATCAACAATGAACTTCTGTTTTACTGGAAGAAGGAGTAAGTGAGTGAGTGAGTTGGGTTTTACGCCGCTTTTTGCATTATTCCAGCAATATCACGGCGGGGAACCTGGAAGAAGGACAATATCTTTACACTACTTCAACTCATAATGCTACCACCATCTATGTTTTCAGTTGATCATAATATTAATCCAGCTTAAAACACATATCGATTTGAAAGGTCCAATACTGACTCCTGGGTCAAGGAGATGTAATGGAAGTTGAGGTATCCTTCAACACGACAGTCCAGCAAGACAATCTACAGTTTCAACATACATTTGCACAAATCAAAATCAGAATTCATTATCATCATTCTTATTAATGCGAATGAATTTTGCATTCTTATTGTTAATATTATTATTTACAGATTCAAATATATATTGCCACAAAGAAGGTTTGGGTGATTCTAGGTGATCAGGTTTGTTGGCTTGGATAAGTTGGATGCAACTCAGAGCCCAAAGATTTATAATATTATCAAACTCCAAGACACCCCTAGCAATTTGGGTCGTATAATGAAAATGGAAATCTGATTTGAAACCACAAGCATGGCGAAGACAGCAACTTGGCATCATCACCAAGAACACTTTTTTCCAAAGCTAGGCATCCACTGGCAACTCATTGGGCAGTCTTACTGAATTCATTGCACAATCTACTTTTCATATTTACATTCTGATCACACGTTGACACGAGTGGAAAGTGACGTTCTTAGCAGCAAATCGAATGCCTTCTGTTTCAGTTTTCAGGCCAGCCACAACATACAAGCGAAGGACTGCAAGATTGTTATAATTCTTCTTAACACGCTCCGCATGAACTCTAAAAGACCTTGTCAACGGTCCTTCCAGAAGGGTACATGTATATTATTGTAAAAAAAATGATACAGGAAATTCTGGTGTTTTCCGTTGTGTCCTGCTCTTGAACATCGGATGATCCACTTGGGTCCAGAAAGAGGTGACAGGATACTAAAGCCGTACGCAACACGTGTGTAAAAGATTGACTATGATGTTTGATTGGATGCTAATCAAAGTGACATGAAAGGTCATGATCGAAGCTTTTTCCGAATCCGATATAAGGTTGCCTTTTAATAAATCCGACTAACTTTAGTTTTGCTTTGCATTCAGTACACCTCCAAAGATGGATCGAGATACTATGATGTAGGTTGAAGTGTCTTTATATATTGTATAAATATTGAGGTGGAAAATGAATTAATCCTGTTTAGAATATTTGGAATTGAGACTTTCTCTGCCTGGGCTGTGTCATGTGCAATTACGAAAACACAGGTTGACGAACATATGCTCAGAAATAACTGTCAATGTTCAATAGAATATATTTTTAAACTGAACGTTATGGGCAAAGAACGGTGGAACGCATATCATAACATAGATGGATTCCCAACTCAGGACACATGAGAGTATGTAGATTAACACGCCGTCGCTGTAAATTATGTACACTGAAATTCAAATCCAATATGGAAATATTTATCTGATTAGGCATCAGATTCATGTGAAAATGTCATCGAGTGACATTCTGTATTGGCAGATCATGAATGTGTTTACATCAGTTCCTAGTTGCTCTGACTTGCCATCGAAGAGAACCCATTATTTGACGTTGGTGTAGTTTTTTAACCCGTGTTCCCTGATTGGTTATTCAGAACATTCCATCATGTTGACTCTGCCGTTTTCCCTGATTTCAAAAGGAATCATTTTAGTTGACGCAAGGGCACAAAAAAATCTTCAAAGATAATGGCTTTTCGGTAAAACATGAATTAAACAAAATTTTGAAATAGTCGAATGTGTGACAGGAGAAATTGGCATATTGTGTTGGCACATCAAGTTTTGAAGCTTTCATGTAATAATTACTAAACCCTGTCCCTGTGAGCGTTTACTTCTTGACATTAAACAACTCGCCTGCAGACTGGAAATGAGTGGGAATATCCTCCGTGGGAGTTGTGACAGGATTGAGTGACCAATAATGCAACTGGAACGTAAGCGGTCGTATAGTATTTCCGGTGTCAGTGACCTTGTATCAGTCTAGTTGCCCTCGCGAGGTGCAATAGTCGCATATATACGCCGCGGACACATTGGACCAGAATCTGTGAAGTCATCGAGGGGGAAGACAGATTTCAACGAAACCTTATCAACGTCACTGAAATTGTTATTAGTTTTATTGTGTAGTGGTATACCTCTTAATGGCGTATCAGATGACAATTCAGTCACTTCCGGTAATAATGTAATGGGAATTGCCAGAGGTTCGTCAACATGAAATGGTTAGGTATCAAAATGACTGTATGGTTGTGTTGTATGCGTGGAAGAAGATCTCGGTGTGAAGAAGTGGGTTGAGGTTAATGATATTTTAGCTATGTGCGAGCTTACGATTTTACGAAAGTCGTAATGACGCAGGTTGTAGGGGTTTACAAGTCTGGTATGGACAAAGCGTGGAAAGAGGAATCTTGGCGAATAAAGAGTGAGTGAGTGGTGAAATAAAGCGATAAGGTCGTTCAAGTGTCTCCTTATTCGCCATTGGCGATTGGGTAGCCTGGTGGTTTAAGAAGTCGTTCGTTACACTGAAGACCCGGGTTCGATTCCCCTCATGTGTACAATGTGTGAAGCCCATTTCTGGTGTCCCCCCGCCGTGATGTTGCTGGAATATTGCTAAAAGCGGCATAAAACCAAACTCAGTCAGTCAGTCACTCTACTACACACCGGTAATACGCAAGACATATGTATATAATCCTAGTATACACCGGTTATACGCAAGACATATTTATATAACTCTAGTATACACCGGTAATACGCAAGACATATTTATATAACTCCAGTATACGCCGGTAATACGCAAGATATATTTATATAACTCTAGTATACACCGGTAATACGCAAGACATATCTATATAATTCTAGTATACACCGGTAATATCCAAGGCATATTTATATAACCCTAGTATACACCGGTAATCGCATGTCTTTTCACATGGAACATCGAAAATACTTGAGATATACCGTATACCTCCCAGACAGTCCTTGAATATAACGCCGTGACTTAATCGAATGTGAGACATTGGACCATCTTCACCATCTCACTCGCAGTCAGTACACCCACCAGGTAGAGGGATATATGTAGACGCTGCAGGTAAGAGAAGCAACTTACCAGACAGGTTCTATTTTCATGACATTATTAACCACCCACAACCTGGATTACAACACAAGTTCACAAGGACGTTTTACTTGATCAGACAGAATGGTATCTCAACCATACATACATATAAAGACGTGTAATGTGATAAATGCTTGGTTTCCAAACCCAACTGATACGGCGTGTTCGAGCACGTGGATTAAAGTTTGATTAACTCGTGTGACACAGCATCAACCACACACACCACCATCACACATACCAACACTCAAACACGCACACAAACATACACCATGATATTTCAAAGTAAGAGCGAAAACACCTTTTCCAAATTTATAATCTATCGAATCGAATCTATTGTACAATTATTATGTATTATGAGCATGTGCTTGTTTGTTTGTGTGTTTGTTTGTTTGTTTGTTTGTTTGATGCCGCACTCAGCAGTATCACAGCTGTATCACGGTGGTCTGTAAATAATCGAGTCTGGGCCAGACAATCCAGTGATTGACCTAAGATGCGATGACAGAGCATGTGTGTTTATAAATCACTATCAAATAGTGATGCCACCAGTTGAGCGTATCGTGACCCTCCTGTGGCCCGGTCATAAACACATGCAAAGGCTAGTCAATTGTTCCCACGAAAACATAAAACGAGAACCTATATAGTTAAAATAGGGAATTGCCATTTTTGTCACTGATACATCAGAATTTGAAATTCACTTCACATATCTACCATAAAACTTCTAGAAAGCTTATTCAGGCCTTGAATATTTTAACCTTGATTGAACAACTACAACTGAGCAGAAGTCTTATGACGCTCTTTGAAATCTATATATAACGAGCATTCTCGATTATACCTCAAACGTTGTGAAATGTAAACAGTGACATGAAGGGAATGTTGATTATTGGAAAGTTGAAATCCGCCCTTTTCTCAAACAGATTTGAGGAGAGTTTTTGTCACTCTGAGTTTACTAGCTTGTTTACTTTATTTTCAAGTTTAGGTGGGTAAATAAGTGGACGAGAATTGTTTGATGGTTCTTGAACGCTATTTGACCATCGATATCGAAGCTTAAATTAAACTTCTTGACCAAATTGCCTTGCACTGATTTGGCCAACAGATATTCAGATTCATATAATGAAGAAACAGATCCGCAAGTATAGGAGCACATTGTTTGGGGCGTCTTTTTTCAATTTTTCAAAGAGTTCAAAGGTAGAAGAGAGCTCTTCAGAAATTTATAGGGATGAAACTGTGTGGCGTTTTGCATACATTTGTCTGCGATTGTTTCGCTATAGGGATGAGCACGCCTCCCTTAATGTAATCGTTTGTTATCTTTGTCCTCTTCCCTGTTAAGATTTTGAACAGTTTATCCTTTTTTAGCTGTCACCACTACACATCCATGAAGATCCGGTTTTATCAACAGCCCATGCTTTTCAGAGGCTGACGGGATCGGGTTGTCAGACACCATGACTAGATTGAAGCATGTCATCATATCACAATTACGTAGATCGATGCCCATGATGTCGACCACTGAACTGTCTTGTCCAGATACAGTCATGACTGCTGTGTAGGCTGGAGTTTGCTCAAAGTGCCGTTAAAATCACACAAACATACAATAGCTCAATGCTCTATTTGCAAAGGTTAAGACGGATCTCACTCGCCATTCGGTGATCTCAACAACAGATATGTATTACGAAAACTTGGACCCCCTTGTTCGGGAACCCCCACCATCTGGACTTTTATATATATACATATACGTTGAGAACAACAAGCAAGGGCAAATGTTAAATTCTCATCCGCTTCTATTCTCAAGAAAATCCAGGATTCGACGAGGCATACTCCAAATCAAACATCCAATGTCAACTTGCTTGATTTCATCTCATTTTACCTACAGGACAACGCCACGACCATTGAGAGTGGTTGGTGGTTGCTGACGTTGGCGTAAGCGCCATCAAGGATATTCCAGATATGTTTGATGCATGACAAGTCTGAACAAGTGATGGCCGTGGCAAGTTTTCTTATTGGAAACCCGTGAAGATCCGTGTTAGGCTTGATGTTCAGTAATCCATTCTTGTCGTAAGAGGCGAGTAACGGGTTCGGGTGGTCAGACTCGCTGACTTGGTTGAGATATGTCATCGTATCCCGTTTGCGTAGATCGATGCTCATGCTGTTGATCACTGGATTGTCTGTTCCAGATTCGATTATTTACAGACCGCCGTCATATAGCTGAAATATTGCTATGGAGTGCGGCGTAAAACTAAACTCACTCACTCTTTTTGGAGGCACTCAGTAACAAAACAACCCCTGTGTGCTCTTGTGTTGTCATCCTGTAACACAAGACGACGTCCATGTTGGCGGGCAAAATACCACGTGTGCGTCCAGGATCATTATAGTATATTTATATAGCGCACATATCCACGCAACTGGTGCATGCTCAAGGCGCTGGTATTTTTTCCCTCGATCATTGGATGTATATCTCAACGGTACATCGTATTATCATTCTCAACTACCTGGGGAGTATACAACTCTTGCTGCCACTAGGCGCACCGAGCTATTGTGGCTTTCTCATCCTAACGAGGTACCCATTCACAGCTGGGTGGACTGGGACACATAGTCACAATACTTTGTCCAAGTTCACTGTTCCCGCAACTACATGTTTGCACGTATTCATGTCGCCACCATCTGGTCATATACCAACGGATTCGTGGGTTCTTTTAAGTGCACAGGGTTGTGTACTGTACACTAGGAGTCTGCACACAAAGTTGACTCCAAGGTTTTTACACCCGGTCACAAGTGGGCTCGATCCCGACACCTCAACCTCGCTGGATCACTAGCCTGGCGCCTTAGCCAGCTCGCCCCCCGCGCCCCCAGGATGCTGCAGTTCTGTCTGTCGTCAACGACATGGAAACGCGTGGGATAACACGTGGGAGTCGGACAAGCAGGTTCCATGTGTGTCGCCGAGTACTAACCACTTTAACCTGTAATTCTGTGAAACTTCCTTCTTATGGAAAGCCACTTGTTGCCCTTGGTCGACCAGATCAACGTAGGTCAACAACGTTATTTGTCTGTCGATATCGGGATTGTAATGTGCTTGTTACTGACTGTAAAACGTTAAGAGCTCGTATCACCATGCTCTGTCGTGTTCCAATTTCCTACATGCCAAATGGGCATGTCCTTTCCTGACGTGACAGACGCCGCATGTAAAGCAATCACGTTTATTTGAGTGTAAAACAATATCAGAACTCTTTCTGGCTTTTATCACTGAAATGTATCGATCGCATAACACTGACACGTTTCATATTAAATATCGAATTTTACCATGACCATGTTCACATGTAGTGAGTGAGTGAGTTTGGTTTTACGCCACACTCAGCAATATTTCAGCTTTATGGCGGCGGTCTGTAAATAATCGAGTCTGGGCCAGACAATCCAGTGATCAACAGCATAAGCATCGATCTGCGCAATTAGGAACCGATGACATGTGTCAACCAAGTCAGCGAGCCTGACCACCCGATCCCGTTTGTCGCCTCTTACGACAAGCATGGGTTACTGAAGGCTCATTATAACCCGGATCTTTACGGGGCAAGTTCACATGTACATGAAGAACGCTTACACGAAAGTGCGTGTTTGCACGACATTCATAACATATCATGAATGAACTAACCACTTTCTAATTCCACATACAATCATAAAGTTTGGTCCCCAAATAATATCATCCAAAAATGGAATATCCCCCATTATATCGTGCCATATTTAGAGTAAACTACGGTTAAAACGAACTCAAAGGGACCACTAATTTGGGTTCGGTCGTTGAACGCATTTCGACTAATACATACAGCAAGGGACCGGAGCAAAAAAAGCCCAGTTACATCCGTCAGTTCGTTTTAAGCGTATGAACGTAGTTTACTGTAAGCGCCATAACTGCAAAACACGTGTATGGATCAGAAAGATGTGTTCTCCATACCATTGCTTGTCGCTGACACTTAGCTGTAGCTATAGAATTTTACAAAGCACAAAGACTTGTTTCGATGAAAACTATCAAAATATACATAACTCTTTACGTTTAGCCATTTGTATTTTACTCTCATGTCCTGAACAAAACAGTTATGTGTCAGTATATCATCTCAGAGTATAGTGTTAGTATATCTCTCACGACTCTAAACAGAGACTTGCCGTTTATCAAATACGATATCTATTCATTTGCATCTCTTAAAACCCAATAGTGAGTGAGTGAGTTAATATTTAACGCACAAGTAATATTGCAGCCATATCGTGACGACCCAATAGTGCTTATGCAGCAAGTAACAGAGTTTAGCAGCAGATTTACACTTATTCCAGGTAATATAGATTATATATTTTTAAATATGCTCACCAACATAAGATCTCTTCTAAATGGAGTCCAGAGCAGTGCCACATTTGAACATGCCAAATCATTCAAGACTTGAACTGGATACCTTTCTTGATCTTTTCTCTTGGGTTAAGGAGTTTGGTTCCCCATATCCAGTTGGTATGAACAGTTTTTGCAGACTTAAGCAAAAAACAACATGTTTTTACACATTCTGACAAGTATTTACTTTACCTAATGTCATTCAAAAATAATGCCTCAACAAATGTAACGATTTCTGGTTAAGATTTCTGCGATAAAATAAAAGAAGTTCTCAGAGTGACATATGAAGGTAATCCTATCAGCTTTGCTCTGGTGTATTCAATATTTCTCAGGAACAAAAACACCTATACTTTCATGGAGAGATCCATATTAGTTTTAAGTGTTTTAGTCAGACGATGTTTCCTAGACAAAACCCCAGTAATTGCATTTAGAACAAGCTATAAATACTACAAATACGTGATCTAATTCTTTCTTGACGTGAACGCGAGTCCGTCTTGTAAGTTCTTCCCTCGAAGGATATGCCAGCTTGACGGTCCGGTGCTAGGAGTTAACGAGACGCTCATAAAAAAAGACGTGTCTCCCTCCACGCCATAGGCGATGTGCAATTAGTGGACCAATAACACCCAACCCTTATGATCTGAAGAACAATACGCCAGGCAAAGTAGTCCCTCCAGCTAGAGACGATACGCACGATCTTTGACACGCAGGACCAGAATACATAAGGGACGGAATTACGCTCATATTAAGGGGGTCAGTATGTCTCTATACATCATGGGGTTATGGAAAGGGATTATTCTTGGGTTTGAAGGGTGATTCTCTCTTGCAATTGAACAGCCATCCACATAATCGCCGTAGAATACAATATATTACCCTTGTTACCGCGAGGGCAAGAATCATCCTATATAACGATGATGTGTTGGCCGAAAATACTGAATGTAAACATTGTCGGCCAAACTGGTAAGAAGCAAACTTTGTTAATATACACCAGTGAAATTTTGAAAATCAATATTATCATGATATCGTGAGGCATTTCGTTCCATCTGGCATACAGAACAGAAAATTATCATTTGAAAAACGCAACCTATGGATACTTGCCAGTTCTTGAACAGTGGTCTGATTTCATGTGGCGATATTTATTAAGTGTATTTCTGATGGTTGTAAGTGGCAGCAGTAATGAAGCGTTCGTACAATGTTAGGAGTAATCACCTGTTGTTGTTTTATTTTTAGTGGTATGTGACCAAATATACGGAGGGTCACCTGCCTTTGTATACAGAACTCGGGGGAATTGCCTGGTTCGTGCCGCTTTGGGAAGCAACAGGTCTCAGAAGGCTAACTGTACCTGGACAAGAGCGAGACGAGGTCGATTGGACGCCCTCTACGATCTGATTTGCGTCTTAAGTACTTCCCCATACGGCATACTCGTTACTGCATGCTTTCAACACTGTTTCATGGGTTCAAGGAAGGAGCACGCGTTTCACTCAACACTTTCAAGTGTGTCAAATGTTGATTTGGTTTGGTTTGCTTGTTTAACGCCGCACTCGTTAATATTCAAGCTAGATGTCTGTGAATAACCGTGTCTGGACCAGACAATCCAGTGATCAACAGCATGAGCATCGGTCTACGCAATTGGGTTACGATGACATGTGTCAACCAAGTTAGTAAGCCTGACCACCCGATCCCCGTTAGTCGCCTCTTACTACTAGCATGGGTTGTTGAAGATCAATTCTAACCCGGATCTTCACGGGTCGTCAACTTATAGACACCATTTAACACACTGACTCGTCTAATATGACCTGTTATTTATAACTGCTACGACATATTTAACCAACTTATTGTCTTTTTGAGATTTGATGGGTAACATAATCCAGTATGTTCCAATAAAATATGTTGATTGTTCATTGATCTTGTGTATTTTTGTTTACTGATTTAAAAGTTTAGTTCTGTAGTTACACATTTCTGGCTTTAATCTTGGGATTGAACTCGTAACGTTAACGGCTATGAAGACTAATGACTATAATAAACCGAAGTATCCCTCCGCGGCTCAGTGCTTGGCTTCTACCATGTTCTTCAAGGGACGGTAACGGTGTCCTCGTTATTTCCATGCATGCCCATCAATGTGAATTGCTTCTTCAGCTCAGTGTCGATTCCCCGTAAAGATCAATCGTTCCATAAATGTGCACCTTTTTAATACAGCGTCTAATTGTATCACTTCGATGGTGCTATTTTTTTTTCATTAGCTGGTAATTCGAAAGGGGGCGTAAGTACACCTGTGCAATTGTTCTCTGCACCGTGTACTCCCTGGTGGATTATCTATTCTAGATAGACACTACTAATGTGTACTCAACATCAGAGGTACGTCGACACATTGTACATGCGTCACGCATCTCGCTGCATGCTACTTCGCTTGGATTTGTGAGGTACGTGTGTTTTTGTGCAGTCGCCATTGAGCTTTCGCAGGCCTCTAGAACCAAAATATTTTAAACAAAATGGGTGTACACAGACACTTTTAATTATCAAAAGTAAAACTTGATCTGAACACATAGGGTTTGGAGCATTTTCAAAAATCCTTGTAAGAAAGCATTATCGACATTAACTCCCATCGCCCAGTGTACTTACACCCTTGATCAGCCATCATATACTAGTAGCTGGAATATTGCTGACTGCGGCGTTCAATTACAAACAAACAGACAAAACAAATAAACACCTTTGAGCTTCGTGCAGCTAATGAGGGTAGCCCCCTTTCACCAAGTGGGTAGTCAAAAGACGGTTGGAAAAATATGATTATCATGTGTGCAATCGCGTGTATTGAATTTTTAACGGTCAGTGTTGGTAGGTGCTTAACGGCAATTGCAATTAATGTCAAAATACTAACTCAAAATACTCACTTTTATAAAATCACACTTCATGATTGGAGGGTCGATTGTCTCTCTAGCTCCCCTCTGCAGCTCCAAGCCGAGTTTGATATTTTGAAGTTGAAATTTTCTCGTTGAATGCAGATGGTTTAGAATCTGAATCTTATTTTTTCCTTACAATCGATCGACCTTGAAGAAAGCAGCGCACTTTATTGCCAGCTCGCAACTTTCGGGAACAGCCTGTGGTCGAATCACCAGCTGCGATTATTGCACCCACATGTGTTTCTTATACCGGCGACGTGTTGTTTTCAACGTTGGGTTTATACAATATGCAAAGTTGAAAGAGTAAAAAATATATTTCTATGCTCGTTTCTTTCAAATACACCATTTATTACAACTCGTGCATTTCCCAATTTACACTCCCTAATTAAATATTTTTATATAGGTTGTAGCAAAATCGGTGTAGGAGGAGCAGGTGTGTAGTAATTCCAATATCCGTTACATATCTATCTATCTAGTCAGACTAGGTCTACGTTTTTACCTATTCGTAAAGAGTTGGGAACCCAGCACAATAACACAAGGAGCGGTGGGGTAGCCTAGTGGTTAAGGCGTGGGCTCGTAACGCCGAAGACCCGGTTTCGATTCCCGACAAAGGTACAATGTGTGAATCCCATTGCCGTGATATTGCTGCAATATTGCTCAAAGCGGCGTAAAACCACACTCACTCACTCACAATAACACAAACCACCTGAAGCGTCATAAATCATTCTCTCCGAGCTTATATGCTTCCTCTGTGTGCACTGACAGTTTCATGTAGCGAAATCACCGAAACAACCAAATTAACGCCAAGTTCTATCTTGCAGGAACTGTTCCTGGTGCCGTTGACTGCAGTAGAAACTATCGCGTAGTCAGGATTCCTGTTTTACATGAAAATAACATTTCCATAGCTATACAAAATATCTGTCTACTGCAGAGTCGACTGTACAATTACGACCATACAGTGAGCATGTGTTTCTGGATAACTGTCAAATAGCAATGACACCGGGTGTTTGCAAAAGGTGTGCGTATCCTGCTCTATCAGTGATATTCTACAAACGTTTATCCTTCATATGTCCAACATACCAGGTTTTAAAATCTAAACAAAAAACGGAAATATTGCAACTCTATTGCAAACCACCTTTGAGCATGAGTGATATTATACCTGAAGACTTGAGACATGGAGGCACCAAAGACAAAAACTGCTGTTGCATTGCACGCCATGAGGGAAAGCTAACTACTTGTTAATGACTATCTATTTGGTTGAGGTTATCATTCTTGTCGATGTTATGATAAGGTGTAACAAAATATGTTACACGAACGCTGGGCTTTACTCATTTACGCGATGGAGGGAGGGTTTGTTTTCAACATTGGTGAAAGTCTTAATTATTATTACACGAAAGCTAACTTCAAGCAAATTATGTACGCTATTATCAATCAGTGATAGGGTTCTAAACGGTGATGAAAACGTCACATTATGACTGGTTCGTTGAACGGAAATGTCGACAGTGTACATGCGTCACGCATCTCGCTGCATGCTACTTCGCTTGGATTTGTGAGGTACGTGTGTTTTGTGCAGTCGCCATTGAGCTTTCGCAGGCCTCTAGAACCAAAATATTTTAAACAAAATGGGTGTACACAGACACTTTTAATTATCAAAAGTAAAACTTGATCTGAACACATAGGGTTTGGAGCATTTTCAAAAATCCTTGTAAGAAAGCATTATCGACATTAACTCCCATCGCCCAGTGTACTTACACCCTTGATCAGCCATCATATACTAGTAGCTGGAATATTGCTGACTGCGGCGTTCAATTACAAACAAACAGACAAAACAAATAAACACCTTTGAGCTTCGTGCAGCTGTAAAGGGTAGCCCCCATTTCACCAAGTGGATAGTCAAAAGACGGTTGGAAAAATATAATTATCATGTGTGCAATCGCGTGTATTGAATTTTTAACGGTCAGTGTTGGTAGGTGCTTAACGGCAATTGCAATTAATGTCAAAATACTAACTCAAAATACTCACTTTTATAAAATCACACTTCATGATTGGAGGGTCGATTGTCTCTCTAGCTCCCCTCTGCAGCTCCAAGCCGAGTTTGATATTTTGAAGTTGAAATTTTCTCGTTGAATGCAGATGGTTTAGAATCTGAATCTGATTTTTTCCTTACAATCGATCGACCTCGAAGAAAGCAGCGCACTTTATTGCCAGCTCGCAACTTTCGGGAACAGCCTGTGGTCGAATCACCAGCTGCGAATATTGCACCCACATGTGTTTCTTATACCTGCGACGTGTTGTTTTCAACGTTGGGTTTATACAATATGCAAAGTTGAAAGAGTAAAAAATGTATTTCTATGCTATCGTTTCTTTCAAATACACCATTTATTACAACTCGTGCATTTCCCAATTTACACTCCCTAATTAAATATTTTTATATAGGTTGTAGCAAAATCGGTATAGGAGGAGCAGGTGTGTAGTAATTCCAATATCCGTTACATATCTATCTATCTAGTCAGACTCGGTCTACCTTCTTACCTATTCGTAAAGAGTTGGGAATCCAGCACAATAACACAAGGGGCGGTGGGGTAGCCTAGTGGTTAAGGCGTTGGCTCGTAACGCCGAAGACCCGGTTTCGATTCCCGACAAGGGTACAATGTGTGAAGCCCATTGCCGTGATATTGCTGCAATATTGCTCAAAGCGGCGTAAAACCACACTCACTTACTCACAATAACACAAAACACCTGAAACGTCATAAATCATTTTCTCCGAGCGTATATGCTTCCTCTGTGTGCACTGACAGTTTCATGTAGCGAAATCACCGCAACAACCAAATTAACACCAAGTTCTAGCTTGCAAGAACTTTTCCTGGTGCCGTTGACTGCAGTAGAAACTATCGCGTAGTCAGGATTCCTGTTTTACATGAAAATAACATTACCATAACCATACAAAATATCTGCCTACTGCAGAGTCGACTGTACAATTACAACCATACAGTGAGCATGTGTTTCTGGATAACTGTCAAATAGCAATAACACCGGGTGTTTGCAAAAGGTGTGCGTATCCTGCTCTATCAGTGATATTCTACAAACGTTTATCCTTCACATGTCTAACATACCAGGTTTTAAAATCTAAACAAAAAACGGAAATATTGCAACTCTATTGCAAACCACCTTTGAGCATGAGTGATATTATACCTGAAGACTTGAGACATGGAGGCACCAAAGACAAAAACTGCTGTTGCATTGCACGCCATGAGGGAAAGCTAACTACTTGTTAATGACTATCTATTTGGTTGAGGTTATCATTCTTGTCGATGTTATGATAAGGTGTAACAAAATATGTTACACGAACGCTGGGCTTTACTCATTTACGCGATGGAGGGAGGGTTTGTTTTCAACATTGGTGAAAGTCTTAATTATTATTACACGAAAGCTAACTTCAAGCAAATTATGTACGCTATTATCAATCAGTGATAGGGTTCTAAACGGTGATGAAAACGTCACATTATGACTGGTTCGTTGAACGGAAATGTCTTGAATCAACGCACTGTCTAATCTCATAAATTCCCGTTCACGCCTCGTTACACGCAATATATAGCTTTCGTACTGGCGTTTTCTTTCACAGATACGCCCATGTATATTAGCCTTTGCTAACGAGAGTGGGCGAACGTCTTCTACATTGTCAAGTCAAGCGTCATATTTGCACGTGCTTGGAGGCAGATACATGTGAATATTCCCCCTTTTACCCTCTTGGCACCAAGCTGCAACATATAATTTGCTTATAGATTGGATCTAACACGTCTTTACTGCAAGTCATCAATTGTTTCAGCAATTTGAACACGTACCTTCTTGCAAACAGATCCATGGTATAATTATAAAGATTCTCCTGGTCTAGACCGTCAAGTAAAACCGAGAAGCTGGAATTTTACCTTAAAATCGATAGTGTTTATCTGCCCATTGGCTCTTCGCCTGAAAGGTAACTCGGTTCCATTGCAACAACAAATGAGATGTCTGGGTAACCGTCCGATCGCCGTAGACCAACCTCTGTAGGTACACAGAATAAGTTGTTCGGAAATCAGAACAAAGATGGTAAGATTAAATGTAGCAGATTTAGCAACAAGCGGAACTCGTATAAACAGCGGGGATATTTAATGAAGGTGTAAGTAAGTCTGCGTTGTCGAATCATTGGGAACATAACTAAGGCCTACTGTCGGGATAACCTTTGGAATTTCAGGAGATCATAATGTCCTGAATATTAACGGCACCGACTTGGGCATACGTCATCAAAGTGAAACCTTTTAATTTTAGATTCGATCAGTCGCCAATTAGGTCCATAAGAAATCAACGCCAGTCGCAGAATTATTTGATTAAATGGCAACAGACCTATCACATGAAATGGCAAGGAAGTGTTCACATCACCGAAGTGCTGGGAAGGGGTGACAGAAGAAACCTATTTCATTGTGTACTGCCATTTTTGCGGTGTTTTTGGTTTGTTGGTTTGTTTGGTTTTGTTGTTGTTGTTGTTGTTGTTTTTGTTTTGTTGTTGTTTTGGGTTTGTTTTGGGGGTTTTGGGGGTGGGGTGGGGGCTGAAGAGCTTTGTCGTAGAACAGAACCCAGATCGATTGGAGTGTGGGACGACATGCATCTACATTGTACCAATTAATGATTTAAATAATGAGTCGGTACCCGGTAGAATGAGGTGGTAAAATGACTGGTAACTTTCTATCTTCTCACAGGTACCTTAATTGTATATTCCCTAAGGGCCTGGTAATGAAATATCTAGTGTAGAATTGACATAGATTGACCCGTGTAACATAACATACGGTGCTTCCAACAGTTAGGCGCCATACAAGCGTCTTATGATTATACTAACAGTCTTGCTGTTAACTGTAAACGTTTTTGAAATGGTCGGTGTGTAGATTTGATCTGTATCGTTTCAACATGAAAGATTCTGCTTCTTGTTACTGTGGCAATGCTTGTGAAAATGTGCATCGCTTCCGATTAGAATGTAAACTGTACAACATTCAAAGAGAGATATTAATGTTAAATTTAACAAAATATTTTAAAACGTGACTCTCCAATCACATTGTCATTAATATTACTTGGAAGTCCTGATATGACTATTCAACAGAATAAATACGTTTTCAAATGTGTGCAAACTTTTATTCATCAATCAAAACGTTTTGAGTAATCACATAAGTCGTGTCCCTCCTCTCTCTCTCTTTAACTTTCCTATCTCTTCTCTCTATTCTTTCCTAAGATGTATATAATTGAAAATGTATGTATGTACATATGTAAATATTAGGGAGCGGGTATTTTAAGTTGGATAACTTGGCCCCAATCCCTTTCACATTTGTGAACAAAATATCTTTAAATCAATCAGATTTGACCAACTGAAAACCTGACCAACGAAACATTGTCTCGAGTATACGTTTGCAAGGATCAAAGCACAAAACCCAAATCACCGGTACAGGAAACCAAGTCTCACTGGAATCGCATAGGCTGTACCCAGTACGATAACTTTTGAAGACATTGTATGAGGATCAGTTCGGCGGCCACATACATACCAGTGATGGTAGGGTACAAGAGATGGTCTACCAATAAGTAGACGTGGGCCTTCCAAAAGACAGGTAAACATCTCAATGGGCGTAACCCGTGAAGATCGGGTTAGAAATGGTCTTCAGTAACCCCATGCTTGTCGTAAGAGGCGACTAACGGGATCAGGGTGGTCAGGCTCGCTGACTGTCATCGTATCCCAATTGCTAGATCGATGCTGATGTTGTTGATCACTGGATTGTCTGGTCCAGACACGATTATTTACAGACCGCCGCCATATAGCTGTAGTATTGCTGAGTGCGGCGTTAAACAACAAACCAACCAACCAACTTCAATGGGCGTAAACATGTATGAAGAAAATAATTATCAATCAACATTTTGTCACGGTTCACTACAATCATAATTGGAAAACCAAACGGAGGCACATGATCTTACGTACATACATTCAATAAATATAAATAAAAAATATCTTCAATAAATTCAGACCTTTTCTGTCCTGCTCGAAAATAATGGTAGCACGTGAGCATACGTACATGAAATTCAATAAATATGAATACATATTTTTCAATAAATATACACAATGTTTTGTCGAAGTGAACGGACCTGCGTAACTCATTCCAGTTATATGTAGCTCGATGCAACCGTAAAACGACGAATGAAAAAGAATACGAAAGAAACACAAACTTTTACTTCGACACACGGCGGTTGATAGCAATACAAACAAGACTGGTAGTTATTTTTCATCGGAAACATCTTCAATTCAGAACGATTCGTTAACGGAGCATGGTGTGAATAGGCAAGTTATGGTAACAAGCTCAGAAATTAACATTAGCATGTCAGGGAAGATACGGACGCATATGAATGAGGAACTACGGTACGTGATAAGGAATATGTTAACATGTCCTAGATACCTTGATTGCATCCAATTCTATACAGTCTCCTGTTCTCGTTTTGCTTCTGTTTACCGATTGGAGACAGATACTCTGTTTTCTTGCTGACTTGACAATTAACGTTGTGTTCTAGAGTTCTTTATTACAGCAATCAATACATACTGTTTGATCACACACGCCAAGTCAAGCCAGGGTGCATTTTACTAGATACGCACACAGTTTAATGTCGGTGTTTATGGTACATTTATGTTTTCGGAACTGACTTTGAATTGCTATCGTTACACATTAAAACAAGTCCTGACGTAAAAACTAAACAGATATAAGTGTTACTCAAACAAGGATTCTCAAACGAGCGTGCTATTTGATAGTTGTGTTGACACATCAGCGGTGATGAGAATGACCTCGGGATATTGGTAATAAACCTGTCGAATCCTGTAGTTTAATACTGATGACTGCCACTGGTCCGAGACTTGGCAAACATAGGAGAACACGGACAGGCTGTATGGTGAATGATCACACGCTACATCACTTGATGGGAAAATACTTGTCTCTAGAGTGAGGACTTATTGCTGGAGGTTTTCATTAACGATTGAATCATCTGAAACATAATCCATCCTCAAGTTTTTATTTTTTCTTTACAAATGACATTTTTAATGGGATTTTAAAACATTGTTGATGTTGAATCAGCATAATTATATATTTCTTTGATTATCAGTGCATTAACCATTGCAATGTAACATTTGGGTTTAATGTGTCTTGCCCATGGGGAATTGAGTTCAGTTTCAGATTGAACGCATTAACCACAAAGCTATAAACAGATTTGATTGTTTACGAATATAAACAATGACGCAGTGCGTGAAAACAAACACACTTAAGGACGTAAGCAGTCATGGCTAGAAATGAAGGACTTGGCTTTAATGATTTATAGATCAGATATACACTAAACTAGAACTACATCCTCGTCAGCATCGGCAGTTTATCTTTAACTTTACAATTTTAGAAATACTTCGTCTTTTAAGAAAACGTGGAACTGGGGCAACCTAGTGGTTGTAGTATTCGCTCGTCACACCGAAGACCCGGGTTCGCTTCCCCACATGGTTACAATGTTAAAACCTATTTCTGGTGTACTCCGCCGTGATATTGCTGGAATATTGCTAAAAGCGCGTAAAACGATACTCACTCACTTGAAAGGAAACGATGAGCGATGGAGTGTTTATTTTACACCCTTCTCATAATTTTGGACACCCGAATAAAAAAGTTGTTTATTCAAACGATCATTATTTTGTTGTCGCTTTTCGCTGGGGGCAATTGCTGGTAGAACAGCCAAGTGTGCGAGTTGAACGTGTGAAATTGAAATCTCACTGCACACGCTTGTTGGTTACCTGGCTGTTCTACCAGCAAGTGGTCAACCCTCGTAAGAAATAGCGAAAAGTTACAACAAAATAATGATCGTTTGTTAAAGAACTATTTTATTCGGGTGTCCAAAATTATGAGACAAATCATCAGGGTTGGTCTGTCGATTACATGTGACTGTGCAAAGTTTGATTTTGTTGCATGTATTAGATTTTGTGTTATTGAGCAATTCATAGGTCTCAAATGAAGTCAATCGGACTATAGTCGGTTTCAACCTGCAATGCTCAAATTGAACGTTAAATGAAGTTGCCGCATTAATGAATTGGTGAAATGAAAGGCCAACAAGGTCTACAGCCTTTAAAATCGTTGAACAGCACTACAGGACTTCATCGTGAGATTTCCTACGTTTGTTAATGATTCTTGCAGAGGTCATTTCTCGCAGAGGACAATAGGCATTTTACTGCCGATTCACTTGCGGACTGTCGTGACA
Organism: Haliotis rubra; assembly: GCF_003918875.1. Taxonomy (NCBI): domain Eukaryota; kingdom Metazoa; phylum Mollusca; class Gastropoda; order Lepetellida; family Haliotidae; genus Haliotis; species Haliotis rubra. Next base: position 1,197,083 of record NW_025765248.1, read on the forward strand.
CATGCCGAAAATAACTGAAGTTTCAACAAGTTTTGTCGGAAGCAAGCATTTGATATTTGCAGGTTAGTATACCAGCGAACCTACGGCGAATTTGTATGTTGTTTTGTATTAAGTCATTATGTTTACTAACCAACCTATTGCACTGCGGGCCTGTCATGATCAACACTATTTGTCACTGACCGTTTCATTCATTTTCTCTCTGCTGTTGAAACTTTGGTATGTTTTATTCAGACCACAAGCTGGTTTTCCTGGTCCATATTTAAATATCGTTGTGTAACTGGAATATTGATGTCTGTGTAAACAGCAATTACTTATTGTCCGTTGTTGCGTGTCTTTGTGTAAGCAACATTTACTCACTGACAGTCTTTGGAATATTGCTGACTTGGAAAACAATTTACTTACTGGCCGGCGGTGCAACTGGAATATTGCTGACTGTGTAGACAACATTTACATACAGTCCTTTGTTGTATGGTGAAATATTGCCGTCTGTGTAAACAACGTTCAATTAATGATACTAAACCTGTAGTCATTTGTATATACATTTACTTCCATAGACACTGAACCCAAATGAATTCGCCTGTAAGTTATTGTGTTTCTTGTAATAACAAACTGTCCTTACATTATATTGTCTGTAGGAGCTATTATGATAGCTTTGAAGAGTATTTCATGCTTGACTTTTGAGTGAGTGAGTTTAGTTTTACGCCGCACTCAGTAATATTCCAGCTATATGGCGGCGGCCTGTAAATGATCGAGTCTGGACCAGACAATCCATGGATCAACGTCAACGTCAACACAGTCAGCGAGCCAGACCACCCGATCCCGTCTTGTGGAGCACGGTGGTGTAGTGGTTAGCATGCTGGCCTCTCACGCCAAAGGCCCGGGTTCGAATCCCGGTGGAGACACCAAAATTTGTGACCTGGGTCTCATACTGTGTTGTGTCCCTGGGCAAGGCACTTCGTCCACATTGCACTCAGTCCACCCAGCTGTTCAAAATGGGTACCTGAGAAGCGGTTGTACGGACCTATACGGTCGCGAGAAACGCTTAGTAGCAGCTTTGAAAGTACCTTTCGGTCAGGGTAATAATGTAACGTCAGAGAGCAGCATCGTGTTGGATTCTAGGCGCAAAAAGTAGCATTATTATTATTATTATTATTAGTGGCCTCTTACGACAAGCATGGGTTACTGAAGATCAATTCTAACCCGGACCTTCAGGGGTATCTTGAGGGAACCCCGAAATGACGCAGATCTCTCACAATTACCACATGGGAGAAACCCATCAACACGGGTACGATGCTGACAAACCCATAAACTCCTGAGAGTGAACCGGAATTCGAACCCATGAGTGCAGATATGTGGCACGAACCAATATGAAATGTGGCTGCGACGTCAGCCTAACCCATTACCCCCATCTGACCCCTGATCCTGATGTCGTGATGTTGAGTTTAGTTTTACGCCGCATTTAGCAATATTCCAGCTATATGGCGGCGGTCTGTAAATAATCGAGTCTGGACCACCTGATCCCGTTAGTGGCCTCTTACGAGAAGCATGGGTTACTGAAGATCAATTCTAACCCGGATCTTCACGGGTCGATCTTGATGTGGAAAAGTCAGGTTTGCTTTACTTGCACACAAGTGGTGAATGTTATACCACGTACCTGACACAGCCTTTGGCCCGAAACGCGACTCACGTAATCACTTAAGAGATCTTCATTCATGTATTGTCGAGCAAATATATAATATTACCATTTTGTGAAGAAACTAAATACGCATTTTATTGATCGGTCGTCATTTTACGTGAAGTTTGTACGTTGGTTCGCGGACTTACTGATATTTCATAAGAACACAACTTATTTTTTCTGCTGCCTGATGTCTCGTTTGGAAAACAGAATACCTCGACAAGAGCGGAGTTCGTCACTCCCTGTTGACCGGCTCCTGTCTCAAGCAGACCAGACACAGCGCTGGCTGTGATAACATTCATGATGGACAATACATATTGACAACGACTGATCGGTGATTTAAAACAATAACACAGGCTCCGCATCACAAGTTCGCTGTCAGTGACTCCCATCTCCCATGCAGCGCCCAGCAACTCCTGTGCTCTACATGCACTAAACCCCTTCGGTTTCCATCAGTGTCATGCTGGATACCCATCTCAGACTGCGAGATCTGCATCGGAGCTCAATCAGCTAGTACAGATCAAAGGCTATCTTCCTACTGCTTGGCAAACCAGTTCATTACCATTCCCGACCGATTTCACAAGCCACAGACTGGTGCCAAGTTAGAATTATTCTGGATTGTATTTTGCACAAATTTCAACAACAAACCTTGAGCGTCTGTAATTAATGTCACATGATGCATATTCGGGGGTTTCACGGAAGGATCTGTTTATAATAAGACTCAACATCCAACCAAGTGGTAGTTCTCATTGCACGCTGGCTGATCTCCAAGTTTGTGTCTACTTTACTAGCATAATTATAATGTTGATCTAAAAAACAGACAGCCCTTATTTAACAGGAGCTAAAGCGCAAGTCTTTTGCTGTCTGAAGTATTCGAGCTCTATTACAATTCAATTTTCATCCGATGTCAGTAATGAGATACGCGGGTGGGCTGAAGCTCTGAACGTTTCTACGAAGGTCCTAACAGTGTCCATGTATCAAGTACAATAGAGAACATGATCACTGGATGCATTTGAACCAAATTCACAACCATATTTTGCCGGCATCAAAATGACTAAGCATTCTCGTTTTAAGAATATGGCTACCACACTGTCATCAGGTACCCCCAACTGAAAGGGCCCCAACAGCCATCCATGCGGACATGATGTCAACTTTTGGGTCGCATCCTTCCTTTATCACTGTTAAGTGACAGGAAGTCCATGATCAAGAAGGGATGAGGGAGACTTCCATAGGATCCAAGAGAAGGAAAACCTTCAACTTCCTCCACTAAGGTAAATGTTGATGAAATACATAATTTTATCCAATGTGATCAAGACACTCGAACTCGAAGTTGATGCGACGAGCCAATTGCAAGTTCACCCCGCCACCAACCCATCACCACATGTATGAGGAAAGAATTTAAATTCTAGTAGAGATGGTATACCAATTGAAAAAACATTAATTGTAGTCATTTAAAGAAATCAAGTTTGAAAGTAATCGTTGGAGAGCGAAGAATAGAATGTATCTGGTAAAAATCCGCACTACATGATTGCTGTCTTAGTTACCGCCCTTGCTTACTACTTTGTTGTTAAACAGAGTTCCCTATTACACTTTTCATCAAGTAATTATACTCAGATATTACTGAAAGAACTTTTCATTTGATGCAGAGCACGTTTAATCTTTGAAATATTGACAAGTGCCTAAATTGGACGCACATGCCAGATTGCCTGAAACTTGATTGGTCCACAGCCACACACAGCTCGTGATAATTTAGTTATATGTCGAGGAAGGATTTATGTGACTGACAACACAGTCAGTTCGGAGAGACCGCCTCCAACCATGGCAAATACTTTGACAAACTCGATTTCAAAATCGATCCCATATTCACCTAGTTTTAGCACTTGGAAACTCTTTCCAGCTTGGAATTCGATCGTTGGAACAGAGATGTTTAAACAACAATGAAGTGAATTAACTGAGCATTTGTGATGGATAATAGATGCTTTTAAACAGGAGGTCTTGATATCGCATGGTAACACAAAATATGCACGTACACATTGCATGTGATTTTTATGCATTCCATTGTGATTTATGGGTTATAATGACCTTTCAGCTGACACTTGTGTGGTGAGTTTCTTAAGGGCATTGCTTTAAACATCGTAAATATATATAACTTTAACATGATAAAGTATGCCTCTAAATATACCTATTGAAAGAAACGTGTTCATCATATAAATCAGTCTGTTGGGTAAGAAGCATCGGGGTACCGATCTTTCTTCCTGATTCTTAGATATCTGACCTTGAGCCAGGACAGTGTCATAACTATCAGGTCAGGATTGCCTTTCACATATCTCTCAGCAAACACCCACCATATGGCTGGAATATTGCTGGGTTCGGCGTTGGGCAACACAGCAAATACAGCAAAGAGTTTCCAAAACAGCCACCAATTTCTAAGGCAACCTTTATCAAATACAGACACCCCACAGGCTGTCAGTAGGAACATTTATTAAATTTGCGTATTTCATTGTCCCATTGTTGAAGGAACATATGTATGCCACACGCCACCCGGTGTAATCGTAATGGGGATCACGAGGACTGGCACGAAAGTCGGTGGCTTGACAGACCCATGGAATTTTGTCAAGATGTAATACAACGCCCTATAGAATTCGACGATACATCTAAAGCCCCATGCTTGTTTGAAAAGGTACCTTCCTACGCATCATAAGGGCATTCCGCATATTGCTATTATCCTCTCACAGATCCCAAGGTGTACCTCAGAGAAGGACGAAGAGGATCCTTGGTTTAAACGTCCATAATCTAGGAATTTCACACTGAAACGTCAATATTGGTTCATCGAAATTTTCATGACCATCATGTATGATAGAAATTGGGTAACGTATAATACCCAAACCCCGGGCGTTCTTATTTGACAAGCGTCGCATTCCCAATAGTATCTCATATCAGCATCCCACCTGCAAATTATTGTAATTTCACCGTGAATGGACTTGCAGTAATATCACGACCACATCAGTCTCTGGTTTTGAATTACTAGGGCTTCGTGCGTTCTTGAAAAAGAATCGAGGCTTAGAGAATTGATCCACCAACCGCTGTGTCCCTGTTAGCTAGCGTTAAGCAGCTGTTTCCATCACAAAGCATGTCAATCTGTTCTGTGTTCAGAGTTCAGACAAAGGGATAAATTGTCACCTATCGAATAAAATGCATACATATCACCCTAACTGGGAGAATCGCAAAAGTATATTTAGTGACAGAGAAGGTGAAACGTTTAAATACATCAACTATCAGTGTCACGGAAAGCGTCATGAACGTCACGGGAAAGACCATTTCAAGAAGAGATGATGGAGGTCAATGTGATGGTCATGCCACAACAAGGTCATATACGTCAAGGCAATGGCCATGGATAGGTCATGAATGTGACAGGAAGGTACGAATGTCACAAACACAAACTGCTTTGTACACTGGAAATATTTTGTCGGGGGATACTTTTTCATCACAGATTAAAAGTATACCTTTATTTGTGAGGCTCGGTGAATGTTGTGTTTGGGTGATGTGAAAGCACACCACTGATTCATCATGTCCACACTGCATGTAAATTCGTATTCGTGTGATTATCCATCAATATTCAGTGCAACTTTATTATGTAGTTTTTAAACTTCATTTCCTTCCAGCATCGTCTGTTCAATCTGACTTCCTGTGCTCTGATCTGCCGGACCCTATTTTCCAAATGACCGCTTCCTGCACAGTTCCCATAACAGCGATACCTCAGACGGTTCCAAGGTGTTTTTGTTTCTCCTCAAATTAAGCAAAGGGATTTTAGCCTGGCCGGACTGGTCGGCTAAGCGCAAAACCACAGTAATCTCACCTGGCAACAGTTTGATCATAATGTTTCTACACGGACCATATGTAGAAAATATCGATCACAACTTCAAGAGTTAAACACCAGTTTGTTCATTTACTTCATAAACTGTTCTACGTCGCTGTAAATATTATTTAGTCTATAAATTCCATAAAAAGGTTCAGAACAATCAAATAATGTCTGAATGAAACAAATGAACAAATATTAGTTAGATTCAATTAGATGAAAATGTGTTTCACGATTACACAAAATTAAGGGGTGCAGGTAAACATTTTTGTTCCCTTATTGCAAAAATAAGTAAGTACAAATACACGATTGTCCATTGAAGACATTTCTGAAAGATATTGCCATTTTAAACATTTTTGCATAAACATTTCTTTCCGTAGACCCTTAACCCAACCAAATATAAACTCGCACAGCCAGGTGTCAAATCTTAGGTGGGTTGTTGTTTTACCAGTAATCGAATTCAGACATTTGTCTTTTCATCAGAATAGGGCACTATAGTTATATTGAGAGTTCTGGAAGGTACTACTCTGAACTACAACTGCAACGTTCCAGCATAGTCCAACCCAGAATGTTACGGAAAGTTCCATATCAATTACACTATAAGTAAAGGGCGTGCTTTTGTCTCAGATATGTCACATTAAGTCTCACTTAATACGAAGACCATTTTGGAAGCTTGACTGTTGAGATTCTTTAGAGGCATTTAGAAGTTGGTGAATATATAAGACGAGTATATGGATGGCAACTTCTTGTTTATTGTATATTGTATAACAGGTGAAGAAGGGGCAAGAAGTAGCCCAGAAACGTTGTGTTATACAATATACAATAAACAAGAAGTTGCCATCCATATGCTCGTCTTATATTGACTACTGTTGCAACAAAGGCAATATTATAAACATTATCGGTGTTATGATATTATACTGCCTTCGAATTGTGTACTGCCACAATATTTCCTAATCCGCTTCACAACTGATTATAATAATAAAAATATAATAAGTGCATTTATATTGCGCTACTTTCCATCCGTTGCGGTTGCTCAAAGCGCAGGTATCAAGGATAGTACTTGGAGAAGAGATGGGTTTTAAGTTTGGACTTGAAGACAGCTAAAGATGGGGAGGTTTTGATATCAAAAGGAAGACAGTTCCAGAGAGAAAGAGCACAGAATGAGAATGATCTCTGGCCTAAGGATTTGAGGTTGGTCCTGGGGACGGTAAATAAAAGTTGATCATTGGATCTCAGGTATGTGCATGAAGTATATTTCTGGAGAAGTTCTTTCAGATATCCTGGTGCAACATCATGGTAACAGCTGTAGGTCAGGGATAACACTTTGAACTCGATGGTATGTTAATGGTTATCATCGATCTCTCATCAAATTGCTGCTTAAGCCTCAAAGGTTTAGATCAGGTTTACAAGAGCGTGCATTACTGGGGCATGGACACATAAGTCCTCGGTTGTAGTACACTCGTGTATTATGCAGTGAAGGTAAGTTGTCACTGTCAGGTGTCAATATAAATTATCAGGTCTTTCGATTTCTATCATTTATCGTGTTTGAAAAAGTTGTATTCTCTTATGTGTCCATGCAGTGTTAAGAACAACTCTCCACGGAATAATTCTTAAAACGGTATAAAACAATACTCAATCTGGCTGTAGTAATTCTGATTGATGATCCCTTTGTGCAAGTGATCCTAGGTCAATAACCATATATCTGTGATGATTCTCGCTCATGAACCAGAACACTGTTTGAACTGACGTAATTCGACACTTCAATGAGACCACATCAAACATCTAATGACATTCCTCTTTTCTTCTCAATTACAAATTCACTTGAAGCACAATGACGTTTTTCAGGTATAATTAGTTTCAGAAATGCACCTAATGCTTTGTTCAACATCAAATATAACAAAAACACATCTTTGAAAATCGAGATGTTTTTTAAATGAAACCACACTAGTAACTTGTCCCTAAGTAAGGCCAGAAATGCTTAGAAAACGCTTTTGGGCAATTATTTGATAATGGTTGATATTTCAGTCAAACCTCAAATATAACCATTCATACCGCCTCGACCTAATATGGCATATGAGTAATTACGATGTACCCTAATCATAATGATTACTCGTAAAATATCGAAAAACTTAAAAACATTCCATGGTAGAAACACTTCAAAGAAACATACTATACTGTGACCCATCTGGCAGGCAGACAGGATGACAGCGTTATGTAATGCACGGGCAGTACATGTCAGGGACCGTCTCAAAATATCAAGTGTCAGTATCACTGCTGGTCGAGGACTCAAGCGGAATTACAACAAGTGCAACTCGGCTGACGTTAACGCCGTCCCGCAGACGGTATTCGTCCTCGATTTTGAGAACACGGTCTTACGCCTTTTGCCACACTTCTGGGGTAATTCTCGCAAAAGAAGCATACACAAGCTCTTTAACATCTGAAAGCGTGAATGTGGTATTATTGCGAGCAATAAAATTCTTACAGTTACCCCAGATCAGCTCGATGGGATTGAGCTCACAGTGCCGTACTGGTGTACGCAGAACTATGTGGCCTTGTTTTGCAGACAGACAGACAGATATTTTATTTCAGTCTCACCTCACATAAAATACATATATGAATATATTTTAAAAATACAGCATATAAGTGAGCCACCCTTTAAGGGTTATGAGAGACTAATGTATTAAAACATTATAAATAATAAATAATAAATAATTATATAGGTACATACAGTGTAAAATCTATCCGTATAAAATATGTTTTCTTCTTTGCAAGATATAAAAGCAGGTTTTGGCAACTAGGTTTTGCAGCTAGTTCGTCAGTGATGTACTGGATTGGCTTTTTGTGCTGCCGGATTTTTGCCATGTGCTGGGGCTTTGTTTACAAGGCACGTTACAGGAAGTGAGAAAATCCTGCAACTGAGCCTTGAGATTGCTCATGGTGGGTCTGCGACACGTAGATTATGGTAACTGGCGTTATCCAAAATGATAACGCTTGGTTCGTCTAGCTGCGATAAAAGCTGATGTTCGAACCAGTCCAAAAATACCTGTCCATTCATTTCGCTATGGTAATCACCATCAGATTTCTTGGCCTCAAAAACAAAGCCACAACGCCCAATCAGTCCCTTGCTACGGGTACCAGCATGCAAGATGGTCAGGCGTCTACCTTTGCCTGATAGTAACACTGGTGCCTTAGAACAATCTGAAGGAAGCCACATCCGATCGGCTGAGTGATTTATATTTCACCAGGTTTGATCGAGGTATATAATTTGAAACCCCAAATTGGGGTATTCTTCATCTGTTCTGAGATAAGCTGATCGCATGGACAGGATTGAGTACTTTTCTCTAAACACAGCTATGCATTTTGGTGTACCTGAACCCCATTTCTACCAGAGCTACAATAAGTGTTGTTTTCGAGACATTTATTGTATCTTTGATCTCATCTTGTATTTTAGCACACGTCAGTGGGATTTTGCGTCCATACAGTTTATAAACTGCACGGCGTATGACACCCTTATCAAAGCTATCCAGTTTGTGTTTCCTACCTGGTTTTGATTTTGACACGACCCCTAAGGTAACTGATTTGTTAACAACTTTGTAATCCTGACTATATGTCAAATTAAGGGCTTTACACGTTCTATAGTAAACCCTGTCATAGCTGACGAGAGGTTCCTCCAGTATGAAATACTGGTAAATTTGAAATTAATTGTTCTACAGAGATACCAAGTCGCATGTTGCAAGTCCAATGCTCATACACGAAGTGAAACTTTTATGGGTGAACAAGATTATCTATGCGATTTGAATTAAGACTTTTTTACGTAATTATTTTGAATATAACTACTACAAGAGTTCCATCTTTTTCACATATAGATGTTAAAAAAAACAAAAAATTTACAATAATTTATGTAATTTAATTAGTTGAGGCTACATGAATAATTATAGTCTGTATTTCAAAACTACAGTTTGTACTTAAAATATTTACGAATGTTGTTAAAACGTCAAAATTACCTCCTGTGGAGTCACCCCACAAGTGCATTTTTTCATCTGAGCTTTAATATCAAACTAGGTAGAGTCGTACATGTATCACATATATGCTTTTATCTTGTTATCTTGTGTCAAATTCATCATATTGATATTGAAGCCAAAAAGCATTTTCCAAGCATTTCTGGCCTTACTTTAGTCCCACTAATCCAGGAGAACATGTGAACATGCAACACTGAATTCACTATAACTTTATCATATCAAATGTGGTGATAATTGTTCCAATATCGTGCATCTTTACGGACGTACAGACGCTGTATGGAAAGTATGACTACTGTGTGCGCAGCCTATTCAGTGCACGCGTACCAAGATATGACATCGTGTTTGATGATAGCAATAGATCTTATTTTATATCTTCTGGATACACAAAGCATGTCTTTGGAAGGCTGCTCACAAGCACATAACCATTATCCAAATTAATACCGTGTGAATTTTCAAGGACAGGTAATCAGTTTCTTGGCTGATTACACTCAGAAGCTACAGAAGTTCTTCAGACGGAACAACCGGTACGTCGCACTTGGCATTATGGGAAGCGCGGGTCTCCCTGACCAAAATAGTTCCGATTTGTCGATATTTATAGCTAACATTGACATGAAGGTACTTCAGGGGAATTATGAAATATAACAGAAAGGATATCCTCGAAGACTGGGTGATCTGAATTTCAGTTGTGAAGATGTGCAAATTCTCCAACGACTTAGAGCTTTGTAAAACCAGATGTAGGGATAGACTTCACCCACAATGGATCAGATCTGTTACTGTGTGAAATATGTAAGGCTTTAGTTCAGAAGAAACTCATTCCCCCTCTTTGATCACAGAACCTGGAACGGTAGGGATGACTCCCGCTTTGAAAGACTGAAACATTCCGGCGATCAATGGCCCTCCTTTGTGTTTTACATTGATGTCGTTAAATGTAAAATCATTATTATGCCATTTTATATCAATTCGATGTAGCAAATAACACAAACTCGTTTATAACAGTCACCCACCCTCTTAAATCAATTCTCATCAGAAGAAAGGAACTTGATGCACACCAGATGGGATGCCCTTTGCAAACGCAACAAACAGTGAAGTAGTTTTCGGATGCGAGAGATAATTTCATGGAACAAGAAATATTGCTTCAGAAAAGTTTCCTTTACAGAGTTTACCTTCCCCTGAAACTTTAGTCTTGACTTGCATGAGCAGTTTGTCCTTACTTTGTGGCCTTGAAATATACCAAACGTCGAAACAATATCATCTCCAATCAATCATTGTCTTCTTTAATCGACATACACATAACATATTCCATAACAATTAATTGGTCAACAAAATAGACGTGATTAATATTGTTGGTTTCACCAATGTGGCAAATGTCAAATAGATACTTTAATTCGGGCGTTTCTCCTTCATAAACTAACCTGCCTTGATTATTTAGGGCATCATATATTTTTTATGTGTTTCACGTAGCCACCAAGTTCTGAACATGGGCCGGTCGGTCGGGGGGAAAAAAGAGAGAGAAAAAACAACTTAATAAAGACAAAATTATTTACATTTCCCGCGTTCTTGGACTTGTAGCAGCGACTGATTATAAGATAAACATTTTATATGACGAGGTGGTATGTTTAGGTTCGAGTCGGCGGTGTTGGAATGAAAAGAAAGAAGATTTCTATTTTTATATTATTATGTTTTCAGCAATAAAATTAAACAGGTCAGTCGGGCGATGAGAAATACAAAAAATAAAAATGCTGCCCATATTAGTTTCAAACGTTGCTTAAAGTGAAGTCAAGTCTGAATCAATAATTGATATGGAAGGAAATGTGAACTATTCCACTACTATAGGCAAGGCGTCTGAATGGATGGTTTGAGGACGACGTACCAATGCCTAGTCACTAAACAAGAAAATAATATGCTTCTGTGATGAACAGACTAACGATGATTTATGCAGGGGTGATTAATGTATATTCTAAGATACTTTTAACCCCTAAATTCTGTATATTAAATCTTAATAAGTGAGCCGACTTTTTAAGAACAGTGTTCAATGTGTAGTTATTGGAAATCTGGACTTTTCTTAGAGCCTTATCAATATGAACGTGATTCTGGTGTTATAACACTATGTGTAGATGGTCACGAAGCCAAATCACAAGGGTGCAGAGCAAACAGCAGAATAAACAGTTACTCATGTTTCATGGTGACAAACAATGAAACAAAAAGGAAACGCTCATTCAATAGTGCTCAGGATATATATCTGAGTATGATAACCAACAACTACCACCTAAACAGTAGTCCTCATTGCACGAGGGTTGACTTCAAATTTGCTACAAAGTATTTCTCCACTCTACAAGTATAATTCACTTTAATGTCAGAAAGGCCAAATTTCCCATGAACTAAAGTGAAGGTCCCACTTTCTGAAGTATTCCTGCGCTCTGTTTTAATCTTGCTCTGGTGCCAGTTATGATTTTGTCCACTCGTGCTCTATGTCCCGTTCATTGCACAGGATAAGCTTTTTATCCTAGGCAATAATAAGTCCAAATGTCGTGGATAAAATCACTTCTACAATGCACCCGTCTACAGGTCTGACGTTGGGCAGAAATGCATCTTATGCAGTCAGCAGATTTGACAAAATCAGATTCTCGTCTCTTCTCAATATTTAAAAAAATCTGTCTGGCAAACATTATGCTAGTCACATTATTCAAGTCATAGCATTCTTTGGACAAACTATACTTGATTTGGGGATCGAACCCGAAATTGACGTGACGAGCCAACGATAAGTCAACATAGCCAACAACCCTCCGCCATGGACGATATAACATAAGGAAAGAATGATATATTCTAAATGAGAAACGAGATATTATAGCACTTAAAAACAAGTAATTGTAGTCATTTTAAAAAAATCAAGTTTGAAAATAATCGCTGATCATCACGAGTGAGCGAAGACTAGAATATATCAGGTAAAATCCGCACTACATGCTTGCTGTCTTTAGCTAAGGGTTGCCACAACTACTTACAAACAGAGCTCCCTATTACACTTTTCATCAAGTAATTATGTTCCGATATAATTGGACGCACATGCCAGATTGTCTGAAACTTGATTGGTCCATGAGAAGTGATAAAGATCTCATTACAGGGTCCACCATTTGAGACTGAACCACAGCCACGCACAGCTCGTGATAATTTAGTTATATGTCGAGGAAGGATTTATGTGACAGACAACATGATCAGTTCGGAGAGACCGCCTCCAACCATGGCAAATACTTGGACAAACTCGATTTCAAAATCGATCCCATATTCACCTTGTTTTAGCGATTGGAAACTCTTCCCAGCTTGGAACAGAGATGTTTAAGGTATGATGAGGTGAACTAACTGGCATTTATGATGGATATTAGATGCTTTTAAACAGGAGGTCTTGATATCGCATGGTAACACAAAATATGCACGTACACATTACATGTTACCTTTATGCATTTCTTTGCGATGTATGGGTTATAGTGACCTTTCAACTGACACTTGTGTGATGAGTAACTTAAGGGCATTGATTTTAACGTAAGAAAGTATTTAACTTAAACATGTTACAATAGCCCTTTTAGTACACCTATTGGAAGAAATGTGTTCATCATAAAAATCAACCTGTTGGGTTTCACACATTTGATGACGATATTTAAAGTGTATAAAACTCCCATTTCTAAAGACGCATATTTGGTTTTTTTCCTTTTAAATGATATTTGAGTCAGCAATACCAACCCGAAGAATATCGGGGTACCAATACTTCTTCCTGATCCTAAGATATCTGACTTTGAGTCTGTGTCAAGGACTTGTTTTCTTACTATCATGCCATGAATGCCTTTCACAGGGTTTAGGCAGCAAGCAAGCACAGCAAACAGTCTCCAAAACGGCCCCCAATTTCTAAAATAGCCTTTATCAAATACGGATCCCCGCAAACTGCCAGTAAGTACATTGATCAAATGTGCGTATTTCATTATCAAACTGTCGAAAGAAACTCTGTATAACACATGCCACCCGCTGTTATCTTGGGGACGACATAAATCAAATCACGAGGACTGGCACGAAAGTCGGTGGCTTGACAGACCAATGGGGTTGTCAAGATGTAATACAACGCTCTAAAGAATGCCACGGCACATGCAAAGCCCCATGCTTGTTTGAAAAGGTTTCCTTCCTACGCATCATTAGGGCAGTCCGCATATTGCTAGTATCCTCTCACAGATCCCAAGGTGTACCTCAGAGAAGGACGAAGAGGATCCTTGGTTTAAACGTCCATAATCTAGGAATTTCACACTGAAACGTCAATATTGGTTCATCGAAATTTTCATGACCATCATGTATGATAGAAATTGGGTAACGTATAATACCCAAACCCCGGGCGTTCTTATTTGACAGGCATCGAATTTCCAATAGTATCTCATCTCACTACCCACCTGCAAACTAGGAGAATCGCAAAAGTATATTTAGTTGTGTGTTGTGACAGGAAGGTTAAACGTTTAAAGAATACATCAACTATCAGCGTCACGGGAAGCGTCATGGACGTTACGGAAGATCATGAACATCACGGCAAGGACGATTTTAGGAACACATGATGGAGGTCAATATGATGCTCATGTATGCGACAAGGTCATATTCGTCATGAATGGGTAATGAATGTGACTTTTACAAATATACTTCCCATCAAACGTTTAGACTCACTAGTGTAAATATAGCCACTTACTTCAGGCAACTATTCTAAATGAAATTTTGCAAAATATTCCATACTGTTTAAAGGTACTGTTTACACATGAACTGATGTATTGTAAAACAAATTCGTAACGTTGAAAAGAGTATTGTCATGAGTTCAATAAATGTTAAAAATCAGCGAAAATTGGCGAATTCTTGACAAAACTTTACACCAAAACGCATCTGTTCACTTGCACTATATTTGCACATGTTTTTCAGCAATTTGATGCATGATCCTCGTGCAATTCATATGCATAAGGTTTGCAGTTGGTTCCCCAAGATAGTGGAGAAATCAATACTCGATTTAACCATATGTATAGACATAACATATAGTGAGTGCTTTAAGTGAGTCTAAACTTTTGATGGGAAGTATACGTCAAATATTTGGTCGGTGGGATACTTTTTACAGGTAGGTTAAAAACTCTGCAAAGGTATACCTTAATTTGTATGGATAGGTGAAAGTTTGAAACACTATATCTCGCCTAGGATGACATTGAACACAGATTCATCACGTTCCCACTGCTTGTAACTTATTAATATTCGAGGGATTATCCTTCACAATATTCAGTGCAACTTTGTTTTCTAGTTTTTAAACTTCATTATTTCCTCCCAGAATCGTCTATTTAATCTGACTTCCTGTGCTCTGATCTGCCGGACCCTATTTTCCAAATGACTGCTTCCTGCACAGTTCCCATAACAGCGATACCTCAGACGGTTCCAGGGTGTTTTTATTTCTCCTCAATTTAAGCAAAGGGATTTTAGCCTGGCCGGACTGGTCGGCTTAGCACGTAACCACAGCTGGCAACAGTTTGATCATAATGTTTCTACACGGACCTTGTGTGGAAAATATCGATCATAACTTCGAGATTTAAACAGCAGCTTGTGTATTTACTTCATAAACTGTACTACATCGCTGGAAATGTTACCATAAATCCCATGAAAGTTCAAAACAATCAAATATGTGTCGGAATGAAACAAATGAAGATTGGTTAGCTTGAATGAGACGAATGTTTCACGATTACACAAAATTAAGGGATGTTGGTAGACATATTTTTTCCCTTATTGCAAAAATCTATATGTAAAAACCCACTTTTGTCCATTTAAGACAATTCTGATAGATATTATTATTTTAAACATTTTTGCGTGAACATTTCAACCAGTGTATGAAATAAGCCCAAAACCCAGTCAGACATCAGGGCAGGTAATTCAAAAATGTTAACAGCCCAAAATGAATTTAACCAGACCAGACACCAAGATTTATGAAACATCTAACCAGACCATCGGTCTGGTTACCTGTAAATTTAGACCGTCCGTCAGAAATCTAGACCGTCTCTGGCGGTCGGACGGGCCCTATTTCATACACTGTTTCAACCAAGCAAGCAAAAACGCTCATAGCCAGGTGCCAAAATTTAGGAGTGCTGTTGTTTTACCAGTAATCGAATTCAGACATTTGTCTTTTGATCAGAATAGGACACTATAGTTAGACTGACAGTTCTGGAAAGTACTACTCTGAACTACAACTGCAACTTTCCAGCATGGTCCAACCCAGAATGTTATGGAAAGTTCCAAAACAATTACACTATAAGTAAGGGGCGTGCTTTTGCCTCAGATATGTCTCATTAAATCTCACGTAATACGAAGACCAGCATTTGTGTGAAGATAACTGTTCACCCTGGACACTACCCCATGGTCTGTTTTTGACACTGTTGCAGCAAGAGCAATGTTATAAACATTGTCTTTACTCCTATAATTACTGTTATGATATCATACTGTCTTCGAATTGTGTACTGCCACAATATTTTCAACAACCATTGCAATTCCTTTGTGATGAATTGTATTGACTTATAAACTGCTTTTTAGAATACATTTGTTAACTGTATCACATTTCATTAATGTGTGTTTTTTTCCTACCGAATCCTTTTTCGTCCTGGTTTCCGGTTAACATATCGTTTCAACTTGGAAATCAACACAGTGTGATTTTTCGTATCATGTCGTGGAAAATCCAAGATGGGTTTCACACATTGTGTGCACATATGATCTGCATCGAAACGAATGAACATATCCCACTGGACTACACAATCCCACTTCACAACTGAATTTTGTATGTCAAAGATTATCATCGATCACTTGAACTCATTCCAATTGTTGCTTAGCTCCCAAAGGTGTGGAACAGGCTTACATAAGCGTGCTATTTCTAGCGTCATTGTGGCATGGACGCAAAAGTCCACGGTTGTATAGTCGCCTATTATGCAGTAAGGTAGTGTAGTTTAAGTCATTTGTCGATTTAAACTACCAGGCCGTTCGATTTCTATCATTTATTGTGTTCGAAAGCGTTGGATTATCTTATTCGTCCATACAGTCATATGTACAACTTTCGAGAGACAATCTCTCTTAAAGTAAGTGTAAAACAATACCCTGTCATTCACTCATAGGGGTAAAACACATTAAGGACATTTCCAGATTTGTACTCATCAAACGGTTTTCTTTTTTCTTGTGTTTTTCTTCCAGTTTGGGGCATTGAATCTGCTCAAATGTGCATCCTAACACCTGCACCCAGTTTCACAAAGCGATCTTAGCGCTAAGCTGACCTTAACTCTCATACTTAAACATTGGCCTACGATCATCGTAAAGCTAAGATCACTTTGTGCAAGTGGGCCCTGGTGGATGAGCAGGGTCCAGTTGCACAAAGTGAACTTTGTACTACGACTATCGCGTTCCAAGTTACGATCAACCCGTGAAGATCCGGGAAAGAATTGATCTTCAGTAGCCCATGCTTGCGTAAGAGGCGACTAACGGGATCGAGTGGTCAGGCTCGCTGACTTAGTTGACACATGTCACCGTATCCCAAATGCGTAGATCGATGCTCATGCTGTTGATCACTGGATTGTCTGTTCCAGACTCGATTATTTACAGATATTGCGGAGTTATATCCAAACCAAACCAAGTTACGATCGTTTTAACCTCACGTCAATAACTACCCCGTACACATCTGTGATGATTCTGGCTCGTGCACCAGAAAACATGTTTGAACTCATGCAATACTACACTACAATGAGTCCATATCATATTCCCATAGCATTCCCGTTTTCTTCTCAAATACAAAATCACTTTGAGCACAATGGCAGGTTTCAGGGTATAATTAGTTTCAGAAATGCACCTTATGATTTCTTCAAAATAAAATTTCATGACTGAAAATCGAGACGTTCTTTAAATGATATCAGTCCAGCAACACTTCCCAATACAGTCTCGCCAGTCCAGGAGAACAGCGGATGTGACAAACTGTACGGTTTCTGACATCAAATGTGGTGATATTTGTTCCGGAATCGTGCATCTTCCTATTAATCTGACGTAAAAAAGCTGTATTGCAGTAGTTTTGACAGCTTTTAGGTCAAGCCTTCGTTTGACACTGACCACTTGGTGTGCATCTTGTGGGGTGCGCGCGTACTAAGATAGGAGATCGTGTTTGATGATAGCAATAGATCTTGTTTTATATCACCTGAATACACAAAGCCGTGTCTTTTGAAAGCTGCTTGCAAGCACATAACCATTATCCAAATTAATACCGTGTGAATTTTCAGGGACGGATAATCAGTTTCTTGGCTGATTACCCTCAGAAGCTATAGAAGTTCTTCAGAGGGAACGACCGGTACGTCGCGCTGGACATTATGGGAAGCGCGGGTCTCCCTGACCAAGATAGTTCCAATTTATCGATATTGTCAGCCAACATTGACATTTAGATACTTCAGGGGAATAACAAAAACAAGAAGTGGATGAAAAAAGGGTATCTTCGAAGATTGAGTGATCTGAATTTCAATCGTGAAGATTTGCAAATTCGTCAACGACTTGTGGCTGTGTGAAATCAGATGTGGGAATAGCTTCACCCATAATGGATCGAATGAGAAGAATCTGCCTACTACCGTGTGGAATATGTTATGTTTTAATTCAGAAGAAATACAATTTCTTTTCTTGTGACCATGGGACCTGGAACGGTAGGGATGACTCCCGCTTTGAAAGACTGAAACCTTCTGATGATCAATGGCCCAATTAGACAGTCCTCCTTTGTGTTTTACATTGATCCCGTTAAATGCAAATCATTATTATGCCATTTTATATCAATTCGTTGAAGGAAATAGCACAACGTTATCGATTCATGCTATCAACCGTCTTAAAGTAACTTGATGTGTACCTGATGGACTGCCCGTTCCAGACGCAACAAACACTGAAAGTGATTTCGGATGCCAAGATTTCATGGAACAAGAAATAATGCTACAGAAAAGTTTCTTCAACAGAGTTCAACTAAATCCACTTCAGTCTTTTCTTTCAAGAGATATCCGTTCCTACTTTGTGGCCATGAAATTATACCAAACGTCGAAACAATATCATCTCCAATCAATCATTGTCTTCTTTAATCGACATACACATGCGTTGATTGTATTCCATAACGTTTTAACATTAACGTCCGACTGCATAGGCGTGTAGACTGAAAAGCTGCTTGCTGTATTCTTATGGCTGAAGAAAATAATTTAACAAGTAAACACACGTCTGGAAATAGCTGGGAAATGTTTTGTAATTGAGCTGTGTGAAATCAATCAATGTCAACATGAAAGAACGCTTAAACAATATCTCACTGACATTAACATAATTCGGTGGGCCGTTTGCATAATTATAATGAAATATATGTCCTCTTTATGCTTGAGATGAAATCCTGCCCAGATTTAATGCAATTGTAACCTTTTGCTGGCCAGCAAAACAGACGAGATTGTGAGTTTCACCTGTGCTAAATGGGCGTTCTTCCTATTTAAGTGGCCCGGCCTTCAGCAACCCATGCTTGTCGTAAGAGGCGACTAACGAGATCGGATGGTAAGGCTCGCATACTGTTGATCACTGGATTGTCCAGTCCAAACTCGATTATTTACAGACCGCCGCCATATAGCTGGAATATTACTGAGTGTGGCGTTAAACAACAAACCATCCAACCAATCCTATTTAAGCTTACCTGCCTTGAATTAAGTTTCAAATATCGCTTAAAGTGGAGTCAACTCACTCGATACAAGTTAATTAAATCCTCGTGAAGTTTGAATCGATAATTGATTTGGGAGAAAATGTTAAAGGTCTTTTGTATGTTATGACAGTAAATAAACTGTTTATATAATTTCATTTGTCTATTTCACCACACGTTCTTCTTACCGAGTCACCGTCTCAGTTCGATACTTAAAAGCAATGTCATTATTTAGAGTTGACACGATTTCTAACTGTGATATAGATATGTCGTTGTCACAGACAAAACTCAATGTCTTGTTTTATTGACACCAGTGTGTCTGCCTGCCTGTCTGCTGATGACAATATTCAATACACAACTGCGATCACTGACCACATGCAATTTGAACTTAACACCAATCAGGCTATACACCATAAACAAAACGCATTGATTTATGGCCCGAGTTCGGTCTCTGTCACATTATGTAATTACACAGACAGGCAGGTGTGATACTTGAACACATGACATGTTATGATGTCTGTTGATTGCAAAATGTTATACACAAAAAATGAGCATGTATTTACAAAACCCAACTTTCTATATACTAGTATACACACAATGACCCGTGAAGGTTAAGTTATCCATTGATAAAGGTAGCTAAATGGATGGTTTGAAGACGAAACAAGTCTTATGCCTAGTCACTAAATAAAGAAAAATGCATGTTTCAGGGGTGGACAGAAAGACCTATGGAGATTTATGGAAGTTGATGTATTTATATTCTAAGTTACTTTTACCCATAACTTTTGTACATTAAATCTTCCTTAGTTACCTGACTTAACTGAAATAACAGTGTTCAAGGTCTAGTAATTGAAACTCTGGAATAATTCTTAATCTTTTTCACTTTGTACGTAATCATTACATTATGTGTTGACATTTTGACAGGGAACATTTCACGGAGCTAGGTCACAAGCGTGCTGGGCAAAGAAATGAATAGGCTCATGGTTGATGGTGAACAAATGAAACAAAAGTAAACGGTAATCTAATTGTGGTCAGGGCATATATCTGACCGAGATAACCTGCAAACAGTAGTCCTCATGGCTGACTTCTTACACTACAAGTAAACTTCACTATACTGTCATTCTGACGACGAAATAGACCGTCCAAATTTCTCACAAACTGAAAAGTCCTACTGTCTGAAGTATTCTTCATCTCTGTTACAATCTTGACCTGATGTGCGTTATGATCAGAGAGTAGCTGACACGTTTTGACCCTAAATATGAAGGATATGCAGTACAGATTTAACAGTTTCCTTGCATCAAGTACAATGATGTCCATGCTCAAAGGCTATATTTGAGCCCGCATCAAAGTGACAGGGTATCCTCTTTTCAAAAATATGGACAAAATAGGCTTCCTCGTTGTCATCAAATATCTCCAACTGAAACGGATGACTCCAAAGGAACATTTGTTTTAGGTTAATGCATGTACACCTGGTCAAACAGACCCAGCTCAATGTCGGAGTCTTTCAGCAGTTTCAAAACAGCAGAAATATCCAACTTCTCCTCCTCCGAAGAACAAGATAGGAAAGAGAAATATTCTGTTTTCACACTTATAGTCCAGTAGTGGACAACCTCCCGACTGGTCAGACCATTAACCGAAAATATTAATATGCAGTTCTCCCAGGCCAACGTGGTGCAAAATTCACTGAACCTTTGTCGTGCCACCAAGACAATGTACAAGTCTATCATGGCCATGGCTGAAATGCAGTAGAGATGCCCCTTCACCATGGTGAAAATTGGTCATCATGAGAGAGTGAAGGATAGAATATACGCACACAATCCGGTCCATGCCACTTTTACTTTTGGCTGAGAGTAACCGCCCATGCTTACTTTCTTGGGGAGCTTCTCCATAACACTTCCTATCAAGAAATTATATCCCGATAGCATTGGAGGAAAACTGAATTTTAGGCAGAGCACGTTTAATACTTGAAATATTGACATATACCTAAATTCGACGCATAAGCGAGATTGATTTAAACACGTTTGCTGCTCAACAAGCATTTGAGACTTAACCATAGCTCGTGCTAACTCAGGGAAAGATTTATGTGACTGACAACATAATCAGTTTTGTGAAACGGCAAATACTTTGACATACTCCACAAAATCGATCTCATATTCACCTTGTTTCAGCGGCCTGGAACATCTTTAAATGGAAGACGATCGGCGGAAGCAAGAGGAGGTGAATTAATTGGCATTTGTGATGGACAATACATGGTCCAAATCTGAATAGAATGTCAAGATATGGTATGAATTATACTAACACAAAATAATAATGTACACGATAGATCATTCTTGGTGATTTAAAATTAAATACAGATCATTCTGTACTCTCAGCAGAAAGAGTAAACGGCTCTGCTTTTGTACACCATAGACATATAATTTTAAAATGTCACAATAATTTTCCTAAGTACTAAACGACATTATGTCATCAAGAAGATATTAACCAGTATTATTGAATCGATATTCGAATATTTTTACATACAATAGCCCTAATTTCTGAAAATGTATCTTTGGTGATGTCCCTGAAAAGAAGGTTGGGTCCGCTAGAAGAGCATCTGAGTACCAAAGCTCTTCTTGATCACAGGCATCTATCTGTGTACCATAATCAAGGACTACTGTCCCTATTATCATGTCATGATCTTCTATCACATGTCTTACGACAATCAATCTCAACGACTGCCTCATCACAACATGAAAGCTACCATAAAGAAAGATGATACAATCTGTGTATTGCATTATCCCTCTATGGGAATATAGAAAGTACACATGGATGTACTGTGCCGCAAAGTGTCATCTTAGGGTCGACATTAGTTTCATCCACAGGTCTGGCACGACATTCCGAGGCTGCACAGTCACATGGGATCTTATCAGGATTTAAATACAAATGCAAAGACACGAGTAATCCCCCATGTCTTTTGGGGAAATGTTAGAGATAGCTGCAACAGTGGGATCGTCAACATCATAGTACTATCCTCTCATAGGGTCCTGCTGCACGCTTTAGTAAAGAGCGAAAAGGAACCCTTGGTCCATTTGCAATGGAAGGTTATCCCGGTGACACATTTGGTCAAGCGCATACTACTGTCCACACACCACACAACTTATTATTCGAGTGAATAGCCAACGAAATATTCAGCGTAACGCTTAGTTATCCTGTTTCAAAACTGCATCATTTCTCACCCATCCTTTTCTGTTCAATCTGACTTCGGTTAATCTGATCTGCCTGAAGCTATTTACCAAATTACTGCTTCATGCAATTCAAATAACAGTGATACCTCAGTGACGGTTCAAGGGACATTTTATTTCACCTAATAGTAAGCAAATATATTTCAGCCTGGTCGGTTTGGTCGGCTGAGCACATAAACACAGCTCACAATAATTTCGTCAAAATGTTTCTGCACATATCTTACAGGGAAAATATCGTTAATAACTTCGAAAGCTTGTTTACTAACTTAATATATTTTTACATCACTGCAATACAGTGACCGTTTTCTAGAAAGCATGTTCTGCCTACTTGTCGACCGACAAAGGTTACCGAAAATGATTAGGATGTGAGACTTTAACTGAGCAGGTCATTAGCAGGCTAATTACTTTCAGAAATGTCAGCTGCACCTACTGTGTTTGTCAACATAATACACGGCATATTTTATGATTGATAATCGAGATGTTCTTTGACGATCAATCCAGCAATATTTCCCAATGTAGTCTTGCTAATCCAGGACAACAGAGGGATATGAAACGATGATAACATTCCTTCTTTATACGTCTCTAACATCAAACACTGTGGTGATTGTTCGGAATCGCTGACGTATAGTCGTTGTATGGCGGCAGCTTCAACAGCGTATATGTTAAGCCTTTGTCTGATCGCGACTACTCAGTGTGCAACGCGTGCGCTTCAAGTTAGGGTATCGTGTTTGATGATAGCAATAGATCTTTTTACATATCTCCTGGATTCACAAAGCAGTGTGTTTTGAAGGATGCTTGCAAGCACATAACCGTTACCCAACTTAATACCGTGCGAATTTTCAGGGACGGGTAATTAGTTTCTCGACTGATTACCCTCACAAGCTTTAGATGTCCTTCAGACGGAACAACTGGTACGTCGCACATGGAAATATGGGAAGAGCGGGTCTCACTAGACAGTTGTGCTTTCCAATATTTGTGGACAACATCCACATTGGTATGTCGTGCATGAAATTCCGAGAAGCACGGTTCTCCATGACCAAGACAGCTCAAGTTTGCTGATAGCTTTAGACAACAATGACAGGAGAATTATATTCAATGAAATGAACAAAATAATGGTTATCCTCAAAGACTGTCTGATCTAAATTTTAACTGTGAAGGAAATAACACAACATCGTTGATTTCAACCATCGAGCGTCTTGAATCAATTCATATTTGAAAGTAAGTTGATGCACTGACGATTTCGGACGCCAGGTGTTAATTACATGTACATGTAGCGAGAAATATTGATTCAGAAACCATTCTTCAACAGAGCGGAACTCCGTTGTTTCCTCCTTCATGAGCCATCCGTTCCCCAAAAAAATTTGGCCAGGAAATGATACATGAAAAGAAACAATATAATCTCCAATCGCATTGTCATCTTAACTCCACATACTTATGTATTCATTGGATTCGGTAACGTTTTTATATAATGTCTCTCTACATCGTCCTGTAAACTGAAAAGTGTCTGGCTAAAGAAGGCTATTTTAACATGGCAAACACATGTCAAGATGAAGTAGTGAATGGAGGACTCCATAGAACACGCTATGTGTAACCTAATTTGTGTGTAATTAATGTTGTCACATAAAACTGCAATGCGGTATTTCTCCACTTTAAAAGTATAAATCAGTATTATGTCGGTCTGACTAAGCCGCGGAAGTTTTAAAGTTTCTGAGGTACTCCCACTCTATTACAATCTTGATCCAATATCGGCGGTGAGATGCGTACCATTAAACTGCAATGCAGTATTTCTCCACTCTAAAAGTATGTCAGTATTATGTCGGCCTGACTAAGCCGCGGAAGTCTTATAGTTTCTGAGGTACTCCCACTCTGTTACATTCTTGATCCAATATCGGCAGTGAGATGCGTGGGGTGCTTAGCAAATACAGTACAGATGCAATTTGCTTGTATCAAGTGTCCATGCTCACGATAAGTATTGGAATCAAATTCGCAATATATTTATGAAGGCATGAAAGTGATTACATATCCTCTGTTGAAGAATATAGTCATCAAGTATCTCCAACGGGGAGGGCGATTTTGTTCTCATCACGGATGAGTCATGCTTTCATCGCTGTCAACAATAGTCTAAGCAGTGGAAACGTCCAACGTCTACCTCTAAGACAAGGAAGGAAAAGAGAATTACTAGCAAGCAATGAGTATATGTCTAACATAACATTCTAACAGAGATGTTAAAGCACTTATACAACTATTAATTGTTGTCATTTAAAGAAATCCACCTTTGACCCCAAAAACAAACAATTTGGTCATCATGAGTGAGTGAAGGATAGGGTGTACCTGCCGCCCTTGCTTACTACCTTCACTTCACCCAGAACTCACTTTCAAATTCTCCAACATTTTTTCATACCTCAATATCATTAACGGAAAATTTAATTTGAATCAAAGCACGTTGATCTTTGAAATTTTGACAAGTACCTAAATTTGGCGCATGGGCCAGACTGATTGAAACAACACGGGCACACTTGATTGGTCCAGGAGAAGTGATGATGATATGATTACTGGGTCCACCATTGGAGACTGAACCATTGCAAAACACACAGCACGTACCAACTCAGTTACATGTTGAGGAAGGATTAATGTGACTGACAACATAATCTGTTAGGAGAGACCGCCTCAAACCATGGTCAATACCTTGACAACCTCCATTTTAACAATCGATCCCATATTTACCTCGTTTCACAAGTTGGAAACTCTTTACAGCCATGACATTCGATCGTGAGTGCAGAGATGTTTAAATTCCAATGAGTTGAAGTAACTGGCATTTGTGGGGGATAAATTTGTTTGGGAGCTTCAGTAAATCTGAATAGAAGGTCAAGATATTAAATGAATGATATTAACACAAAATATGAATGTACACAACAGATCTGTTTTTTAGCCACTCTGGGTCATTTAAAGGTCAATTTGACCTTGGAACTAACTGTTTGTGTCAGCGGTTAGGGAATTATTTTCTTCGACAAAGTTATATGATACTTAAAAATGTCAGCTTCCCTAAGTACTAAAAGAAAATTGTTTGGCCATCAAGAAAATATCACGATGCAGTGCTTCATCGATTTTATGATATTTCAGGTATACAATTACCTCATATCTGAAGATGCATATCTGGTTTGTGCTTTATAATGATATTTGACTCAACAAGAACAGCAAGAACTACATCTGGGGTATCAGCAGCTCTTTCTTTAACAGTCATCTGTCTTTGTACCCGAGGACTACTGCCCGGGTTTTCCTATTCCATGTCTCTCAGCAAACAGTCTCCAAAATGGCTACCCAACCTTAAAACGTCATTTATCAAAAACGGATCCCCTCCAAGCGGCCAGTAAGGAAATTGATAAAATCTACATATTTCTTGATCCCACTTTGAAAAAGTAATCTTGAACGCAGCGTGCCGTTCAGTGTCATCAGGGATCAGGCTTCTGGTTCATCAAGAGGACTGGCAAGGGCCATAACACCAAATGTTCATGTACAATGGTTATGACAATGACGCATTATTCGCAAGGGCATTCAAGTTTAGTTCAGGTGAAAAATTCTCCCTAAAGTATATCTTCAAGCGGTTAGGATCAGTGAAAGTTGTGTTTAAACGCTACACCACCCTTCGGGGGACGCGAGTGGTGAAACTGCTTACTCATGTCCACACAACACGCAGCTTACTAATCGAGTGATCATCTTATCTAGCCCTTCAATGATTTGATCCAGTACAATATTCAGCACAACGCTTAGTTATCTTGTTTTAAAACTTCATCTTTTCCTTCCAAACGTCCTATTTCTAACATGACTTCCGTTCCTCTGATCCGCCTGACCCTATTTTCTAAATGACTGCTTCCTGCACAGTTTCCGTAACAGCGATACCTCCGACGTTTTCCGGATGTTTTTATTCGCCTCTAAGTAAGCAAGGGGATTTCCGCCTGGCCGGACTGGTTGGCTACAGCTCACAACAAGTTGATCACTATGTTTCTGTACGGACCTTACGTGGAAAACATCGATCATAACTTCAAGAGGTACGCACCGGTCCGTGAATGAACTTCATAAACTATTCTACATCGCTGCAAATAATAACATAAGTGCCGTGAAAGTTCAGAGCAACACAGTGCCCTTCTTTTACAAATCATGCTCTTCCAACTCGTGGACCACCAAAGCTTTCGGAACCGAATATGGCTGATTAGTCAGAGCCTTTCTAATTTACGTTTATTTCCATATGACTATTCCTGCTCAGGTCGCCGTCCGGAGGCTCCTATTTTCCTTTTCTGAATGGAACCAAAAATAGAAACAGTGTACCTTATTTCAAAAGTATATGCTGTAAAGAATAAACGTGTTCGCATTTTGCACTTTTGGTGCAAGCTAGTTATAATAGATATTTATTAGCAGTCAACATTATTTGTTTTGTTTCTGTAGACCCTTAAAGGTAGTCAATAAAGCGCCAAAAGTCAATTGCCAAATCTTAGGTGGTTCGCTTTTATCATTGTCCCAATGTAGATAAGAGGTCAAGCCAATTGTTCAGTGATCAATTCATATAATTTCCGAATCAATTTTTACCTTTACTTTTGTTTGTTTCTGAGAATAGTTAACGCAAGTTATGTTTTTGCATTGGCATTCGAAATTAATTCAACTGGGTTTGTGCTGGTGGACAGAAATCCCTAGATTCATCATAAGGACAGTAGCATGTAAGTATGTTGAGCCTAGCTTACGTCATGTTGATGGCGGCGCTTGCGCTGACATATAAGAAGAGTTGAATAGCAGACTGAACCGAGTTTAGTTTGTTTACGTTCTGTTACCGGAAGAGGAGCTTCCTGACCAAAATTTCGATTGAAAAGGTAGGTAAATCGAGTTATGTTATCCCCAAAATGTGTTTTTTAAATACATCTATATCTGCAAGTTGTCTCGTGCAAACTTAGCAGACGACAATCTTTGGTTTGTTCGTGACGAACACAAAATGAATGCGAAAAAGGGGAACAGGAAACCTAACTAGACAAGCGACGAATGTCTGTCTCTTGTTCAATTTATGGAATCAAAGAAAGAAATAATGAGAGGCAAATTTTCTTCTCGAATAACATCAGAGGAAAAGAAGATGACGTAGATGTCAATCACCGAATCAATCAATGCATCCCAACCTCATGTGATTCGATCCAATGAAGAAGTGGAGAAAAAGTGGTACAATCTACTTTCAAAATCTAGGCAGGAAATTGCAGCATACAGGCGAGGAACAACAGCAACAGGTGGGATTTAAAAAGTGGCACAACGCATTCATTTATTTACATGTATGAGAATACAGTACGTAGGCGTATCATTTTTTAGTAATCCATTTTTTTCTAGTAAGTTAATAAGGAAATAAATATAAAATAGTCTGTTGATCAATACTATAATTTTCTTGTTCTAACATATAAAAAGCAATTACTTACATAAATAACACAACGAAAATTCTCACATGAAAACAATATTTTTTTATTAAGTTAAAACTTAATCAATGTTAAAAGAGCATAAGTAACAATCATATTAAAAATACTTTCTATACATTAATAATGGAATAGCTTTATAAAAAGTATTTGGTCTTGATCTTTAAATGTAACACAGTGTAATTTATTTTTGAAACACATCAATACCAAGAAAAAACAGTACTTTTCCCCATGATTTGATTGCCACATCTCATTTCATCATCTTATCACCAAAATAGTTTCTTCTATGACCCTCTGTGGTCTTTCAAAATAATGGTTCGGAATTTACTGATCTAATAATGGTTATAGTGCTCAAACAATTCATACTCTTGGTTCACTGTGTCATGTTAATTAAATGACAATTACAAATTACAGTTTGAAACTTCAAATGCTAAGTATTAATTACATGCAATTTCACAGATTTTGTAATTAATTACTTTCACTTACATTTCAGTTTCCAATCACCTCATGTCTGATTTGGGGCGGTGGGGTAGCCTAGTGGTTAAAGCGTTGGCTCGTCACGCCGAAGACCCGGGTTCGATTCCCCACATGGGCACAATGTGTTAAGCCCATTTCTGGTGTCCCCCGCCGTGATATTGCTGGAATATTGCTAAAAGCGGCGTAAAACTAAACTCAGTCAGTCAGTCAGTCAGTCATGTCTGATTTACAATGTACATAACTTTGAGCAGATTTTTTGTGAACTAGTGATCCGAGTTGTGTACATAATAATTTCAGGTGGAGGTCCAAGTACTTTTCCCCTCTCAGCGGTTGCAACGACAGTTGAATCAATTCTTGGTGAAGCTAACGCATCTATAAGTGGATTAGACAATGGGATCGACACATCCATGTTGCAGTTTATTAATCTGAGGTATTTATATCATATTAAGACAAATGTTCCAACTTGTTCAATTATATATAAAAAAGTCATATTACCTTATAGAATGTATCAAAGGTGATATCAAACTTGATCTTTGGTTCATGTATTTAATATGTGCACCATATCATGACGAAATGAACAATATTACATATGTACATTACTCTTTACAGCAAATTACCAAACAAACCATGTACCTAACTGAATGTAATGAAATTATTTTATGAAAGGCTTTGTTGAAATGTTGAAATTATACAACCTTAAAGACACACATTAGCACAGTAGTTTCCCCCAAAAGATTTGAGCTCTGCAAATGTTATTAGTGGTCCCTTCCAGGAAACTAATATATCAATTTTGTGTAAATATATAGACTTATTTTCATCATAGAATATAATCAATGAGCTTGCTTGAAGTGGTGCAACTTTGAAATGAACTCCAAATAATCCACCAAGCCCACACTGTCAACACCATATAATGAAAAAGGTCATCACACCTCTGGATATCACAATCATTGTCATTTCACTCATAATGATTCTCTAAACTGCCCCCTTAAGATTCTGATGGCATTCAAGGTTCTTGTACTTGTACAAGAAGATACAAGTT
Source organism: Haliotis rubra (assembly GCF_003918875.1). NCBI lineage: Eukaryota > Metazoa > Mollusca > Gastropoda > Lepetellida > Haliotidae > Haliotis > Haliotis rubra. The sequence continues at coordinate 1,226,520 of NW_025765248.1, forward strand.
TGCTGATCACTTCAGTGTTAGTAATGTCATGTTTCAGTCCATATGAGAGCGATGGCCTCGATGTGGATGTCCCAATGTTGGTCCCAGCCACGGTCCCTGTACATGCCATGGTCCCTGATCCAGCTACGACAGTCCCTGTTCCGGCCTCAGTACAACTTCCAGTTCCCGTGACTGACAGGAAGAGGGAACTGGAATTAAAGGAGTTAGAGGCTCAACTTGAGTATTACCAACTCAAGATAAAGAAATTGAAAAGAGACTAAGGAACTGTGTTATATATAAAGATGTTCAATGTTGTTTCCACTATAATAAAGATGTTATCACAGTAAAAGATACTTTATCTAATGATTATTATGATGTAATTTGGTCATGAATTCTTAATACAAACAAAAATATTACTCAAAGTTGTGGTCCTTAGGAAACTTGATCAATTCCTAGTCTTCCCAGTGTTTGATTTATAAACATGAATTAAGAAACAATTAAAATTTAGTGAATATTATTATAAGATGGAGTGCCATGTCTAGAAGTGAAGATTGACAAATTGTTGGCGATATCTGACACCGTCTGCTGGCGGCTGAACAACCTGGGGAGGTGGCCTCCATCTTGGTGTCCATCTTGTCCAGGAGGTAGTGGGGTATTTCTTTGTTTACAGATATTATGGAGCACGGCACACACAATCACAACCTGTAAAATATTCAATTGCAGCATGTAGAAAGATAGAAATTACACAAATCAAGGAAACCAATTATGTTTTTTTAATTATTACATTTCTCTAATAACAAAGTCTTACGAAAACACAAACATTACAATATATCATAAACAAACCTTTGATGCTTTTTGAGGTGTCAGCCTAATCTCTCCATGCAGGACATGAAATCTTCTCTTTAATTGTCCAATGCCTCTCTCAACAACACTCCTTGTATTCTTGTGAGATCTAAAAGGTATTTTTAAAGACATTTGATTGTAATGTTTTCAAGCCTAAACATATTTCAATGTATTGAAAAAATTAATGAAATTTCTTCAATTTCCCATCAATTTTGTTCAAATTTTAAGTATATGTTCATCACAAGATATGAAAACCATATTTGATTGCAAAACACATTTTTCTGATAATTTCCATGCAGTATGATATTTGAACCCATATGTATTTTTGGAGATTTGCATTATTGTTATATTGCATTCATAAATGTAGATGAACATCTGACAGTAGTATATTGATCTTTTATATTTAATACGTTTACACATCTAATAAAATAAGCATCGTTAAATCCTTAATCGCTAATCCGTTTTATGCACAATTACAAAGCTACAATGCCATTTCGTTTAAAAAGCACAATTTCAAATTATAAAATTTACCACCTTCCCAAGGGAAGCTACTCTAGTTCATACTGTGTCGGACAAGTAGACATATCTCTGAATATAAACAAACGGAATACCTGTCTCTGGTCAGCTTGCGGGTGCAGGAAGGGTGTTAAAATATATCTTCTGCATGGATAGCCACTATCTCCAAGTAAATGGGACCCAGCTGGCATAAAACCCCTTTCAAAGAGCTGACGAACGCCGCTTTCATGAAAGATCCGGGCGTCGTGTGTTGCTCCAGGCCACTTCGCTACAACATCTCGGATAAGAGAATCGGAATCAAAAATTATTTGTACGTTCAGGGAATGATAGTTCTTCCGATTCACATACTCGGGCTCATCTTGAGTAGGAGCTATTATCCTCACATGTGTCCCATCAATGACACCTACGACACCGGGGAAGCCCGCAATTGCGTGGAATTGGCGATTGTGGCGTTGTGTTTCCTGCTGTGAACTCAGCATTGAAATGAATTGCCTCACAATTTGAGGGTCAGAAAGTACTGACAAAGTTTCGGATATTATTCTACTGACAGTGGGCTGACTTACACCGAAATCGTCGCCGATACAAAGCTGCATTTTGCCAGTAGCTAAGTATCGCAGAGTGATGGCAATCTTAGTCTCAGCGTCCAAGGAATGATTCCGTTTTGTCGGACTCGTCAAGTGTTGCCGGACCAAATTGGTGATGAAAAGAATTCCCCCCAAGTCCATACGGTACCTCTTTATCAATTCTTCATTGTTGTTCACTGCTAGTACATTTCTTCTTAACTTAAAATCTGTCAAGCGACGCATACGAGCGGCCATGTTTGTCAAGCTAAGAAAATTCTTAACTAGTTAGGAGTACCATAGGGGCACTCCTAAATATGTGTCATACTTAGGTGTCATTCTAAGAGTACAAAGTTTTATAAATGTGACTTAAGAAATTCTTAACACTTAAGTGTAAATCTAATGGAATTCTAAGAATTTTATTGATTTAAGAATTCTTACCAATTCTAAGAATTTTTATAAATACGGCCCCAGAACATATAACACATTCAAAAACGTTTTCTTATGAACCATGACAGCTTGTGCTCTTTTTCAGATCTGAGGCATTGAATATTATTGTATTAAGCATCTCTTTTCTGCAAACTGCCTGCCCACATGAGAAGTCACCTGGTGCCTGAGCATGTCAAGAGCATGCTCGTACATATCTACCTCGTGCACCAGTTTAACAATGGACAATGATATTTTTCACCTGTAATTAGTTAACTTTCCGAAATGTCAGCTGCATCTAATGCTTTGGTCAACATAAAACATTGGATGTTTCATGATTGAAAATCGAGAAGTTCTTTAAAGGAAATCATTCCAGCAACAAACTGATATCCATCTAGACTAACACTCCCTTCGATATAAGTTTCTGACATCCAACGCTATTGTCTCGGTGATAATTGTTCCAGAATCGTGCATCTTCCCTGACATAAAGACGCTGTATGGTGGCAGCTTCAAGATCCTTTATGTCAAGCCTTCATTTGACAGTGACTACTCGTGTGAAACGTGTGCAGTGCGCGCGCATCGTGTTTGATGACAGCAATGCATTTTGTTTTATTTTCTGGATACACAAAGCAGCTTTTTGAAGGTTGTCTGCAAGCACATAACCATTATCCAAATTAATACCGTGTGAATTTTCAAGGACGGGTAATCAGTTTTTGGCTGATTACCCTCAGAAGCTATAGACGTTCTTCAGACGGAATTCGAACAACCGGGACGTTGCGCATGGAATTCTGGGAAGACCCGTCCCTCCGCTAATACTGACTTTGCGATATTTTTAGACAACATTGACATCTAGATACTTCGGGGAAATTATAACAAAATGAATGGTCCCAAAACGGGTACCTTTGAAAAGTGAGTGATTTCAAAGAGAAGACATGCAGATTTGTTAACGACTTGTTTGTAGAAAACCAGATGCGGGACCAGGTTTTACCCATTATGCATTGGATAAGAAGTAGCTATCGGTTACCATATGAAATATAAAATGTTTTCATTCAGAAGAAAGACATTTACCTCCTTGTGATCACGGAATCTGATTCGGTGCACATGACTTATGCTTTGAAAGCGATTGAAATCGCCTGACGATTAATGGCCCAGTTAGACATTCCTCCTCGGCGTTTGAATGAATTCATGTTATATAAATCGTTATTGTGTCATTTCATATTTATTCTTTGTACGAAATAACACTACCTCGTTTATAACAGTTTCAGCCATCGAGCGTCTTGAATAGATTCCCATCAGAAAGTAAGTTGATGCACTCGCGCTGGTATCCCCTTTCTAGACGTATCAAGCACTGAAGGCGTTTTCGAACGCCAAGAGTTAATTGCATGGAGCAAGAAATATTGCTGATGAAACGTTTCTTCAAGGGAGTTTAACTCAACTGTGGAACTGCCTGCTACACCTTTCTCTTGTCATCTAAGAGCCATCTGTTCATACTTTGTGACTGTGAATAGATACCGAACTTCAAAACAAAATAATTTCAAATGAATCTTTGTTTCTTAAATCCACATGCCAAGTTTTTTTAAAAATAATGTCATAGGTTTACATTGCCCAAAAGATGAAAAATGTTTCTCTTTGCTTCATATTTTGTCACCATCATTGGGTCTTCCGTTGAGCATAGGACCTTTAGATGAGCGTGTCCGTAACCGTATCTGTCATACACCTTGTCTTTTTAATGGAATAACTGTTTGTTTCTCGTTTTTTGCTAGATAATATATTTTCAAAGGAAAAGTTCCGTTGAGCTGGATTGTTGATGAATGTTTTGTCTTCTTACCAAATATTGCAACATCGAAAAATATATACATTCTGTTACATTGGTGAGCGAGTCCGTAACAGCGCTTTTTATTCAGATATGGGCTTCACACAAGTGCATCTTCAGCAGCGGACTTAAACCATTGTCATGTTTTTAATGGATATATTTTGCGTTTTTATGCGTTTATCTGCGATTTTTATGGCTAGATAAAATATTTTAGGGCAAGGGCAATGTAACACGGCATCCAGCCAACATATACTACAAGGCTATGAAGTGTTTGTGCCTAGGAGCTGCTTCACTTCAGGTATACCTCTCTTATTAGGCAAACATGCCGTATGACATGTGTGTACAATACTGTGAAAGTGGATTCAACAATTCAATTTGAATCAATAATATATTGGGCAAAATATTCCATTAATAAAGACAAGGAGTCTGTATGGACAGTCTGAATAAGGCTGTTACGGACACGCTCTGTACATAATGTACAATATTTGGTCAGAAACAAGCAACAACAATCAAACTCAACGGAAGACCCAATTATGCAATGTTTGATGGTGACAAATATGAAGCAAAAGAGAAACAGTAATTCAGTGGTGGTGTATGAGATACGGGTATCTAAAGGTCCTATGCGTGCAGCTCATGTTCCATAAATCGTTATAAACCTACATCTGGTCCACTATCCACAACAGCGTACTGATATTTGCTATCAGAACATATCTTTCCCATGCAGCAAATGAAACAGTTTTCAATTCTGAAGTTATTGGGTTGTTTTCACATTATTTCATTGTAAACTTAAGTACAAAAGAAACGCTACAAACAAAAAAATTATAAAATATGAATTACTAAAAAAGAATTTTAGTTTCCAGGTACAGGAACTATATCAGCCGAACACATCTTAGGTGTTTACAAACAAAAATTGGAACAGAATCCTTGCTTTGTACACTTCCAAACAAAAACATGAAATGCACGTTTTTAGTCATTAAAATACAATTTTCGTTCGACTGGGGTATAAATTCGATGCAGAAGGCAAGCACAGCATCATTGTCTCAAAACGACACCAGAAGAATGCCGAGATTGACAGCGCAGCAGCGAGAAAGAGCATTGGAAATGTTGGAGATGGGCGCCACTCACGACCACGTCGCTCAAACCCTCGGCTGTCACCGCGTAACAGTGTCCAGACTCGTCCAACGATATCGACAGACTGGCCAGACTACTGATAGACCCAGAACTGGCCGACCCAGGGTTACAACACCACGCGAGGACCGGTACCTGCGCACATTGCACTTGCGCAACCGTTTCCTGACGGTGACGTCATCGGCGGCGTTGGCGTTAGGTCGTCGTGTCAGTCGACACACAGTGACCAGGCGGCTTAGAGCTTTTGGCATCAGGGCTTACAGACCGTTCCGGGGACAGCGGCTGACCCAGGCACATCGACAGAGACGACTGGAGTGGGTACGGCGAGTACGACGATGGCAGCGACGTCAATGGCAGCGAGTGCTCTTTAGCGACGAGAGCAGATTTCTCTTGTACCGAAACGATGGCGGGGCACGGGTTTATCGTCGTACTGGAGAACGACAGGCCGCCTGTTGCGTTCAGGAGGTCGTTCCCTATGGAATGGGAAGTGTGATGGTGTGGGAAGGCATTTGTGGAGAACAAAGACGCCACTGGTCATCGTCAATGGCAACCTGACGGCCAGACGGTATATCGATGACATTCTTCGCCCCACAGTACTGCCATTTCTGCGCAATCGCCAACAGGGCATCCTGCTTCAGCATGACAATGCAAGACCCCATGTGGCAAGAATTACACAGAACTTCCTTCAAGCAAACAACGTTAATGTTCTTCCGTGGCCAGCATGCCCCTGACATGTCACCAATCGAGCACTTGTGGGACGCTCTTGATCGTCGTGTTCGGCGCCGTCAACATCCCCAACAAACCGTCAAGAACTCGCTGACACCTCCAAGAAGAATGGCGGAACATTCCACCTGCTGACGTCAGACGACTGACGTCATCAATGCGTAGAAGGGTCTATGCATGTCTTGAGGCGCGAGGAGGCCATACTCGCTACTAGAGTTCACCATAGTCATTGCTATAGACTTTTCTTTAGCAGAAGTTTATGTGTAAAAAAAATGAAAATGAAATTGCTGAAGTGTCGTTAAAAGAATCCTCTGTAACATTGGTACCATATCGTTATTTATAATTGTTGACAATCATCAAATAACTTTTTATGTCAGTCGTCTCAATAAAGTTGGTAGCGTTTCTTTTGTACTTGAGTTTAGTTTCATTATTTTAGCTAACTGCAAGTCTACTAAGCCCCCGCCCCTTGATCATGGACATTTGGATAAGGAAAGATGAGTTCTTTCCAAGTGCTATATTTTTAACAGACATGTTAAAGCTATTAATTGCTGTCATTTAAAGAAATCCAGCTTTTAAAATAACTATTGGTTATCATGAGAGAGTGAAGGATAGGATGTACCTGCTGAAATCCACACAATGCAATCGCTGCGCTTTGCTGAGAGTTATCGCCCTTGCTTACAACGTTGACGTCAGCCAGTGCTCCTCTTTACATTCTCGATCCATTTATTGTACCCCGATATCATTGAAGGAAAAGTTTATTTGAAGAAGAGCACATCAATCTTTCAAATATTGACAAGTAGCTTAATTTTTCACAAGGACCGGATTGACATGACTGGTCCAGGAAAAGCGATACAGATTCATTACTAGGTCCACCTTTGAAGCTTAACTTCAGCCACACACAGCTCGTGTCAACACAGTTGCATGTCGAGGTAAGATTAATGTGCCTGATAACATAATCATTTCGGAGCAAAAACATATCCCTTGAAGGTTACAAATAACAAAACTGATAACATATGCCTGCTTATGTCATGGAAAGTAAAACCATATGTCACATGGCATCCGGGGACATCTTTGGGTAGACATAAGTTGGCAGAAAGGCGGAGGCTTGACAGACACATGCAAATGTATCAAGATCTAATACAACGACCTTAAGATAGCAAATACACGAGAAATCGGAATTACTGCTTATTGGAGAAATGTTTGTGGAGTAACCTTGCAACGTTGCTTTAGAACCGCCCACATTGTTAATATCTTGTTAGTATTTACGTCATTACATAATGTCATTCGATTTGATGCAGAGCACGTTTAATCTTTGAAATATTGACGAATACCTGAATTGGATACATAGGCTAGATTGACTGAAATGGGCGCTCTTGACTGGTCCAGGAGAAGCGATACCGATCTCATTACTGGTTCTGCCATTCAAGACTAAAGCATTGCGAGGCACAGCTGTGTTAACTAAGGTACATGTCGAGGATGGATTTAGGTGACTGACAACATAATCAGTTCGGATAGACCGCCTCAAACCATGGCAACTACTTTGACAAACTAGATTCCAAAATCAATCCCACATTCAACTTGTTTTAGCGCTTGGAAACTCTTCACATCTTGAAATTCGCTCGACGGTACTGAGAAGTTAAATTCCATTGAGGTACATTTACTTTCATTAGTGTGGGATAATCGAGTTAGGGAGCTTCAGTAAATCTTGAGTAAAAGGTCAATGAATTATATTAGCATAAAATATGAATGTTCATGATCTATGTGGGTTTTTTCTGCCATTGTTGGTGATTTAAAGGTCATTCTACCCTCTCAACTGATCTTTGGTGGGCAACGATTAGGTCATTTGTTTCGTGCACCCTAAAGATGTAAATTAAACATGTTACAATATCCACCCTTTAGTACAAAAATACATTTTACACAAACAAATACCTTTATAGGTCCAGGAGAGGTTCGTGCTAACTCAGCCATATGTCGAGGAAGGATTTATGTGACTGACAACATAATCAGTTCAAAGCGACCGCTTCAAACAATGGTAAATACTTTATCAACCTCCATTTTCAAAATCGATCCCATATTCACCTTGTGTAAGCACTTGGGAACTCGTCACAGCTTCAAATTCGATCGGCGGTACTGAGACATTTAAATTCCATTTAGGTGCATTTACTTTCATTAGTGAGGCATAATCGATTTTGGAGCTTCAGTAAATCTTAGTAAAAGGTCAATGAATTATATTAGCATAAAATATGAATGTTCATGACCTTTGTGGGGTTTTTTCTGCCATTGTTGGTGATTTAAAGGTCATTCTACCCTCTCAACTGATCTTTGGGGAGGCAACGATTAGGTCATTTGTTTCGTGCACCCTAAAGATGTAAATTAAACATGTTACAATATCCACCCTTTAGTACAAAAATACATTTTACACAAACAAATACCTTTATAGGTCCAGGAGAGGTTCGTGCTAACTCAGCCATATGTCGAGGAAGGATTTATGTGACTGACAACATAATCAGTTCAAAGCGACCGCTTCAAACAATGGTAAATACTTTATCAACCTCCATTTTCAAAATCGATCCCATATTCACCTTGTTTAAGAACTTGGGAACTCGTCACAGCTTCGAATTCGATCGGCGGTACTGAGACATTTAAATTCCATTTAGGTGCTTTTACTTTCATTAGTGAGGCATAATCGAGTTTTGGAGCTTCAGTAAATCTTAGTAAAAGGGCAATGAATTTTGTTAGCACAAAATATGAATGTTTACTATGTATGTGATTTCACTGCCATTCTTGCTGATTTAAAGTTCAATCTGACCTCTCAGCTGACCTTTCGGCTTATGAGCAACTGTTAGGGCACTGGTTTCGTACGCCATAAAGATCCTGATCCCAGGCATCATCAGCTTCCAGTAAGAACATTGATAATTTCTCGGTATTCCATTATCCCCCTTTGGAAAATGCTCATGATTTTAGCATGACGCCCAGTGTCACGTGGGGCCGACTTACGTTTCGTCATGAGGACTGGCACAAAAGTCGGATGCTTGACAGTCACATGGGATTTTATCAGGATTTAATACAACGCCCTAAAGAATGTGAGGGCATGCGTAATGCCCTTTGCTTTTGTGAGAAATGTTTGTAGAGGTAACATATATTGTTATTATAGTCTCACAGGTCCCGCGGCGCACTTCAAAGAAGGACACAGAGGAAACCAATGTTTAAATATTTACAATCTGGGAATTTCACACTGAAGCGTTGATATTGGCCAATCATAATTTGTTTACTTTTGTTACCCTCATACACAATAGGAATAGAGTAATGGATACCTCCACAGCCCCGGAAGTTACTATTTGATAATCTTCGAATTTTCAACAGTATCTCATCTCACCACCCAGTTAAGTCACCAGCTCGTTGGTCTCTCGTTTAGAATTTATAGTGTTTGGTAATCCGTTCAAATAAGACCCAGGCTAAGAAAACAGATTATTCAAGATCTGTTGTCCCCTTTCTCTCAACTTCCATTACAATAACATGTCAATCTGTTCTGTCATCAAGGTTGAAAAAGAGCGGATTAATTGTCCAGTAAGGACTTAAGTACATATACATCACTAAGTCTAGGAGAATCGCAAACCTACATTTAGTTTTGCGTTGTGGAAGAGAACGTCAAACATTAACTATAATGCCGTGAATGCGTCATGAACGTCACTTCAACTGATAAGCGTTGTCAAGGTTATGGGGAGAGTAATGAAGGTCACATGTGTGGTCATGAGTGAGTGAGTGAGTGACTATGGTTTTACGCCGCTTTTAGCAATATTCCAGCAATATCAAGCGGGGGACACCAGAAATGGGCTTCACACATTGTACCCATGTGGGGAATCGAACTATTGTATGGTCATGAAATTCAAGGGTAGGACCATAATGTCAGAAAGAGATGATGAAGGTCAAGGTCATATACATGTACGTCACGGCAAGGGTCATGTATTGGTTATGAAGGGTAATGAACGTCACATAGAGATTATGTATACTGAACCGCAAAAGAAACGCAAGTTGATTTAGAAATGTCAATATTTCTGAATCTATGGAACAAACATCTTAACACTACGAAAAAACAACAGACATGTGATTGTTGAAGAAATGAGTCGTGATCTTTGGTGAAAACAACACTCAAGTTTACTGTAAAAGCATATGTTATCACTCCACCCTCACATACCAATAATGTCACAAAACAGTGTGTCAATGCAGGCGGCACAACGACGTCTCATCGAGTCAACAAGTGTCTGAAAGAAGGCTTGGGGAATTTGATTCCATTCCCTGATCAATCTGGCTTCCAAATCTCTAAGGTTTTGAGGTTGAGCAGCTGTCTGTATCCGTCTACCAATTTCATCCCACACATGCTCGATTGGTACCATATCCGGGGACAGAGAGGGCCAGGGCAGTACAGCAATGTTGTTCCCTCTGAGGAAGTCCATAGAGACCCGTGCAGTGTGAGGACGAGCATTGTCCTGCTGGAACCTCTGGAGCTGAGGTTGGGCCTGGAATAGCGGTACAACGTGGTGTTGAAGGACCTGGTCTCTGTAGACTACAGCAGTCACACGTTGACGAAACACGTGTAAACGTGTTATGTGGTGGTAGCTGAAGCCACCCCATACCATGAGACTCCCACCTCCCCAGCGGTCAGCTTCCACAACACAACAGTTGGCGTAACGTTCATTACGTCGTCTCCATACACGTAATCGGCCATCGGCGTGGGACAAGTTGAATCTGGACTCATCAGAAAACAACACTTGTTGCCATTGTTGACGTCGCCAACGCTGGTGTTGTCGCGCCCACTGTGAACGATTTTGGCGGTGACGTTGCGTCAGAATCGGTCCGACGTAAGGTCGGCGACATCTGATCCCTGCTGCCCTCAGACGACGACGAACAGTGTCTGCAGAGATGTGACGTTGTGGCCCTTGAATGGTTGCAGCTGTCTGTGTTGCTCGTTGCTGTCGGTTACGCAGATGAGTAACCCGGATGTGACGATCTTGCGCTGGCGTTGTTACCCTGGGACGTCCTGAACGTGGTCTGTCTCGAACATTACCGGTTTGACGATACCTTGCGGATAGTTTTGTGATTGTTGTCACGTGACATCTGAAGTGCCTGGTCACTGCAGTTGGTGTGGATCCGGTCTGCAACATTCCAACGGCGATTCCTCGTTGCTGTTCAGTTAGACGTGGCATGTTTTCTCCGCGTTGTCACAGTCAATTTTGTGTTCTATGGTGTTTTTTGAATGACCTGCCTTATAAAGCTTCAAATTGGAGTGAAATGCACGAATTTTTGGGTGAAACACAAAAACTTTATGCAAAAAACACGAAAAACATGAAAATGATTGCGTTTGGGCGATATGGTCAAGAATAAGCGTCAACAACGGCAAAACCATCCTCGAATGCTTGGTTCTATAATGGTATACTTTGTTGTCCTAAAAAGAATGCATTTGGAACGTATGTTTTGAAAATAGTAACTTGCGTTTCTTTTGCAGTTCAGTATACTTTACGGCAATCATCACAACACAAAGTGCACTGTACAATAGCGAGTTTTCAAATAAGTGAAATATTTTGTCAAGGTGGTGCTTTGTCAGCGCAGGTTATCTGAATATTCAAGTGGTCATGCAGCACAATAACGTGTGTAACTTTGTGGAACGGCTAATAAACGGTGACTTTAGTGCTTATTCTGTGACGCCAGCTTGGTTTGAAGCCTATTTCTTATTTCTCAACCTTGCTGGAATATTGCAAAGAGAAGCATGAAACACAACTCATTTACAATCTGTGATTGTCGCATCCATATTCGATTATTTACTCCTTTATGTACTTATCTATTTGTTTCAGTTTTGGGAGTATTACATTTGTCAGTGATCTCCTGGGATTGGTAGTCACCTGTTGCCTGTTCAGGTCAATAGCAGGCTCGTACATCTAAGATGATTCAGGCTCGTGGACAAAAACACTGTTTAAACTAACGTAATTCTACACTTCAACAAGTCCATATCAAACTCTCTTCCGGTCAAATAGATCATTTTCACAAAGCACAATGACATTTCTCATCTATAATTAGTTTCAGAAATGTCAGCTGAACCTACTGCTTTGGTCAACATAAAACAACTCATATTTCATGATTGAAAATCGAGATGTTCTTTAACGATATCATTCCAGCAGCACGTCCCTATGTAGTCTGGCTAATCCAGGACAACAGAGGGAAATGCACCGATGATAACACTCCCTTCATTATACGTCTCTGACATCAAACGTGGTGATTATTGTTCCGGGATCATGCATCCTCCGAACGACACTGACGTCAAGGCGTTGTATGGCGGCAGTTTCAACAACCTTTATGTCAAGCCTTCGATAGATAGCGACGACTCTGTATGCAGTGTGTGCAGTGCGCGCGCATCAAGAGATTGTGTTTGATGATAGCAATACATCTCCTGGATACACAAAGCATGTCTTTTGAAGGATGCCTGCAAGCACATAACCATTATCCAAATTAATACCGTGTGAATTTTCAGGGACGGGTAATCAGTTTCTCGGCTTATTACCCTCAGAAGCTATAGAAGTGCTTCAGACGGAACAACTGGTACGTCGCACATGGAAATATGGGAAGAGCGGGTCTCACTGACCAAGACAGTTCCCGCTTTCCAATATTTGTGGACAACATAAGTAAGGGCTCCGCTGAATATTGCACTCTACGTGAGCAAGCAGTTTCATTATTCGCGTTGCCATAAGAGTGCTTTAGCGTTCAAATACCCCAAACATAACCACCCTCACAACTTGAAGGTACTAGTATACTTTGCAGTTTTTAACCTTCACTAAAATAGTTTACCTTTTTGTCACTATGATAGCCTTCCACTGTACATGGATATTTACCATACATTACACATTCATGACCCATTCATGAACCTTGCCGTAACGTTCATGACCTTCTTCTGACGCATGTTACCATCATCTTGACCTTCATCATCTCTCACTGAATTTGGTCCTAACCGTGACGTTTATGACCTCTCCATGGCGTTCTTCACGTTCGCCAGGATATTAAAGGTTCATACATTTTATACAAGTTTGACCTTCTCTTTAGCAGGAATTATTTTTTGCAATTCCCAAAGTGTGGGTGATATTTATGCATTTCAGACCTTTTGAAGAATTAATCGTATCATTTTCTGAACCCTAAACTTGGAACAGGCTGACATGATTGTTATGGAAGATGCAGCAAAACCCCGAAGCTAAAGGGGACGCAGCTGGTGACATACTATAATTACATATATTTTCAGGCGGAGTGCTGAGGTAAGACGGTATTGGAATTTCAGAGCTCATCAAACAAAACAGCCCAGGCTTGTGGCATTATCCCCTACCCTATTCCTATCATGGTCAGAACATTCTGATTGACCAATATCAACGTTTCACTGTGAAATTCCCAGATTATGGAGGTTAAATCTGTCAATTCCTCTTTGGCGTTTTACCTATTTATGCCGCGGGACCTGTGTGAGGATTGAAACATCATGTTGACGGTTCTTGTCATGCAGTGCAAGGTTCGTCTACAAACATATATACAACATGCATGGCTGATTGCTTGTGTATTTGCATTCTTCAGTATGTTGTATTACATCTTGGTCAGATGTCATGTGTGTGTCACGCCTCCAACTTTCAAATGACACTGGGCGGCACACTAAATTCACGAGTACATTCCATAAGGGGATATCAAAATACGCAGATGTTATCCATAGTCTTATTAGCAGTTTGCAGGGGAACCGATTTGATTTAGAGATTGGTGGCCATTTGGAGACTGTTTGACGTGAGACATGTAATAGGAAATCCTGCCCTGGTACAAATGTCCTTAAATTAGGTCCATAGGCTGTAATCTGGGATCAGGAAGAGCTCTTGCCACTCTCGGGGAAACATAAATATACATCTTCATAGATGAAGACTATTATATGTCTGAAATATCATAAAATCGATGGAATGTCTTGTAGTACGTAGAAAGGATATTAGGTAAAATATTTATGGCATATAAAAAGAAATCTCCCCACCGCTGCGCATGAGAGAAAAGTCTGTTTAGAGGTCACAATGACTATGAAGAGCAGAAAAATCAAATCTATTGTGTGCATTCATGTTTTGTGTTAATATGATTCATATACATCAGGGCCTTGAATTACGATTCACTCAAGCTCCCAGACTCTAGTTTGCCACAAAACTGAAAGTTAATTCAGCTAATTATAATTAAAATATCTGTTCCGAAACGATCCAATTCCAAATTTTACGTTTCCAAGCGCTGAAACCTTGTGAATATAGGATCGATTGAGAAAGTGGCCATTTAGAAGTTGAGTTGATGAAGAATGATGACAATTTTATGGATATACAACTTCTTTTATTCTGTATAGGCGACGTTTCGACATAGAGTCTAATGTCGTTGTCATCACTTGCTTGACAACGACATTAGAATCTATGTCGAAACGTCGCCTTCACAGATTAAAAGAAGTTGTATATCCATAAATATTGTCATCATTCTTCAAAGTGGAGTTTGTCAAAGTATTCGCCATGGTTTGAGGCTGCCGTGATTATGTTGTCAGTTACATCAATCCTTCCTCGACATGTGACGAGTTGTCTGTCTGTAGAGTTAAGCTTCTCCTGGACCTATCAAGTTGAGATATACTGCATATTTTGCCTTATAAAATAAATCGGCTCAATTCATACAAGTCTTTCACGATCCCTGATGCATATTTTTTTCCTTTGCACCCTGATGCTATTGTTGTTATTCATCACTAAATGACGTAAGTCTGGATTCTCCAACAAGCGTATCTGAATCTCACACTGGCCCCTTTTCAGTTTCATCGTACTTCTTGTTTCTGTCAAAATATACATCCTCCAGTCCAACAGCATTTTGAACTTTTATAAAGGCTCGTTAACTCACTAAAGGATGTACGCCCGAAGAAAAGTACCTATTACACATTTACCAGTTTGGTGAAACTAACGATCACAGAACTGGACCCAGTTCCACTGGGGGCGGTGGGGTAGCCTAACGGTTAAAGCGTTCGCTTGTGACGCCGAAAACCCGAAAACCCGTTTCCCCACATGGGTTCAAAGTATGAGGACCATTTATGGTGTACCCCTACCGTGATATTTCTGGAATATTGCTGAAAGTGGCTAAAACTAAACTCACTCATTTGCCCACCCAGTTCAACTAGCCAGAAGGCGACGCATATTTTGGATCAGGCATCAGGCATGGTAATGTCAGTGAGAAAGTGTTTAAACATTCCTCATATTGATCTTTATGGGTTTTATACAGCTCAATTAGAAAGCAGTTCCCTACTTTTCCCTTGGCGTGTGGTTTCTTGTTCAATTATTTTCATAGGCCATTGGAATTCAGACACCTGTTCAGTCTATACGGCAATATAGACAGACACTTATGAAAAAGTTATGAAATGCAATTAATGTATAGGCATGTGGATTTAAGAAGACAATGATTGATTGGAATTTAAATTGCTTCAACGTTCGGTATAGTTTCATGGCCAGAAAGTAGGACCGGATGACTCTCAAATGACTAGACAAAGTTGTAGGAGGCAGCTCCACAATTGAGTTTATCAGCAATATTTCTTGCTCTATGCAATTAACTCTTGGCATCCGAAAACGCCTTCAGTGCTTGATGCGTGTGGAAAGGGGAGCCCAGCACGTGGGCATCAAGATACGTTCTCATGAGAATTGTTTGATGGTTGTAATCAATGAGGTAATGTTATTTCCTGCAACAAATGTATATGAAATAACATAATAATGACAGACAGACAAACAGACAGACAGGTTTATTTCATAAATGTGGCCATGAGGCCAATAGCACAAAATGACAACTTAGATTAAATTTTTACAGAGCGCATGGACATGATTTTGTTTACAAAAATTGCTAGACGGAGTATTATGTTATGGTTCTTAGTATTTAGAAGATGTACAAATTTTTGTTTATTTGGGTTCATAATAGAGATACTTGGTATGTAGTGAGTTCTTACCGCTGCATATAAAGGACATTTCATTAACACATGATACTCATCTTCTGGTACACATCTACAATAATCGCACATAGCTACACTAATGTCATTGTCTTTAGATCTTCTATACGGAACTATTTTGTAAATTGGTGGAACCGCATCTGAATTTTGTTAAGACTCTGCGCAGATGTAACGAAGAGAGTGCGATCAAATACAATTCCGGAACAATATCAGATTTAAAGGCAGAATACATATGCAGTGATTTTGAGTTTCTTATATCTTGTGTCCATTCTTGATAGTACATGTCTTTACAACGTTGTTTGAAAAGATTTAAAAACAATTCCCAGTTTCCAACATTTTGATATATCCGTACATAAGCAAAGCCATTTTGAAATAAAATTGATCGTACTGCCGAAGCCCAGTTAATATCTACATTGTCGTCTAAACGTTTCAACATATCATACGTAATAATGATTTACATATCAATGTCAAATGCAACGGAGAGCTGTCTAACTTTCTATTCATTGTCACTTTCAAACCAAGAGGCAACAGTACAGTACCAGGCTCGGTGATCACAAGAGAGGGATGTTTTTCTTCATGATATATATTTCACACGGTAACCGATAGATACATCAGATCCAATCCATTATGGCTGAAACTCATCAACCACATCTGGTTCGACACATCTCTACGTCGTTGACGAATGTGCATATCTTCTCGCTGAAAGCAAAACCTTGCAGTGGACATTGTATAAAATATGTGTCGCTTTGTTTTGGAGTTAAAAGATGGTGTCGGGTCCAGTTTGAATTCTATAATGACCCTTGGTTTGGTTATCACCCCATCCGTGCTTGTTAGCTATACACGTAGACCGTGAGGAAATGCCTTGGAGCTGTTTAACTCCAGGCGTTACTCCATTATTAAGCCAAAATGAGTGTGTCTTAAGTGTAAATTGCTGATAGTACTGAATGTAACTGAATTTGAATCAAAAATGAAGTTGAAATAAATATTCCATTAATGAAGACATGAAGTCTGCATGGACACTTTGACGGGGCTGTCAGACACACGACCAGTAGAGCCCATACATACTTTTGACAGAAACAAGCAGTTTTGTGATTTTCTCCCAGTGATCGGAGATTCAGTAAACAAACTCCACACTGGTTAGAAACAGGACCATACCATTACAGTAATGTAAAGGCACAAGGGAACACAATAATTCTTCAGGGATTGTGGGACAGGCTAGCAAAGATGCATGAAGACAGCGTTTTTACTTCTCAGCTTTTACTTGTTTAAATCTTCTATAGTTATCCGCCTTTGGTTAGAAATAGGACCATACCATTACAGTAATGTAAAGGCACAAGGGAACGCAATAATTCTTCAGGGATTGTGGGACAGGCTAGCAAAGATGCATGAAGACAGCGTTTTTACTTCTCAGCTTTTACTTGTTTAAATCTTCTATAGTTATCCGCCTTTGGTTAGAAATAGGACCATACCATTACAGTAATGTAAAGGCACAAGGGAAAACAATAATTCTTCAGGGATTGTGGGACAGGCTAGCAAAGATGCATGAAGACAGCGTTTTTACTTCTCAGCTTTTACTTGTTTAAATCTTCTATAGTTATCTGCCTTTGAGCAGTTGTACTGGATATCGTATGTATGTATGTATGTATGTATGTATGTATGTATGTATGTATGTATGTATGTATGTATGTATGTATGTATGTATGTATGTATGTATGTATGTATGTATGTATGTATGTATGTATGTATGTATGTATGTATGTATGTATGTATGTATGTATGTATGTATGTATGTTATCCGCTTTTCCAACGGCAGTATTCCACGTGCAGTCCTTGACGAACATTAATCCTTATAATTGTGCACGTAGTTGTGACGTCATTACCTTGTTGGTACATATTTGCGTAGGGTACAAGCGCAGCCTTGTTATAATCATGCATATGCGTAAAACATTTAACAATGAATGATTTAGAATAATAATTTTGACGAAAAGACATTTTGCACCTATGTTTGATGGTGACAGAATATAAAACAAAAGAGAAATGGTTATTCGATGGCGATGCATGAGATACGGGTCAAGGGTGCAGCTCCCTAAATCAAACTAAACCTACAGCTTGACCATTACATACCACAGCCGGCTGGGATTTGTTATCACAACATCATCTTTCCTGTGCCGCCATCGAATCCCCCTGGAAGCTTTCAGTTACTGGGGTTGTTTTCGCATTGATTCATTCTTATTGCATTATGTATCTTCGACAGTCATTATGTGAGTGAATAAGTGGCATGGGCTCAAGGCCACATTATTTAAGTCACTTTGTAATGCGTCAACTTCAGCCCGAAGTGATGCAGGGCTCTGATGTTGGGTGAAAACCATAAGGGCGTGTGGATCTGAGTTAAGTACTCCCTGTTAACGGGGGTAGTCCCGTAAGTTCGACCTTTGGGTCGAGGTAAAAATCATGTTGTGACAACGGTGTTGTTTTAAGGGATTAAGACACTGGTTTTCTACAAAATGTAAAATGTGTTCACGCAGGCAACGAAATATGACTTGTACCATCGGGTTTAGTTTAGTGAGTGAGTTTAGTTCACTCAAAACTAGTTCACCCAATTCATTCAGTTTCTTACATAAACTTGCATGCTATAAGAATGCTGGAACTGACAGTTTTCATCATCATTTCCACAACTTCAGTTATGGCAAATGCACAATAAGTTTCTTCCTACTTCTCGTGGTGAAACTTACCTATGTGTAAATGGTTATATGTTCATTGTGAACAAGAGGAAAAGGGGAGCATGGATCCCGTGGAGATGCATTCAGAAAGACTGCAGTCATCAGTCTCAACAGTTAACTACATAATTTCAAAAATACCAGGAGACCACAACCACGGACCTGTACACAACGAAGTCAAGGAAAGTCTGTTCGACTGTACCAAAAATAACGATTATTTATTAAGATTTATTATTTCAACACTGACGGTCCACGCACAAACAACAACTTCGAGGGTTGGCATGGCCGCCCAAGGAGGTTGTGGGAAAACGACATCCCAACCTCTTCGAGATGTCCAAGTTCTTGGAAAATGAACAAGGGCTGAACGATGCAAAGATGCAATGCCGGCCAAAGACTGCAAACAAAAAGAAGAAGTACAGAGATCTGGAAAGACGACTAGACACCTTGAAGTTCAGGCTTGCAAATAACGACCTGGCATTGATGGAATATCTGGACAATGCTTTCACCATTTATGAAATGTTGTTATGTAATTTAATTCCAAAGGAAATGATCATTTGGAGTGCTATAAACTTTTTTTATACATAATGTTAGATTATGTATTGTATGTTATGTTATTTTAGTGCTATAATTTTGTATGCATATATTTTGTTTAATATAATAATGAGTATTATTTTTTATATAAACAATAGAAATTAAGATCCTAATGAATGCTTAAATAAAAATGACGTTTTACAGCGTGATCCTTGTTCAGTTATTTTCTGGTGAACATTTTAGCATTAACCGTACCGTTGTAAAAACTATGACTACACATTGTCTAGAACCATTCGACCTTAAAGACATACCCCTGCAAACCGACCAGTTTGTTTATACACAAATCCAAAGATTGGACGTACGGAACCTAACCGTTGACGGGCTCCTGTCTCAAGTAGACCAGACCGTGCCCTGGCTGTGATAACATTCAAGATGGACAATACATATTGACAACAATTGATCGGTGACTTAAAACAATAACACAGGCTCCACATCACAAACATTCGATGTCAGTGACTCACATCCTAAGACCAGCGCTCAGCAAGCCCAGTGTCTCGACATGCACTAAACCCCTTTGGTTTCCATCAGTGCCATACATGCCCATCATCCACTGCGAGATCTGCATCAAAGGTCAGCCAGCCATGGAAGATCTTCTTCCTGCTTGTCAAAACAGTTACTCTTCCCGACCGATTACAGCAGTCCCAGGCTGACAGTAAGTTGAATTACTCTGAGGTGTATTTGCACAAAATTCAACAACATAACTTGTTGTGTAATTAATGCTGTCACAAAAAAATCAAATGCCGTATTTCAAGTATACACTTTACAAATATAATTCACCACAATGTCGGTCAAGATCTAAGGGAAACAGACAGCCCTCAGTTCGCACAAATTGAAGCGGAAGTCTTATAATTTCTGAAGTATTCCAGCTCTATTACAATATAAATCCAATATCAGTAATGAGGTGCGAAGGATGACTGACAGGCTCAGAGCCTAACTACTAATGATGTAGAGTACAATAGTGTCCTTGCTCACGCGAAGCATTTGAAGCAAATTCACAACAAGGCAGCATTTGTCTGAAGGCATCAAAGGTATAAGGCATCCTCGTTTGAAGAATATGGACAAAACTGGCTACCACAGGAAACAGCAAACTCCAACAGCAATCCATAGGGACGCGGTGTAAATGTGAAGGGATGATCTAACGACTCCTACAGAGAAGGAAAAAAGCCGACTTCTGATTTCTTATTATCTGTTCACTGGACCATCTCCTGAAAGGTCAGCCCATTAATCGACAATGTTATGCCAATCTCCTCAAGGGAAAGTGTGAAAACAACAAGTCCAAACGTCGTTGAAAACTCACTAAAGGTTCGTTGTTTCACTAGGATACTACACCTGTGACCAGTGTAGATCAGGGTTAGAATTGGTCTTCACAGAGGTGTACATACACGACCATGAACTGGAATTGCTGAAATCCAGTTGTGAAAATAAACATTGGTCGTCATGAGGGAGTGAAGGATTGAACGTACCTGGTATAATCCGCACAGTACCATTGCTGCTTCTTTCTGCCAGTTACCGCCCTTGCTTACTACTTTGACGTCATTCAAAGCTCCCGCATTACATTCTCCATCATTTTATTGCACCCAGTCTTCAGTGAAGGAAAATCGTATTTCAATCCGAGCACGTTAATCTTTGAAATATTGATTATTGAATAATCTGAAACGTGAAATTGACTGGTCCAGGAGAAGTGATGCAGACCTTATTGCGGGGTCCACATTTGAGACCTAACAATAGCCACACATAGTCGTGCTAACTCAGTTACATGTCGAGGAAGGATTTAGGTGACGGATGACATAATCAGTTCGGGGAGACCGCCTCAAACCAGAGACCATATGGTCTCTGCTCAAAGCAACTACTTTGACAACCTAGATTTCCAAAACGATCCCATAGTCAGCTTTTTTAACGGTAGAAATCTCTTCATAGCTTGGACTTCGATTGGCAGTACAGAGATGTTTAAATAATGAGGTGAATTTATTTGCATCTGTGAGAGATAATAAAGTTTGATGCCTTCAGTATATCGGAGTAAATGGTCAATAAATTAAATAGCTCTAAATATGAATGTACACGTTGTATGTGGTTTCTGGGCCGGTCCTGTTGATTTAGAGGTCATTCGGACCTCTCAGCTGACTTTTTGTGTAATGAGCAATGGTCAGGGCATTGGTTTAGTACGCCATAATGCTGTAAGTTAAACATGTTAAAATATCTTTCTATATTACAAAAAGACATTCTATATATAGAATCAATCTAATGGGTTTCATGGGTGTTTTCATGATATATAAAGTTTATGACAGGCCTCATTTCTGAAGATGGATATTTGGTTCTTCTTTAACATGACATTTGTCTCAATAAGTGCAGGTGGAACAGCTTCGGGGTGCCAACATATCTTCCTAGTCCTAGACGGGATCTACTGGCCCTAAAACCATGCCAGCATATCACATGCCTCACGGCAAACAGTCTAGAAAATGGCCACGATTCTTTGAAGACAAAAAACGGATCCTGCAAGCTTCCAGTAAAACCATTGATAAATTCTCCGTATTCCATTTTCATCCTTTGGAAAATTCTAATGTATTTAGCGCACCGTCCAGTGTCATTTGGGGTCAATTTAAGTTTCATTTATACGCGACATTTATCAAAAACGGATCCCATGCAAGCGACCAATACCACAATTGATAAAACCGGCATTGACATCCCATTACCCCAAATGGAACGAACTCCTGTATGTCACATGCCACCCGGTGTCATTTGGAGTCGGCGTAAGGTTCATGAAGAGGACTGGTACAAAGTCGCCCCAACGAATGCAACGACACGAAAATGCCGCCATGGTAGTTGGGGAAATGTTTGCAGAGCTACCTTGCATTGCCCCTGAGTGTTCATATTCTCTCACAGGTCCTGCGCCGCACCTCAGAAAAAGACACAGAATAAACCTCCACAATCCGGGATTTTCACACTGAAACGTCGATATGTTTTCATCGAAAGTTTCATGACAATCATGTATGATAGAAATACGGTAGTGGATAATCCCACGTCCCCGAGCGCTTTTAAATGACAAGCTTCGAAGTTCCAATAGAATCTCATCTCAGAACCCCACTATCAAATAATGTTGATGTTTTTACATTAGAATTGATGTTTTCAATCTCTGTAACGTATGTACTGGTTGGAGGAAATATACCTTTCGTTTTCAAGTGTACCATTCATGTTCAGGATGCCATTACGTAGGCGTTAAGGTTTTAAGAATGTTCTATTTGGTGCTTCATCATTATGTTTAAGCTTGTGAATCTCATGTGCATTAAAGAAAAGCAGATCTATCGGTTGGCTTGACAACAATACACATTTCGTACTTTTGATGCTTTTAACTATTTCTGAAAGATATGTTTTTTAAACTGTTAATAAGAATTGTGTTTGAACTTTTCGATAAACACTAAAAATAAGTAAATTATAACTCCTATAACCAGTAGCCATCTTCGGTAGTGTCTTAGATTTTCAGCATTCGAATGGGATGGATCCTGTGGTTCATGTCTTTTGTTAAGAGATACCTAGGTTCATCACAGTCACTGAGACTTTTCACATCCAATTGCGGAAATCAAGGATTGGTTCACACATTGGGTGCAGATTCTGAGAGCGAAGTCTCGTATAACGAACGAGCATATAATCAACTTGACACTTCTCAAATACTGTTGGTATGTTAAAGGTTATCATCGATCGTTAATTCCGATCCCTGAATAACTCTCAAAGCCTTCGATCAGATTTACACAAGGGGCATTTCTAGCATCAATGGGGCATTGGCACATAACATCTTACTCGTAATACCCTGGGGTAAGGTAAGATGTCGGTTTATATATTCCAGACTTTTGGAGTTTTCCTGTTACTGTGATTTATAGTGTTGTAAACGTTAATGTTGTCCATTCCGTGATCTGTACAACTACAAAAAGTGATATGTACAACTACATAAAGTGATCTGTACAACTACATAAAGTGATATGTACAACTACATAAAGTGATATGTACAACTACATAAAGTGATATGTACAACTACATAAAGTGATCTGTACAACTACATAAAGTGATATGTACAACTGCATAAAGGGTTCTGTACAACTACATAAAGTGATCTGTACAACTACATAAAGTGATCTGTACACTACATAAAGTGATATGTACAACCTACTACATAAAGTGATATGTACAACTACATAAAGTGATCTGTACAACTACATAAGTGATCTGTACAACTGCATAAAGTGTTCTGTACAACTGCATAAAGTGATCTGTACAACTGCATAAAGTGATCTGTACAACTGCATAAAGTTCTTTGTAAAATGACATGACAATGATTTCTATTTAATTTGATTAATGTCAAACACTAAGGAGGGGTTCTGAATGAAAACATTACATACTCTTCACGTCACACCGATCCATTATGAGAGAAGCCTATCAACAACATCTGATTTTACTCAGGTCGAGGAGACCCGCTCTTCCCACAATGCCAAGCGCGTTGTACCCGTCTGAAGCACTTCTATAGCTTCCGAGGGTAATCAGCTGAAAAACGGATTACCCGTCCTTGAAAATTCACGCGGTATCAATTTAGATAATGGTTATGCAACCATCCTTCAAAAGACACTGCTTTGGGTATGTATTTGTCCGTTTTGGGAGGAAGATGTACGATTCTGGAACAATGATCACCGAGACAATAGCGTTTAATTTCGGAAACTTTTAATGAAGGAGTCTTATCACAGTTGTATATCCCTCTACTGTCCTGGATCAGCCAGACTACACAGGGAAGTGTTGCTAGAATAATATCGTGAAAGAGCATCTGGATTTTCAGCCATGACATATGCGATGTTGACCAAAGTATTAGATGCAGCTGGTATTTCTGAAACAAATTCTAGGTTTAAATTGTCATCGTGCTTTTCTATTTGACAAGAAGACGGAAATGTTTGAGAGGATGTTGTTGACTTGCTAAAGTGTAGAATTACATCAATTCAAATAGTATTCAGGTGCGCGAGCCAATATCTTCAGATATATACGAATATTGACCTAAACTGAAAAGAATGTTTAGTTGAATACAAGTAGAGAAAAGGAGATCAATGAAAGACAAACTTGCATGGCTGATAAGAAATATTGAAACAATTTCACGGCAGCTTGTAAGTACTCCAATCTGGACCAGACAAACGTACATGTGGGATTAGCAATATTCCAAAGCTTGTTGTACATATCACTTTATGTAGTTGTACATATCACTTTATGTAGTTGTACATATCACTTTATGTGTTTTACGTGAAACACTAAAAGAGTTTTCGGATGCCAGGAATTAATTGCATTGAGCAAACAATATTGGTATAGAAGCATATGTCATTTCGGCCCAGTTGTAAAGGTTTTTCCTACACCTTTGTCAAATCTTTCAAGGGCCATCTGTTCCTACTCTGTGACCAGGAATGATACCAAATGTCGAAACAATAAAGTCTCCAGTCAATCATTGTCTTCCCAAATTGACATGCCTATGTGTCAATTGTATTCTATAACGTTTTTATATTAACATCGGTCTGCATTGCCATTAAGACTGAAAAGTTGCCTGTGTGAAATAGCTGGGACATGCTTATAATTGGCCAGTATGAAATCCATCAACGTCAATGAAGAACGTTTAAACAATTCCACTGACATTTACAAAATATCGGTGGGCGGCATGCATTATCCAAAATCATCGTTGTCTTTTTGACAGAGTTGAAATCGGGTCCAGGATCGACCATAATGTGACCGTAGGTTTAATCATCAAAGTGTACGTGACCGTACGTTTCACCAAAGTGTTATATATATAACATGTGCTTTTCTTTGGTCACATGTCCTTTATTACGCTTACCCGCCTTGATATGAATCTCCGATGTTGCTTGATGTGAAGTCAACCCAGTCGAGACAAATTTGTCAAATCCTTGAAAACATTTAAAACAATAATATAGACTCCGAATCACGAGCAGTCGCTGTCAATGTCCATTATGTAATCATTAGCTCTCAGCAACCTCAGTGTTCTACATACAATATACCTCGTCGGTTTCCACCAGTGTCATGCTGGATACCCACCTTTGATTGATTGCGGGATCTGCATCAAAGCTCTGTCACCCGGTGCAGATCTTCCTCCTGTTTGGCCAAACAGTTCATTACCATTTCCGACTGAATTCGCAAACCACTGACTGGTGCGAAGTTGGAATTATTCTGGGGTTCATTTTGCACCAATTTCAACAACATAACTTGTGTATCTGTAAATAATGTCGTTACATAAAATATTTTCAGTTTCTTCGTGGAAGGATCTGAGAGCGATAAGCTCTCGCCTAAATACATGTCCTCTCTGAGCGATGGTTGGCCTCCAAATTGCAATGCAGTATTTCTCCACGTTAATAATATTGACTATGCGAATAAGACCTAATTTCAGACTAATTAAAACGAAAGTATTCAAGATCCATTGCAATTTTCATCTGATGTCAGAAGGTCAAGGTCAGGTTGACAGTCATATACGTCACGTCAAAGATCATGAAGGGATCGTGAAGGTGACAGAAAGGGTAATGAGCGTCACAAATGTGACTGTCACCTTGACCTTCCTCTCCTTGTCCTTTCCTATGAGATATATGACCCTAGATGATTCTCCCTGTGACTTAAACCCTAAACACAGAACAGACGGACATGATCCTGTGATGGAAATTGCAGAGAAATCTTGACCTAAAGGGGACGCAGATGGTGACTAATGAATTCTCCCAGCTTGGTTCTGATTTGAAGGGACCACCGATAATGAAGTCCATTCACGTTGAAATTACAATTAGTCGCAGTTGGGGTGCTGACATGCGATACTATTGGAAATTCGAAGTTTGTCAAATAAATACGCCGGAGGCTGTGGGATTATCCACTACCCTATTTCTATCATACATGATTGTCGTTGAAATTCCGAGTGACTAATATCGACGTTTCAGTGTGGAATTTTAACTTATTGAGGTTCAAATCATCAGATTCTCTTTGTCCTCTTCTGAAGTACGTTGAGGGACCTTTGAGAGGATGGTAACATAACAGGGACGGCTGCCTCTGCAAACATTCTCCAAAAGTACTTCCATCAAGCATGGGGGCCGGGGATTACTTGTGTCTGTGCATTCTTTCGGGTGGTGTATTACAACTTGATGAGATCCCTTGTGTCTGTCAAGCCTCTGACTTTGCCAGTCCGCTTGATGAAACTTTAGCCAACCCCAAGATGACACTGGGCGGTACACTACATTCTTGAGTAAATTCCATAGAGGGATAATGAAATACGGAGATTTTATCAATTTTCGTATTGGTCGCTGGCAGAGGATCCGTTTTGATAAAAGAATCTCTCCGTTTTGGAGACAGTTTGCCGTGAGACATATGATAGGAAATCCTGCTATTATAACAGAGTTTTTTAGTTGGCTCCAAAGAGAGATGTGTGGGATCAAGAAGAGCTGTTGGTACCTCAGAGGCACTTCTTGCTGTTCTTGGTGGTTCCAAGACCATTGTAAAGAAATAACTAAGCACGCATCTTCAAACATGAAGAATATTATAAACCTGGAATGTCATAAAATCGATGTAACACTTCGTGTTGATATTTTATTGGTAACAAATTGTCTTTCCGTACTTAGGGAGGAGGCTGTAACATGTTAAAGTAATATATGCATGTTGTAGAAAATAATGCCACAAAAGTCAGTCCAAAGGTCAAGATGACTGGTTTAAAACCATATCTATCTTGAACATACATATTTTGTGTTAATATTATTCATACCATACCTTGTATTCAGATTTTGTAAAAGTCTCAAACACTATATTATCCCTCACAAATGACAGTTAATTCAACTCATTGGAATTTAAACAACTTTGTACCAACGATCGAATTCTAAGATGTGAAGAGTTCCCAAGTGCTAAAACAAGGTGAATACGGGATCGATTTTTAAATCAAGTTTGTCCAACTGTTTGCTTGGTTTGAGACGGTTTCTCCGAACTGATTATGTTGTCAGTCAACTAAATCCTTACTCGACATATAAGTGATTTGTGTGGCTATGGTTAGGTCTCAAATGAAGGACCCTGTAATGAGATCTGCATCACTTATCCTGGACCAATCAAGTGCGCTGGTTTCAGTCAATATGGCGTATGCGTCAAATTTAGATACTTGACAATAATTCAAAGATTAACGTGCTTTGCTTCAAATAGGATTTTCCTTCGTGGAAATCAGGGTATAATAAATTGATGGAGAATGCAATAGGGAGCTCTGGTTTGAGGCGTTCTCTCCGAACTGATTATGTTGTCAGTCACCTAAATCCTTTCTCGACATGTAACTGATTTGGCATGAGCTATATGAGGCTATGGTCTCAAATGGTGGACCCTGTGATGAGAGCTGTGTCACTACTCCTGGACCAAACCAGTACTGTGCAGCAGACCTGTTTCGATCAATGTGGCCTATGTGATAGATAAATATCACATCAAACTAGTGCATCATGCTTGTCAGGTCTTTCTTTAATTTTAGGAAGGATCCAAGCTGTTGATTGCGTAGTGTGCTCAATATGTTTAAAGCCACATCCACAACACATTTCACAACAGCTCTTTACACAGGTGCATTGTCCTGGAGGAAACAACAAACTTTTAGTGAGGTTTCCACGGCGATTGGATTTGTTGTTTGCACGCATTTCCCTGAGGACATAAGCATAATATTTTCGAGGTGTTTGGCATACTATTTTCGCTTAATGGTCGCGTTCGCGGGCAGAAAGTAGCAGTTGTGTCTTTTCTTTCTTCAGAGTGGGAAATGTTGAATGTCTTTACTTTGGCTGATAGTGGTTAACCTTTACTTATACATGGTAGAGTATCAATAAACATGAACTGAGTCTGCTTGGAAAAATGAAAAATGACGTTTACGCCATGTCCCCATTGATTGCTGTTGGAGTTGACCCTTTTTACATGGAGATACTTGATGCGATCAGAAATGTGCTGCCGGATTGCGAATTTTGCTTTCAATGCTACTTGTAAGCATGGACACGAGTACTGTTTATTCTTCGTGGTCAAGCTGAGGACCTTTCAGCCTCCCTTGGATCGTTACTGACATCAGATCAAAATTGCAATGGGTCTGGAATACTTCCGCTTCAAATAGTCTGAAATTAGGGCTATGTATTTCGTATAGTAAATATAATTAACGTGGAGAAATACTGCATTGCAATTTTGAGGCCAATCATTCCTCAGTGAGGACATCTATATATCTGGTAGGAGCTTATCGTTCTCAGATCCTTCCACGAAGAAACTGATATAGTTTATGTAACGACATAATTTACAGATAGACAAGTTATGTTGTTGAACTTGTGCAAAATACACCCCAGGCAAATTCCAACTTTGCACCAGTCAGTGGTTTGCGAAATCAGTCGGAAATGGTAATGAACTGTTTGGCCAAACAGGAGGAAGATCTGCACCAGGTGACAGAGCTTTGATGCAGATCCCACGTTCAAGCAAAGATGGGTTTCCAGCATGACACTGATGGAAACCGACGAGGTATATTGTATGTAGAACACTGAGGCTGCTGATCGCTAATAATGACGTGATGGACATTGACAGCGACTGCTCGTGATTCGGAGTCTATATTATTGTTTTAAATGTCTGATCAGCTGTTGTCGATATGAATTGACTATCACGAATGTTATTACATTCACGGCACGATCACGCCTACTTGAGACAGGAGCCCGTCAACTGGAGTACCATACCGAGGACAACTCACAGTATACACAACACGGCATGGGGTTGTAATCAGAAGTGTTATCACCAAATATCAGTGAGTCCAAGTCAAGGTCCCATCAAGTTTACGTTAAATGACGACCGATTTATAAATAAATTAAAAACAATTAAACACTAGGCGTTAGTCTTGACTCATCTTCCAACCATCAATTTATACCCTTGTCTATATCAATGCAATATTCAACATTTTACCAAATCAATTACTGATTCCAACTTCTCAAGGATTTGACAAATTTGTTTCGACTGGGTCGACTTCACATCAAGCAACATCGGAGATTCATATCAAGGCGGGTTAGCGTAATAAAGGACATGTGACCAAAGAAAAGCACCTGTTATATATATAACACTTTGGTGAAACGTACGGTCACGTACACTTTGAAGATTAAACCTACGGTCACATTATGGTCGATCCTGGACCCGATTCCAACTCTATCAAAAAGACAACGATGATTTTGGATAATGCATGCCGCCCACCGATATTTTGTAAATGTCAGTGGAATTGTTTAAACGTTCTTCATTGACATTGATGGATTTCACACTGGCCAATTGTAAGCATTTCCCAGTTATTTCACACAGGCAACTATTCAGTCTTAATGGCAATGCAGACCGATGTTAATGTAAAAACGTTATAGAATACAATTGACACATAGGCATGACAATTTGGGAAGACAATGATTGACTGGAGACTTTATTGTTTCGACATTTGGTATCATTCCTGGTCACAGAGTAGGAACAGATGGCCCTTGAAAGATTTGACAAAGGTGCAGGAAAAACTTTTACATCTGGGCTGAAATTACACATACTTCTGTACCAATATTGTTTGCTCAATGAATTAACTCCTGGCGTCCGAAAACACCTTTAGTGTTTGATGCGTCGAGAAAGGGGAGCCCAGCACGTGAACATCAAGTTACTTTCTGATGAGAATTGATTAATGACGCTCGATGGCTGTAATCAACGAAGCAGTGTTAGTTTCCACTACGAACTGATATAAAATGACATGATGATGATTTGTACTTAATGTAATTAATGCCAAACACTAAGGAGGGCTTCTGAATCAAAGGGGCGGTGGGGTAGCCTAGTGGTTAAAGCGTTCGCTCGTCACGCCGAAGACCCGGGTTCGATTCCCCACATGGGTACAATGTGTGAAGCCCATTTCTGGTGTCCCCCGCCGTGATATAGCTGGAATATTGTTAAAAGCGGCGTAAAACTGAACTCACTCACTCACTCTGAATCAAAACATTACATACCCTTCATGGGAACAGAGATGTCACACCGTTCCATTATGGGTGAAACCTTTCAACAACATCTGAATTTACTCAGGTCGAGGAGACCCGCTCTTCCCACAATGCCAAGCGCGTCGTACCGGTTGTTCCGTCTGAAGCACTTCTATAGCTTCCGAGGGTAATCAGCTGAAAAACGGATTACCCGTCCTTGAAAATTCACGCGGTATCAATTTAGATAATGGTTATGCAACCATCCTTCAAAAGACACTGCTTTGGGTATGTATTTG
Source organism: Haliotis rubra (assembly GCF_003918875.1). Classification (NCBI taxonomy): domain Eukaryota; kingdom Metazoa; phylum Mollusca; class Gastropoda; order Lepetellida; family Haliotidae; genus Haliotis; species Haliotis rubra. The sequence goes on from NW_025765248.1 coordinate 1,257,082, forward strand.
TCCGTTTTGGGAGGAAGATGTACGATTCTGGAACAATGATCACCGAGACAATAGCGTTTAATTTCGGAAACTTATAATGAAGGCGTGTTATCACAGTGCATATCCTTTGTTGTCCAGGGCCTAGATTTCCGAGGCTCTCTTAGTGCTAAGATAGTCGTAAGTTAATGTTAATGTATGACACTATTGACTATCTTAGCGCTAAGAGATCTTCGAAAATCTAGGCCCTGGATCAGCCAGACTACATAGGGAAGTGTTGCCAGAATGATATCGTTGATGACATTTCTGAAACAAATTCTAGGTTTAAATTGTCATTGTGCTTTTCTATTTGACAAGAAGACGGAAATGTTTTGAGGGCATGTTGTTGACTTGCTAAAGTATAGAATAACATCAATTCAAATAGTATTCACGTGCGCGAGCCAAAATCTTCAGATATATAAGAAGATTGACCTATACTGAAAAGAATGTTTAGTTGAATACAAGTAGAGAAAAGGAGATCAGTGAAAGACAAACTTTCATGGCTGATAAAAAATATTAAAGCAATTTCACAGCGGCTTGTAAATAATCGAATCTGGACGAGACAAACGTACATGTAGGATCAGTAAAATTCTAAAGCTAGTTGTACATATCACTTTATGTAGTTGTACATATCCCTTTATGTAGTTGTACATATCACTTTATGTAGTTGTACATATCACTTTATGTAGTTGAACATATCACTTTATGCAGTTGTACAGATGACGGAATGGACATCATTAACGAATAAAACACTTTAAATCACAGTAACATGAAAACTCCAAAAGTCTGGAATATATAAACCGACATCTTACCTTACCCCAGGGTATTACGACTAGGATGTCATGTGTCAATGCCCTATTGATGCTAGAAATGTCCCTTGTGTAAATCTAATCGAAGCCTTTGAGAGTTATTCAGGGATCGGAATGAACGATCGATGATAACCTTTAACATATCAAAAGTCTTTGAGAAGTGTCAAGTTGGTTAGGTGCATAGAACATTCTTAAAACCCTAACTCCTACGTAATGTCATCCCGAACATGAATGGTACACACAAAAACGAAAGTTATATTTCCTCCAACCACCAAATACGTTTCAGAGATTGAGAACATCAATTCCAATGTGAACTTCTAATTTGCCGTTTGCCCTTCATATATCTCACTGGAAATGGCAAGGAGAGGAAGGTCAAGGTGATAGTCATATACGTCACGTCAAAGATCATGAAGGGATCATGAAGATGACCGAAAGGGTAATGAACGTCACATAGATGCTATGAAGGGAAAACGTCATAACACCAAATGCATTAAATGGTAAGTTTTCAAATAAGTGATATATCTTGTTAAGTGGGTTCTTTTTCATCGCAGGTTAAAAACCTTTTCAAATGTACACCTTGCAAATTGTGGGGATGGGTGAAAGTTGTGTTTGGGTTATTTGAACGCACCATCAAGCTTAAGGTGACGTAAAGCATGAACCTGCTGACTTATGTCCACACTACAGGAATCTGAATGTTCGAGTGATTATCCAGCACAGTGTTCACTTGTTGATCAGCCTTGTGAAACAGGGCTAATTGTCGGTGACAGCAGGGCTAATTCATAATCTCCAGGTTGGTCTTGTAGGGAGTCGAGGTAAATGTGGTCAGCATGTGGTTAAGCTGTGGCCAGCATGCCTAATATTTTGTGCTTGAAGCCGGTTTATCATATACTTGATATTGCTGGAATATTCCCAAGAGCGTCATTACGCCGCAATACTTGAATACACACGGATTGTCTGTTTTTCATTCGATTATTTACTCGCCACTATAAAATCCCGAATATTTACAACTGATGGTATCAATCGTACAGTTGTTGGTGTTGTTACTGTGGTTGAATTATTTCAGTTTCAGAAGCCTATTTCTTTTGTACTCAACCTTGCTGGAATATTGCAAAGAACTGTATGAAATAGTACTCATTTATACACTGTGGGTGTCTCATCCATAGTCGACTATTTACTCGTATATTTACTTATGATTTCGTTTTATTTGTTTCATTTTTGGGAGTATTACATCTCACCGAAATAAACCTGTTGCAGTAATCTCCTTGGATGAGTATTAACGTGGTCAGTAGGAAGTTTGTACATATGTGATGATGATTCTGGCTCGACAACAAAAACACTGTTTCAACAATGTAATTCTAAACATCAATGAGTCTACACCAACCTCTCATAACATTCATGTCTTCTCAAAAGCAAAATCAGTTTAACAAAAAACAATGACAATTTAAACCTATAAATAGTTTCAGAAATACCAGCTGCACTTAATGCTTTTGTCAACATCGCATATTTCATGGCTGAAAATCGAGATGCTCTTTAAACTATATCAGTCCAGCACTACTTCCCTATGTAGTCTGGCTAATTCATGACAACAGAGGGAAATGCAACTGTAATAACACCCTTCATTAAATGTTTCTGACATCGAACGTGGTGATTATTGTTCCAGAATCATGCATCTTTCTCTCCAAGCTGACGTTGTATGTTTCAATAGCTTTTATGTCAAGCCTTCTATAGATAGCGACTGCTCTGTGTGCAGTGCGTGCAATGCTTGCACATAAAATAAGAGATCGTGTTTGATGGTAGCAATAGATCTTGTTTATATCACCTGGATACACAAAGCATGTCTTTTGAAGGCTGCTTGCAAGCACATAACCATTATCCAAATTAATACCGTGTGAATTTTCAAGAACGGGTAATCAGTTTCTTGGCTGATTACCCTCAGAAGCTATAGAAGTGCTTCAGACAGAACAACCGGTTCGTCGAGCTTGGTATTATGGCAAGCGCGGGTCTCCCTGACCATGATAGTTCCAATGTGTCGATATGTTTAGCCCACATTGACATTTAGATACTTCAAGGAATTATTAAACATTACGTTTATAAAAGAAAGGATAACTTCGATGTTCATTTTCAATCGTGAAGACGTGACATTTCCTCAACGACATAGAGCTGGGTGCAGACAGATTTGGGGATCTCCAACGCCTAAAGTGGATCCGGTGTGTTTACCGTCTGAAATATGCAATGTTTTAACTCAGATGGAAAACGTTTCCCTTCCTGTGATCACAGAACCTGGAACGATAGGGATGACTCCCGCTTTGAAAGTGATTGAAATCTCCAGACGATCAATGGCGCAGTTAGACAGCCCTCCTTTTACATTGATCACGTTGAACGTAAATCATTATTATGTCATTTCATATCAATTCGTTGTAGGAAATAACACTGCCTCGTTGATAACAGCCATCGAGCGTCTTGAATCAATTCTCATCAGAAAGTAACTTGATGCCCACGTGCTGGGTTCCCCTTTCTAGACGCATCAAGCACTGAAGGCGTATACGGACGCCAGGAGTTAATTGCACGGAGCAAGAAATATTGCTACAGAAACGTTTCTTCAAACAGCGTTAAACTCAATTGTAGAAGTACCTCCTACACCTATGTCTAGTCTGTCAAGGGCCATCCCTTCCTACTTTGTGGCCATGAAATTATGAAACGCTGAAACAATATCATCCGCAATCAATCATTTAATGTGTCTTCTTAAATCGACATGCCCATGCAATAATTGTATTTTATAACGTTTTCAAATTAACGTCTGTCTACATCGCCCAGCCAACTGTAAGGCTGTCTGTATTCTCATAGACAGAGAATATAATTTAACGGAAAAAACATTAACAAATAGTTAGGAAATACCCTGTAATTGAGCACTATAAAATCCATTAAAGTTACATTTAACCGATTTCTCACTTGCATCAATATATTTCAGTGGGTGGCATGCATCATCCATGATCTTGCTGGAGTGACTGAAACTCTGGAGAAGACCTGTATCCTTATCACTCTGTACGAAGTTGTGGTGTCATTGCCCTCTGTGTATATATTTAGATAGGGGTCGGTTCACCTGCTGACGTAGCACAGTCACAATCGTGAATGGCAAAAGAATATGTGATGGACTAACAAATGAAACAAACAACGATTGTTCAAGAGTGCAGGGGGTGTACCTGACAAGAGTTAACTGTTTCATGCCCATTGAATGGTACAGCCAGCTAGGATGTTCATCTTTCCTGAGTATCCAGTTACTGTATTGGTGTGAAGTTACTGTTGATAGTAAATGTTCATTGTTAGGGCTTTATGAACTAAGGCGTTTGACATTGAGTGAGCAATCGATCTCTGAGCTCACTCAATCTCAAACGCCTTAGTTCATGTGACGTGATCATTTGAATATTTTCTGTCCTTTACAGTCTCGTGTAATGTTTACTATAACACTTTTCGTAAAACACACAATTAAGTCTACGTAATTATAAACCGGTCGTCATTTAACACAGACTTCATGGGACGTTGACGTGGACTCACTGATATGTTGTCATAACACTTCTCATTACTACTCCATGTCGTGTTGTGTATACTGCGAGTGGACCTCGGTATGGTACTCCAGTTGAAGGGCTCCTGTCTCAAGAAGGCGTGATCGTGTCGTGAATGTAATAACATTCGTGATAGTCAATTCATATCGACATCAGTTGATCAGACATTTAAAACAATAATATAGACTCCGAATCACGAACAGTCGCTGTCAATGTCCATCACGTCATTATTAGCGCTCAGCAGCCTCAGTGTTCCACATACACTATACCTCGTCGGTTTCCATCAGTGTCATGCTGGAAACCCATCACTGACTATGGCATCTCCATCAGAGCTCAGTGCAGATCTTCCTCCTGTCTGGCAAAACAGTTCATTACCATTACCGACTCATTTCGCAAACACAGACTGGTGCCAGGTTACATTTACTCCGTAAATTTACTCTGCACTGACTGGTGCGAAGTTGGAATTGTTCTGGGGTGTATTTTGCACAAATTTCAACAACATAACTTCTGTATCTGTAAATAATGCTGTTACATAAAATATCTTCAGTTTCTTCGTCGAAGGATCTGAACACGATAAGTTCCCACCTAAATAGATGTCCTCATTGATCGATGGTTGGCCTCAAAATTGCAATGCAGTATTTCTCCACGTTAATTATATTCACTATGACGAAAAAGACACCCCTAATTTCAGACTAATTGAAGCGGAAGTATTCCAGATCCATTGCAATTTTGATCAGATGTCAGTAACGATCCAAGAGTGGCTGAAAGGTCCTCAGCTTGACTACGATGAATAAACAGTACAATTGTGTCCATGCTTACAAGCAGCATTTGAACCACAATTCGAAATCAGCATATTTCTGATCGCATCAAGTATCTCCATGTGAAAGGGTCAACTCCAACAGCAATCAATGGGGACATGGTGTAAACGTTAAGGGTTGATCGTTTCGTCAGTATTTACGTCATTTTCCAAGCAGACTCAGTTCATGTTTATTGATACTCTACCATGTATAAGTAAAGGTTAACATCTATCAGCCAAAGTCAGAACATTCAACATTTCCCACTCTGAAGAAAGAAAAGAGACTACTGCTGCTTTCATGCCCGCTAACGCGACCATTAAGCGAAAATAGTATGCCAAACACCTCGAAAATATTATGCTTATGTCCTCAGGGACATGTGTGAAAACAACAAATCCAATCGCCGTGGAAACCTCACTAAAACTTTGTTGTTCCGCCAGGACAATGCACCTGTGTAAAGAGCTGTTGTGAAATGTGTTGTTGATGTGGCTTTAAACATATTGAGCACACTACGCAATCAGCAGGTTGGGTCCTTCCTACAATTAAAGAAAGACCTGTCTCACAAGCATGATGCACTAGTTTGATGTGATATTTATCTATCACATTGGTCACATTGATCGAAACAGGTCTGCTGCACAACACGGGTTTGGTCCAGGATAAGCGATGCAGATCTCATCACAGGGTCCACCATTTGAGACCTAACCATAGCCACACACATCTCATGCTAAATCAGTTACATGTCGAGAAAGGATTTAGATGACTGGCAACATAATCAGTTCGGATAGAACGCCTCAAAACAGAGCTCCTTTTTGCATTCTCCATCAATTTATTGTACACCGATTTTCGAGAAGGAAAATCTTATTTGAAGCAGAGCATGTTAATCTTTGAATTATTGTCAAGTATCTAAATTTGACGCATACGCCAATTTGACTGAAACCAGCGCACCTGATTGGTCATTGATAAGTGATGCAGATCAAATTACAGGGTCCATCATTTGAGACCTAACAATTGCCACACACAGCTCATGTCAAATCAGTTACATGTTGAAGAAGGATTTAGTTGACTGACAACATAGTCAGTTTGGAGAGACCGTCTCAAACCAGGCAAACACTTTAACAAACTTGATTTAAAAATCGATCCCTTATTCACCTTGTTTTAGCACTTGGAAACTCTTCACATCTTAGAATTCGATCGTTGGTACAAAGATGTTTAAATTCCAATGAGTTGAATTATTTGTCATTTGTGAGGATATAATAGTGATTGTGACTTTTACAAAATCTGAATGTTCAAGACAGAAATGTTTTAGCCAGATATATGGGCCTTTGAACTGACCTTTTGGACACGAGCAGTGGTCAGGGAATTATTTTCTATAACAAACACATATTACTTAAACATGTTACAATCTCCTCCCTAAGTACGAAAAGGCAATTTGTAATCAAGTAAATACATGTATCAATATGCTGTGTTACATCCCTTTTATGATATTCCGTGTTTATAATATTCTTCATGTCTGAAGATGCCTGGTTGGTAATTTCTTTACAATGGTCTTTGACTCAGCTGGAAGTGCCTCGGGGTTGCCAACAACTCTTCTTGATGCCTGACATCTTCCTTTGGACCCAAGTCAAAAACTCTGTTATCATACCAGGATTTCCTATCATATGTCTCACGGCAAACTGTCTCCAAAACGGAGAGATTCTTTCATCAAAACGGATCCTCTGCCAGCGACCAATACGAAAATTGATAAAATCGCCGTATTTCATTATCCCTCTATGGAATTTACTCAAGAATGTAGTGTGCCGCCCAGTGTCATCTTGGGGTCGGCTAAAGTTTCATCAAGAGGACTGGCACGACAGTCAGAGGCTTGACAGACACAAGGGATCTCATCAAGTTGTAATACACCACCCTAAAGAATGCACAGACACAAGTAATCCAGGGCCCCTATGCTTGATAGAGGTACTTTTATAGGATGTTTGCAGAGGCATCATTACAGCCGTCCATGTCATGTTAACATCCTCTCAAAGGTCCCTCAGCGTACTTCAGAAGAGGACAAAGAAGATCTGATGATTTGAACCTCAAGAAGCTAATATTACACACTGAAACGTCGATATTAGTCACTCGCAATTTCAACGACAATCATGTATGATATAAATAGGGTAGTGGATAATCCCACAGCCTCCGGCGTATCTATTTGACAAGCTTCGAATTTCCAATAATATCTCATGTCAGCACCCCAACTTCGAATAATTTTAATTTCAACGTGAATGGACTTTATTCTCGGTGGTCCCTTTAAATCAGAACCAAGCTGGGAGAATTTATTAGTTTCCATCTGCGTCCCCTCGGGATTTCGCTGCAACTTCCATCACAAGATCATGATCATCTGTTCTGTGTCAAGGTGATAGTCATATACGTCACGTGAAGGATCGCGAATAGGCCATGAAGGTGACCGAAAGGGTAATGAACGTCACACAGAAGCTGTGTACAGCAAACGTCATTACATCAAAAGCATTGGACAATGGTACGTTTCAAATAAGTGATATATGTTGTGGATTTCTTTTTATTGAAAGTAATTAACTTTGCAAAAGGACATCATTCACGTTGTGGGATGGGTGAAAGTTGTGTTCTGGTTTTGAACGCACTATTTACGCTTAAGGTGATGTAAAGCATGAAACTGCCAACTCGTGTCCAAGCTACAGGAATCTGAAGGGGTGGTGTGGTAGCCTGGTGGTTAAAGTTAAAGCCGAAAACGCGGGTTCCCCACATGGGTACAGTTTATGAAGCCCATTTCTGGTTCCCCCCGCCCTGATATTGCTGGAATATTGCTAAAAGCGGAGTAAAACTATACTCACGCACTCACTCACTGAATGTTCGAGTGAGTATCCAGCACAGTATTCACCGTATTGATTAGCCTTGTGAAACGGGGATAATTATCGTTGACAGAGCTGTGTTATGGGAAGTTTGGGTTTACTGTGGTCAGCATGTGATTAAGCTGTGGTCAGCATGTCAAATATTCCGTGTTTGATTTTATGCGGTCATGAACCATTACAACTTGTTGCTGGTTGTTTTTCAGCATTTCTTATGTACTCAAGAGCAGCAAAGATATGGCTAAACTATTGCCGATGTGACTTTAAATCTTAACTCCCTCACTCACTCAAAGAGCAGCATACAACACTACTCATTTACTCACTGTGGTTGTTTCATCCATATTGGATTATTTACTCGTTTATTTACTAACGCTTTTCTTTATTTGTTCAGTTTTATGAGTATCACCAAACTAAACCTCTTTCAGTAATCTTCTTGGATGAGTAGTCACGTGGTGTCCGAGCAGGTCAGTCGTAAGTTCGTACATACCTGTGATGATTCTGGCTCATGCACAAAGTCACTGTTTCAACAGCGTAATTCTAAACATCAGTGCGTCCACACCAACCTCTCATAACATTCATGTCTTCTTCTCAAAGACAAGACCCGTGAAGATCAGGGGGTACAATAGGTCTTCAGCAACCCATGCTTGCCACAAAAGGCGACTATGCTTGTCGTAAGAGCCGACTAACAGGATCGGGTGGTCAGGCTCGCTGACTTGGTTGACACATGTCATCGGTTCCCAATTGCGCAGATCGATGCTCATGCTGTTGATCACTGGATTGTCTGGTCCAGACTCGATTATTTACAGACCGCCGCCATCTAGCTGGAATATTGCTGAGTGTGGCGTAAAACTAAACTCACTCACTCTCAAAGACAAAATTAGTTTAATAAAGCAAAATTACATTTCTCAAATATAATTAGCTTCATGTCAGCTGCACTTAATGCCTTTGTCAACATCGCATAGTTCATGACTGAAAATCGAGATGTTCTTTAACGATATCATTCCAGCAGCACGTCCCTATGTAGTCTGGCTTATCCAGGCCAACAGAGGGAAATGCACCGATGATAACACTCCCTTCATTATACGTCTCTGACATCAAACGTGCTGATTATTGTTCCGGAATCGTGAGTTCTCCAAACCAAACTGACATAAAGACGTTGTATGGCGGCAGCTTCAATAGCTTTTATGTCAAGCCTTCGATAGATAGCGACTGCTCTGTGTGCAGTGCGTGCAATGCTTGCGCATAAAATAGGAGATCCGGTTTGATGGTACCAATAGATCTTATTTGTATCACCTGGATACACAAAACATGTCTTTTGAAGGCTGCCTGCAAGCACATAACCATTATCCAAATTAATACCGTGTGAATTTTCAAGAACGGGTAATCAGTTTCTTGGCTGATTACCCTCAGAAGCTATAGAAGTTCTTCAGACGGAACAACCAGTATGTCGCGCTTGGCATTATGGGAAGCATGTGTCTCCCTGACCAACATAGTTCCAAATAAACGATATTTTTAGCCCACATTGACATTTAGATACTTCAAGGAATTATTAAACATTACGTTTATAAAAGAAAGGATAACTTTGATGTTCATTTTCAATCGTGAAGACGTGACATTTCCTCAACGATAGAGCTGGGTACAACCAGATTTGGGGATCTCCAACGCCTAAAATGGATCCGGTGTGTCTATCGTTTACCGTCTGAAACATGCAGTGTTTTAACTCAGATGGAAAACGTTTCCCTTCCTGTGATCACGGAGCCTGGAACGGTAGGGATGACTCCCGCTTTGAAAGTGATTGAGACAGCCCTCTTTTTACATTGATCACGTTGAACGTAAATCATTATTATGTCATTTCATATCAGTTCGTTATAGGAAATAACACTGCCTCGTTGATTACAGTCATCGAGCGTCTTGAATCAATTCTCATCAGAAAGTAACTTGATGCCCACGTGCTGGGCTCCCCTTTCTAGACGCATCAAGCACTGAAGGCGTATACGAACGCCAGGAGTTAATTGCACGAAGCAAGAAATATTGCTACAGAAACGTTTCTTCAAACAGCGTTAAACTCAATTGTAGAAGTACCTCCTACACCTATGTCTAGTCTGTCAAGGGCCATCCCTTCCTACTTTGTGGCCATGAAATGATGAAACGCTGAAACAATATCATCCGCAATCAATCATTCAATTTGTCTTCTTAAATCGGCATGCCCATGCAATAATTGAATTTTATAACGTTTTCAAATTAACGTCTGTCTGCATCGCCCAGCCAACTGTAAGGCTGTCTGTATTCTCATAGATAGAGAATATAATTTAACGGAAAAAAACATTAAGAGATAGTTAGGAAATACCCTGTAATTGAGCAGTATGAAATTCATGAAGGTTACATTTAACCGATTTCTCACTTGCATCAATATAATTCAGTGGGCGGCATGCATGATCCATGATCTTGCTGGAGTGACTGAAACTCTGGAGGTGACGTCATTGCCCTCTGTGTATATATTTAGATAGGGGTCGGTTCACCTGCTGACGTAGCACAGTCACAATCGTGAATGGCAAAAGAATGTGTGATTGACTAACAAATGAAACAAACAACGATTGTTCAAGAGTGCAGAGGATGTAACTGACAAGAGTTAACTGACATATGAAACAAGCCTGTTTCGTGCCCATTGAATGGTACAGCCAGCTGGGATGTTCCTCTTTTCCTGAGTATCCAGTTACTGTATTGGTGTGAAGTTACTGTTGATAGTAAATGTTCATTGTTAGGGCTTTATGAACTAAGACGTTTGAGATTGAGTGAGTTGGGCTCAATGCCGCCTTGAACTGCATTTCAGTTGTATCACTGCATCAATGTGTGCAGACATTTACCTCTTTAGTGAAAACACGGGTATGGTGCGGACAAAGTATACCCACGGCGAAATGGGGCTCGAACCCTTGAGTATATGTTTGAAGTTAATACGATATTTCCCTGTGACGTCAGCTGACCCCACATGACCTCCACATGACCCGCAGCTGATCAGTTTGTCTGTGTAAGTACACAATCAGTTAACGTCACAACATAAACAACCTGGAGCCCGTGACGACTCTGGCGTGATCATTTAAACATTTTCTGTCCTTTACAGTCTCGTATAATGTTGACTATAACACTTTTCGTAAAACACACAATTAAGTCTACTTAATTATAAACCGGTCGCCATTTAACATAAACTTGATGGGACGTTGACGTGGACTCACTCATATGTTGTGATAACACTTCTCATTACGACTCCATGTCGTGTTGTGTATACTGCGAGTGGACCTCGGTATGGTACTCCAGTTGAAGGGCTCCTGTCTCAAGAAGGCGTGATCGTGTCGTGAATGTAATAACATTCGTGATAGTCAATTCATATCGACATCAGTTGATCAGATATTTAAAACAATAATATAGACTCCGAATCACGAGCAGTTGCTGTCAATGTCCATATGTCATTATTAGCGCTCAGCAGCCTCAGTGTTCCACATCGACATACCTCGTCGGTTTCCATCAGTGTCATGCTGGAAACCCATCTTTGACTATGGCATCTCCATCAGAGATCAGTGCAGATCTTCCTCCTGTTTGGCAAAACAGTTCATTACCATTTCCCACTGATTTCGCAAACCATAGACTGGTGCCAGGTTCCATTTACTCTGGGGTGTATTTAACACAAATTTCAACAACATAACTTATGTATCTGTAAATAATGCTGTAACATAAAATATCTTCAGTTTCTTCGTCGAACGACCTGAACACGATAAGTTCCCAACTAAATAGATGTCCTCATTGAGCAATGGTTGGCCTCCAAATTGCAATGCACTATTTCTCCATGACGACGATTCTCTATGACGAAAAAGGCAGCCCTAACTTCACACTACTTGAAGCGGAAGTATTTCAGATCCATTGCAATTTTCCATTTTCCAAGCAGACTCAGTTCATGTTTATTGATACTCTACCATGTATAAGTAAAGGTTAGCCACTATCAGCCAAAGTCAGAACATTCAACATTTCAGACTCTGAAGAAAGAAAAGAGAAAACTGCTGTTTTCATGCCTGCGAACGCGACCATTAAGCGAAAATAGTATGCCAAACACCTCGAAAGTATAATTCTTATGTCCTCAGGGACATGTGTGAAAACAACAAATCCAATCGCCGTGGAAACCTCACTAAAACTTTGTTGTTCCACCAGGACAATGCACCTGTGTAAAGAGCTGTTGTGAAATGTGTTGTGGATGTGGATTTAAACATATTGAGCACACTACGCAATCAGCAGGTTGGGTCCTTCCTGAAATTACAGAAAGACCTGTCTCATAAGCATGATGCACTAGTTTGATGCAGTATTTATCTATCACATTGGCCACAGTGTTCGAAACAGGTCTGCTGCACAGCATGGGTTTGGTCCAGGAAAAGTGACACAGCTCTCATCACAGGGTCCACCATTTGAGACCTAACCATAGCCACACATATCTCAGCCAAATCAGGTACATCTCGAGAAAGGATTTAGATGACTTAGAACATAATCAGTTCGGATAGAACGCCTCAAACAAGAGCTCCTTATTGCATTCTCCATCAATTTGGTGTACACCGATTTTCGAGAAGGAAAATCTTATTTGAAGCAGAGCATGTTAATCTTTGAAATATCATCAAGTATCTGATTTTAAAATTTGACGCATACGCCAAATTGACTGAAACCAGCGCAACTGATGAGTCCATGATAAGCGATGCAAATCTCATTACAAGGTCCATCATTTGAGAGCTAACAATTGCCACACACAGCTCATGTCAAATCAGTTACATGTTGAAGAAGGATTTAGTTGACTGACAACATAATCGGTTTGGAGAGACCGTCTCAAACCAGGTACATCTCGAGAAAGGATTTAGATGACTTAGAACATAATCAGTTCGGATAGAACGCCTCAAACAAGAGCTCCTTATTGCATTCTCCATCAATTTATGTACACCGATTTTCGAGAAGGAAAATCTTATTTGAAGCAGAGCATGTTAATCTTTGAAATATCATCAAGTATCTGATTTTAAAATTTGACGCATACGCCAAATTGACTGAAACCAGCGCAACTGATGAGTCCATGATAAGCGATGCAAATCTCATTACAAGGTCCATCATTTGAGACCTAACCATAGCCACACATATCTCAGCCAAATCAGGTACATCTCGAGAAAGGATTTAGATGACTTAGAACATAATCAGTTCGGATAGAACGCCTCAAACAAGAGCTCCTTATTGCATTCTCCATCAATTTATGTACACCGATTTTCGAGAAGGAAAATCTTATTTGAAGCAGAGCATGTTAATCTTTGAAATATCATCAAGTATCTGATTTTAAAATTTGACGCAATTATCCAGCACAGTATTCCCCGTATTGATTAGCCTTGTAAAACGGGGATAATTATCGTTGACAGAGTTGTGTTATGGGGAGTCAGATTACTGTGGTCAGCCTGTGGTAAAGCTGTGGTCAGCATGCCAAATATTCCGTGTTTGACTACATGCGGTCATGAACCATTACAACTTGTTGCTGGTTTTTTTTCAGTTTTCAGAAGCCTATTTCTTATGTACTCAACCTTGCTGGAATATTGCAAAGAGCAGCATGAAACACTACTCATTTATAAACTTTCATCCATATTGGATTATTTACTCGTTTATTTACTTACTTTGTTGTTTCATTTGTTCAGTTTTATGAGTATCACCAAACTAAACCTGTTTCAGTAATCTTCTTGGATGAGAAATCACGTGGTGTCCGAGCAGGTCAGTAGCAAGTTCATACATACCTGTGATGATTCTGGCTCATGCACAAAATCACTGTTTCAACGTTAACAAAGTAATTCTAAACATTCAATGAGTCCACACCAACCTCTCATAACATTCATGTCTTCTTCTCAAAAACAAAATTAGTTTATTAAAGCAAAATTACATTTCTCAAATATAATTAGCTTCATGTCTGCTGTACTGAATGCTTTTGTTAACATCTAATAGTTAATGACTGAAAATCGAGATGTTCTTTAACGATATCAATCCAGCAACAGTTCCTTATGCAGTCTGGCTAATCCAGAAATAACAGACGCCAATGCACCGATGTTAATACTCCCTTCATTATAGGTTTCTGACATCAAACGTGGTGATTTTTGTTCTGAAATCGTGAGTTCTCCGAACCAAACTGACATAAAGACGTTGTATGGAGGCAGCTTCAACAGCTTTTATGTCAAGCCTTCAATAGATAGCGACTACTCTGTGTGCAGTGCGTGCAATGCTTACGCATAAAATAGGAGATCGTGTTTGATGGTAGCAATAGATCTTATTTATATCACCTGGATACACAAAGCATGTCTTTTGAAGGCTGCCTGCAAGCATATGACCATTATCCAAATTAATACCGTGTGAATTTTCAAGAACGGGTAATCAGTTTCTTGGCTGATTACCCTCAGAAGCTATAGAAGTTCTTCAGACGGAACGACTGGTATGTCGCGCTTGGCATTATGGGAAGCATGTGTCTCCCCGACCAGGATAGTTCCAAATAATCGATATTTTTAGCCAACATTGACATTTAGATACTTCAAGGGAATTGTAAAACGTTACGTCTATAAAAGAAAGGATAAGTTCTAAGTTCATTTTCAATCGTGAAGACGTGACAATTCATCAACGACATAGAGCTGAGTAAAACCAGATTTGGGGATCTCCAACGCCTAAAATGGATCTGGTGTGTCTATCGTTTACCGTCTGAAATATGCAATGTTTTAACTCAGATGGAAAACATTTCCCTTCCTGTGATCACGGAACCTGGAACGGTAGGGATGAATCCCGCTTTGAAAGCGATTGGAATCCCCTGACGATCAATGGCCCAGTTAGACAGCTCTCCTTTTACATTGGTCACATTGAACGTAAATCATTATTATGTCATTTCATATCAATTCGTTGTGGGAAATAACACTGCCCCGTTGATTACAGCCATCGAGCGTCTTGAACCAATTCTCATCAGAAAGTAACTTGATGCCCACGTGCTGGGCTCCCCTTTCTAGACGCATCAAGCACTGAAGGCGTATACGGACGCCAAGAGGTAATTGCACGGAGCAAGAAATATTGCTACAGAAACGTTTCTTCAAACAGCGTTAATCTCAATTGTAGAAGTACCTCCTACACCTATGTCTAGTCTGTCAAGGACCATCCCTTCCTACTTTGTGGCCATGAAATGATGACGCGACGAAACAAAATCATCCGCAATCATTATACAATTTGCCTACTTAAATCGACATGCCCATTCAATAATTGTATTTTATAACGTTTTCAAATTAACGTCTGTCTACATCGCCCAGCCAACTGTAAGGCTGTCTGTATTCTCATAGATAGAGAATATAATTTAACGGAAAAAACATTAACAAATAGTTAGGAAATACCCTGTAATTGAGCAGTATGAAATCCATTAAAGTTAAATTTAACCGATTTCTCACTTGCATCAATACAATTCAGTGGGCGGCATTGCATGATCCATGATCTTGCTGGACTGACTGAAACTCTGGAGGTGACGTCATTGCCCTCTGTGTATATATTTAGATAGGGGTCGGTTCACCTGCTGACATAGCATAGTCACAATCGTGAATGGCAAAAGAATGTGTGATGGACTAACAAATGAAACAAACAACGATTGTTCAAGACTGCAGAGGGTGTAACTGACAAGAGTTAACTGACATATGAAACAAACCTGTTTCTTGCCCATTGAATGGTACAGCCAGCTGGGATGTTCCTCTTTCCTGAGTATCCAGTTACTGTATTAGTGTGAAGTTACTGTTGATCGTAAATGTTCATTGTTAGGGCTTTATGAATTAAGGCGTTTGAGATGCCGCCTTGAACAGTATTTTAGTTATATCACTTCATCAATGTGTGCAGACATTTACCTCTTTATTGAAAACATGAGTATGGTGCGGACAAAGTATACCCACGGCGAAATGGGGCTCGAACTCATGATTATAGGTTTGAAGTTAATACGATATTTCCCTGTGACGTCAGCTGACCCCACATGACTTCCACATGACCCGCAGCTGATCAGGTTGTCTGTGTAAGTACACAATCAGTTAACGTCACAACATAAACAACCTGGAGCCCGTGACGACTCTGACGATAGCATTTAAAATATGTTCTGTCCTTTACAATCTCGTATAATGTTTACTATTACACTTTTCGTAAAACACACAATTAAGTCTTAATTAATTATGAACCGGTTGTCATTTAACGTAAACTTGATGGGACGTTGACGTGGACTCACTGATATATTGTGATAACACTTCTCATTACAACTCCATGTCGTGTTGTGTATACTGCGAGTTGTCCTCGGTATGGTACTCCAGTTGACGGGCTCCTGTCTCAAGTAGGCGTGATCGTGCCGTGAATGTTATAACATTCGTGATAGTCAGTTCATATCGACATCAGTTGATCAGACGTTGATGATCCATGATCTTGCTGGACTGACTGAAACTCTGGGAAAGACTCGTATCCTTATCACTCTGTACGAAGTTGTGACGTCATTGCCCTCTGTGTATATATTTAGATAGGGGTCGGTTCACCTGCTGACGTAGCACAGTCACAATCGTGAATGGCAACACAAACAACCAGGAGCCAGTGACGACTCTGACGTGATCATTTAAAATATTTTCTGTCCTTTGCAGTCTCGTATAATGTTTACTATTACACTTTTCGTAAAACACACAAATAAGTCTACTTAATTATAAACCGGTTGTCATTTAATACAAACTTGATGGGACGTTGAAGTGGACTCACTGATATGTTGTCATAACACTTCTCATTACAACTCCATGCCGTGTTGTGTATACTGCGAGTGGACCTCGGTATGGTACTCCAATTGACGGGCTCCTGTCTCAAGTAGGCGTGCTCGTGCCGTGAATGTAATAACGGTCGTGATAGTCAATTCATATCGACATCAGTTGATCAGAAATTTAAAATCAATAATATAGACTCCGAATCACGAGCAGTCTCTGTCAATGTCCATCACGTCACTATTAGCGCTCAGCAGCCTCAGTGTTCCACATACACACTTCGTCGGTTTCCATCAGTGTCATGCTGGAAACCCATCACTGACTTTGGCATCTCCATCTGAGCTCAGTGCAGATCTTCCTCCTGTCATTACCATTCCCGACTCATTTCGCAAACCACAGACTGGTGCCAGGTTACATTTACTCCGTAAATTTACTCTGCACTGACTGGTGCGAAGTTGGAATTGTTCTGGGGTGTATTTTGCACAAATTTCAACAACATAACTTATGTATCTGTAAATAATGCTGTTACATTAAATATCTTCAGTTTCTTCGTCGAAGGATCTGAACACGATAAGTTCCCACCTAAATAGATGTCCTCATTGAGCGATGGTTGGCCTCAAAATTGCAATGCAGTATTTCTCCACGTTAATTATATTCACTATGACGAAAAAACACAGCCCTAATTTCAGTCTAATTGAAGCGGAAGTATTTCAGATCCATTGCAATTTTGATCTGATGTCAGTAACGATCCAAGGGTGGCTGAAAGGTCCTCAGTTTGACTACGAAGAATAAACAGTATAATCGTGTCCATGCTTACAAGCAGCATTTGAACCACAATTCGAAATCAGCATACATGTATTTCTGATCGCTTCAACTATCTCCATGTGAAAGGGTAAACTCCAACAGCAATCAATGGGGACATAGTGTAAACGTTAAGGGTTGATCGTTTCGTCAGTATTTACGTCATTTTCCAAGCAGACTCAGTTCATGTTTATTGATACTCTACCATGTATAAGTAAAGGTTAACATCTATCAGCCAAAGTCAGAACATTCAACATTTCCCACTCTGAAGAAAGAAAAGGGACTACTGCTGCTTTCATGCCCGCTAACGCAACCATTAAGCGAAAATAGTATGCCAAACACCTCGAAAACATTATGCTTATGTCCTCAGGGACATGTGTGAAAACAACAAATCCAATCGCCGTGGAAACCTCACTAAAACTTTGTTGTTCCGCCAGGACAATGCACCTGTGTAAAGAGCTGTTGTGAAATGTGTTGTGGATGTGGCTTAAACATATTGAGCACTCTACGCAATCAGCAGGTTGGATCCTCCCTAAAGTTATAGAAAGACCTGTCTCACAAGCATGATGCACTAGTTTGATGTGATATTTATCTATCACATAGGCCACATTGATCGAAACAGGTCTGCTGCACAACACGGGTTTGGTCCAGGATAAGCGATGCAGATCTCACCACAGGGCCCACCATTTGAGACCTAACCATAGCCACACACATCTCATGCCAAATCAGTTACATGTCGAGAAAGGATTTAGATGACTGGCAACATAATCAGTTCGGATAGAACGCCTCAAAACAGAGCTCCTTTTTGCATTCTTCATCAATTTATTGTACACCGATTTTCGAGAAGGAAAATCTTATTTGAAGCAGAGCATGTTAATCTTTGAAATATCATCAAGTATCTAAATTTGACGCATACGCCAATTTGACTGAAACCAGCGCACCTGATTGGTCATTGATAAGCGATGCTCATCAAATTACGGGGTCCATCATTTGAGACCTAACAATTGCCACACACAGCTCATGTCAAATCAGTTACATGTTGAAGAAGGATTTAGTTGATTGACAACATAGTCAGTTTGGAGAGACCGTCTCAAACCAGGCAAACACTTTAACAAACTTGATTTAAAAATCGATCCCTTATTCACCTTGTTTTAGCACTTGGAAACTCTTCACATCTTAGAATTCGATCGTAGGTACAAAGATGTTTAAATTCCAATGAGTTGAATTATTTGTCATTTGTGAGGATATAATAGTGATTGTGACTTTTACAAAATCTGAATGTTCAAGACAGAAATGTTTTAGCCAGATATATGGGCCTTTGAACTGACCTCTGGGACACGAGCAGTGGTCAGGGAATTATTTTCTACAACAAACATATATTACTTAAACATGTTACAATCTCCTCCCTAAGTACGAAAAGGCAATTTGTAATCATGTAAATACATGTATCAATATGCTGTGTTACATCCCTTTTATGATATTCCGTGTTTATAATATTCTTCATGTCTGAAGATGCCTAGTTGGTAATTTCTTTACAATGGTCTTTGACTCAGCAGCAAGTGCCTCGGGGTTGCCAACAACTCTTCTTGATGCCTGACATCTTTCTTTGGACCCAAGTCAAAAACTCTGTTATCATACCAGGATTTCCTATCATATGTCTCACGGCAAACTGTATCCAAAACGGAGAGATTCTTTCATCAAAACGGATCCTCTTCCAGCGACCAATACGAAAATTGATAAAATCGCCGTATTTCATTATCCCTCTATGGAATTTACTCAAAGAATGTAGTGTGCCGCCCAGTGTCATCTTGGGGTCGGCTAAAGTTTCATCAAGAGGACTGGCACGACAGTCAGTGGCTTGACAGACACAAGGGATCTCATCAAGTTGTAATACACCACCCGAAAGAATGCACAGACACAAGTAATCCAGGGCCCCTATGCTTGATGGAGGTACTTTTATAGGATGTCTGCAGAGGCATCATTACAGCCGTCCATGTCATGTTAACATCCTCTCAAAGGTCCCTCAGCGTACTTCAGAAGAGGACAAAGAAGATCTGATGATTTGAACCTCAAGAAGCTAATATTACACACTGAAACGTCGATATTAGTCATTCGCAATTTCCAAGACAATCATGTATGATACAAATAGGGTAGTGGATAATCCCACAGCCTCCGGCGTATCTTTTTGACAAGCTTCGAATTTCCAATAATATCGCATGTCAGCACCCCAACTTCGAATAATTTTAATTTCAACGTGAATGGACTTTATTCTCGGTGGTCCCTTTAAATCAGAACCAAGCTGGGAGAATTTATTAGTCACCATCTGCGTCCCCTCGAGATTTCGCTGCAACTTCCATCACAAGATCATGATCATCTGTTCTGTGTCAAGTTGATAGTCATATAGGTCACATGAAGGATCGTGAATGGGCCATGAAGGTGACCGAAAGGGTAATGAACGTCAAACAGAAGCTGTGTACGGCAAACGTCATTACATCAAATGCATTGGACAATGGTACGTTTTCAAATAAGTGATATATGTTGTGGATTTCTTTTTATTGAAAGTAAGTAACTTTGCAAAAGGACATCTTTCACGTTGTGGGATGGGGGAAAGTTGTGTTCTGGTTTTTGAACGCACTATTTACGCTTAAGGTGATGTAAAGCATGAAACTGCCAACTCGTGTCCAAGCTACAGGAATCTGAAGGGGTGGTGTGGTAGCCTGGTGGTTAAAGTTAAAGCCGAAGACGCGGGTTCCCCACATGGGTACAGTTTATGAAGCCCATTTCTGGTTCCCCCCGCCCTGATATTGCTGGAATATTGCTAAAAGCGGAGTAAAACTATACTCACGCACTCACTCACTGAATGTTCGAGTGAGTATCCAGCACAGTATTCACCGTATTGATTAGCCTTGTGAAACGGGGATAACTATCGTTGACAGAGCTGTGTTATGGGAAGTTTGGGTTTACTGTGGTCAGCATGTGATTAAGCTGTGGTCAGCATGCCAAATATTCTGTGTTTGATTTTATGCGGTCATGAACCATTACAACTTGTTGCTGGTTGTTTTTTCAGCTTTCAGAAGCCTATTTCTTATGTACTCAAGAGCAGCAAAGATATGGCTAAACTATTGCCGATGTGACTTTAAATCTTAACTCCCTCACTCACTCAAAGAGCAGCATACAACACTACTTATTTACTCACTGTGGTTGTTTCATCCATATTGGATTATTTACTCGTTTATTTACTAACGTTTTTCTTTATTTGTTCAGTTTTATGAGTATCACCAAACTAAACCTCTTTCAGTAATCTTCTTGGATGAGTAGTCACGTGGTGTCCGAGCAGGTCAGTCGTAAGTTCGTACATACCTGTGATGATTCTGGCTCAAGCACAAAGTCACTGTTTCAACAGCGTAATTCTAAACATCATTGCGTCCACACCAACCTCTCATAACATTCATGTCTTCTTCTCAAAGACAAGACCCGTGAAGATCAGGGGTACAATAGGTCTTCAGCAACCCATGCTTGCCACAAAAGGCGACTATGCTTGTCGTAAGAGCCGACTAACAGGATCGGGTGGTCAGGCTCGCTGACTTTGTTGACACATGTAATCGGTTCCCAATTGCGCAGATCGATGCTCATGCTGTTGATCACTGGATTGTCTGGTCCAGACTCGATTATTTACAGACCGCCGCCATCTGGCTGGAATATTGCTGAGTGTGGCGTAAAACTAAACTCACTCACTCTCAAAGACAAAATTAGTTTAATAAAGCAAAATTACATTTCGTAAAAGACGTTGTATGGAGGCAGCTTCAACAGCTTTTATGTCAAGCCTTCGATAGATAGCGACTACTCTGTGTGCAGTGCGTGCAATGCTTGCACATAAAATAGGAGATCGTGTTTGATGGTAGCAATAGATCTTGTTTATATCACCTGGATACACAAAGCATGTCTTTTGAAGGCTGCCTGCAAGCACATAACCATTATCCAAATTAATACCGTGTGAATTTTCAAGAACGGGTAATCAGTTTCTTGGCTGATTACCCTCAGAAGCTATAGAAGTTCTTCAGACTGAACGACCGGTATGTCGCGCTTTGCATTATGGGAAGCATGTGTTCTAAATGATCGATATTTTTAGCCAACATTGACATTTAGATTCTTCAAGGGAATTGTAAAACGTTACGTTTATAAAAGAAAGGATATAAGTTTTAAGTTCATTTTCAATCGTGAAGACGTGACAATTCATCAACGACATAAAACTGAGAAAAAACAGTTTTGGGGATCTCCTACGCCTAAAATAGATCCGGTGTGTCTATCGTTCACCGTCTGAAATATGCAATGTTTTAATTCAGATGGAAAACATTTCCCCTCTTGTGATCACGGAACCTGGAACGGTAGGGATGAATCCCGCTTTGAAAGTGATTGGAATATCCTGACGATCAATGGCCCAGTTAGGCAGCCCTCCTTTTACATTGATCACGTTGAACGTAAATCATTATTATGTCATTTCATATCAATTCGTTGTGGGAAATAACACTGCCCCGTTGATTACAGCCATCGAACGTCTTGAATCAATTCTCATCAGAAAGTAACTTGATGCCCACGTGCTGGGCTCCCCTTTCTAGACGCATCAAGCACTGAAGGCGTATACGGACGCCAGGAGTTAATTGCACGAAGCAAGAAATATTGCTGCAGAAACGTTTCTTCAAACAGCGTTAAACTCAATTGTAGAAGTACCTCCTACACCTATGTCTAGTCTGTCAAGGGCCATCCGTTTCTACCTTGTGGCCATGAAATGATGAAACGACGAAACAATATCATCCGCAATCAATCATTCAATTTGTCTTCTTAAATCGACATGCCCATGCAATCATTGTATTTTATAACGTTTTCAAATTAACGTCTGTCTACTTCGCCCAGCCAACTGTAAGGCTGTATGTATTCTTATAGATAGAGAATGTAATTTACCAAGAAAAACACTCAGCTAGGAAATACCCTGCAACTGTAATCCATTAAAGTCCATATGAAGAACGTTTAAATGATTTCTCACTAACATCTGTATAATTCAGTGGGTGGCATTGCATGATCCATGATCTTGCTGGAGTCTGATGATTCGACCTTTGTTTTTGTCACTTTGGGAGTTACTCCCTTAGTAATCCGTCCTGCCGAGGCATAATATTGAACTGGTTCTGGAAGTGTGTGTGTGTGTGTGTGTGTGTGTGTGTGTGTGTGTGTGTGTGTGTGTGTGTGTGTGTGTGTGTGTGTGTCTGTTTGTTTGTTTATTAACGCCGCGCTCAGCAATCCAAAGATCAATATCATAAGCATCGATCTACGCAAATGGGCCTCGATGACATGTGCTTCTGAAAGTGGATTCCACTCACTCGATACAATACAGTCGAACCCTGATGTATTTGAATCAAATATTAATTAGGAAATAATGTTAAATATCCCATTAATAAAGACAAACAGCTTATGTGGACAGTTTGAAGATGATGGACAGACGCCTTTATAGATCACAGTACAACTTTAACAAGCAACTACGTGTAGTGAGACTGTAGATTCAGAACCTGACCCAGTGGGACCCAAGACTTGCTGCATTTAGGACGATGACATTGGAAGAACTACTGGGAGCAAAACTGTTATAGTTTAGGGACTGTGAGACAGACCAACGTTGATGTATGGAGGGAGCGATTTATCTATACACTGAGGCATTTTACCCCTATATTACACAACGCTTCCTTAATTACCAAACTTTACAATGCCATTGTTCAAGGTCAAGTTAGTGTGTGTTTCGCGCACAGAGTAAAGGTGACACATAGTTGCACATGACGTCATTAACTGGTGTGCACATATTTACACCGGGAACGGTTGCACAAGGAGCCTAGTCATAACAGTGCATTGCGTAAAGTATGTAACGAGACATCAACCGTGATATAAACTGAAGGAGAAAAGAAAGTATACATCTATTTTGATGAAACAAACATACGATCGTGATGTATTTGATACCGGCATCACAGTTGTATTTTTGGACGTTTTGGAGTTTTTTTCGAAATAGTACCGTTGTGATAACCTTCATAATTTATTGGTCAAATTCAATTTTCAAGTTTATACTTTCTTTCGTCTTGCAGTTTAGGGTCAGTGTTCAAGATAAATTCTTGTATATCAAGGAAATAGCGTATACGGATAAATATCATATCAAATGTGGGCCTATACACAGCTCCATGCAGCAGTTAGTATGAGTTTGAAGTTTGGGGTTGGCCTCACCGCAATGAGGCTGAAGAAACGGACCTGACCATAATGAAGTAATCAATGGTTATTTGATTGATTTACGCGGAGAGGTATTTCCTAGTTGCTTCCATTCCCCTCAAAAGCTACTGAGTTGGGGGTCTTCAGAGCTTGTGATTGGATTTGAAGCTAATTTGATCACTGATAACATTTTGAATACGCGCAAGGATTGTCGCTTTCTTGCAAGTCCTGATAAAAACATTTACTTAAAGCTAGTGATTTCATTTTATGGGACACCCTAACGTTTAACCCACTTATTCCAACAAGATTTAGACGCTGCATACTGCTAACTAGATTTAGGTGAGTTTTATTACAGACGCTGCCTGACCGCAATGCATGATGGGAACGGGATTTGTAGAGATATGGCCGCGGCAACGACGTTGTTGCTCAGCATACAAAGGGGAAGGAACGATAAAATTACCGTGTCCAGAAATAAAATTAGTACGCTGTTTAGGAAAGTCTGCGAAAATATGACTGTAGTAATTTAGTGTAAAGGCACCTTTGTGGCCCCAAATCGGTTAAGCCTTTAATTGATAAAGGGAAAGGGACGAGGCTAGCGCTGTTTTATTATAGAGGCGTGGGGCGGTTTCTAAACTCCCCTGCGATAGAGACGAGGCATTAGTTAGATGTATATGTCTGGTCCAGTGCAATAAAACACACGAATCGTGACACGCACGCTACAATATATACCCCGGTCGGGAGACGTCTTTTTATTCTGTCGGAGTTCGTCAACTGCAATATGACCTTGCCCATTACGTCGGAGAATAAAGAAACCCTGACTAAATCGAAAGGAATAACGCACAGCGTTAGATGGTGAAATGGTGCCATTATGCGTATATTGTATATAGAATATGTACATTTAGGGGCAATTGGTTAGAGTTTTAGAAGAATGATGTGTCTGGTCCGTTTGTGGTGGTCTTTAGATATCATGCCTAAAATGCCATTAATGATAATTAACTTGTAAAATGGTAACCTATTCTATTATGACTTTCTTCTTACTCATATCGTAAAGGCGCAAATGGGACCTGTCGGTTATTGTGCTGCCACGTGTATACTGCTTCACTCAGCTTGGCCAAAATTGTTGATCTTGGATATGAGTCTACGATCTTGGTCCCCAAACACTATAATTCGGAAAATCCTAGTTTTCTGTCTTCGTATAAAGTTATCAAATCTGAGAAGTCGTGTTTATGTTTGTTTGGCATGAGTAAGATCGAAGTTGATTCAACATGTGAAAAGTCAGAAAATGGTTCTGGACAATGTACATTTTGTACAAGCAAGTGATATCGAGCTAGTGTATCTGGGTCGGCGTAAGACTAAACTCACTCACTCTAAGGTGAAACTGGTTTTGGGAAGTAACAACCTTGCGATGGTGTATTAGTTGGTAGTAGCTTTGCATTACATGGTGGACAGGACCACATGCATTTGTGCAGGGGACTAACCTCATCATTACATAATTGTCAAAGTGAAGATGAAGGTATCTAATATACGGTAAACAAATGTCTGAAACAAACTGGGGATGTCTCGAGCATCGCTGACTGGACCACAAAGTCTCAGCCTATGAACATTTTGACAATCCTTAAAGATGCGTTGTAAAAGTGTCCGAAATTTGGCATGGCAGAATACCGCACTAACCAATAATGTCAGCCGTCCACACCAGGCGGAGATAGATGACTATAATCTCTTGAATAAACGCCTACCTTGAGTTTACGACGGTCTGACAGTCTCACGAAATTAAAGAACCACTAAACTTTGTTTTTTTGTTACTCTTTTAACCATTACATATGAAAGATTTGTGGTTAGTCTTATGCGGAACACCAAATTTATTCTTTAAAAACTTGTGGTTAATTAATACCGAGCGATTAAAAGTGGCCAAAAAAGTCGCCTGCTTCCCTCTCGCCCGCCAACGAAACCACAGACAGGTTACGTAACTCTGTCGCCAGAGCACTGCAGTGACGTCATATGAGGAACGATTTTCAGTTAGTTGTATAGAAAGTGTGTAGCACGCTCATCATTTTGATGATTTCTCGACATGAACGACGACATGCCGAATCGTTGCTTTGTCGTCAATTGCTCCTAGGGGTCGGGTGATGGTGTCACCATGCACAGATTTCCACAGGATCCCGCAGTTCGTGCTAAATGGGTTATGTTTGTGAGTGCGAAGCGAGCGTTGTGGAAGCCTGAAACGATATCTTACTTGTGTTCAGATCGCTTCACGGAAGTTAAAGAATCAAAACTACTTACTAGTTATAGTAAAATATGTATATGATTGATGACCATAAAGATTTTCCATAACACAACTTGTAACATAACGATTTCTTCCTCGGAAGTGAGGTTGTGGTCGAAGTAACAATAATATTGTAAGTAGTATTATATTGACACCCACCTCGCTGCCAGGAGAGAAATTGTTATGTTATACGCTATGTCATGCAAAATCCTATTGGCCATCAATAAAATACATATTTTACTACCAGTAGAAAGTAGTTTTGATTTTGTAACTCGGTGAAAACAAACCTAAATAGCATTTATCCACAGACTGGCGGATGTTCCCGACAGGGCGCCGCCATTTTTGAAAATCGTAAAGTCTGTTAGAATTAATGAGATTATAGTTTGTTTTCATCAAGTTAGAAAATCAAAACTACTTTCTACTCGTAGTTAAATATGTATTGGAATCATAACCAAAAGGGTTTTGCATGACACAACTTATAACATAACGATTTCTTCCACGGAAGCGAGGTGGGGTCGAAGTCACAATACTGCGCGATAAATTTCTTGCTACATTCACATGGTTAATGTCCACTCACCAGTATGTAGATACTAGTCAATGTGCGTCTTTATATTTGGTCTTATAATCCTAATTAGTTTATTATCATACTTTTATGCATTTTGAAACTAAATAAAAAGCTGACGATCTGCTGATACTTATAGTGAATTTATAACAGAACTGTAATATCTAGACATTTTATAGTTTGCCAATGTGAATCATAATTCGCACACACACCCTAGTGTATGTTGTCTGTCTCATTACACTTCACGGCGAAAACAATGATTCTGTTGAATGCTACGACAAATGATTAAAACAAAATGCAAATATTAAAATTAAAACAGATTAAAGTTATAGGAACAATATCAGGCCATTACCTTGTTTGAGGAATGTATCCATCAATATCCACAAAACTGTTCCAAATGATGTGTCTTTTAACAGTTTAATATACGAAAAAGTGATAAATCTTTTCAGGTATTGGTGTATAGTCTCATTGGTCACCCAAGATAGCACACCTGGCAACTAATTGCATAATGTCCGCCTTTCATTAAAAACAGTAATTTAGTTAGCCAATAATGGGCAATCAATCAATGTATTGCCGGTTAATCCTTTGAAAGAAGGACGTTGTTTTTACGCAGACACCGACACGGCAGAGTGTATTCAGTATAGATTAGTAAATCTACATACATAAACACTACCTTTTGACAATTCCGCTGTGTAAGATAAAAGTAATTAATCAATCAGCGTGTTATCGGTTAATCCTTTGATCGATGTTCATAATGTTGAATATTTACTCCAGACACAAGAAATGCCAAATGGGAACCTTTGTCGGGTAATCTAAGTGTGTTACCACTAATTATACCTGTTATAAATTCATTAACTGACCATCAAGTGAATGATGACAAATAACATGTGTAGGTTTATACCACCTAACACGGGTTACAACAAGGGAGTATTAATTGCTGTATTGCATGTGAAAACTTATGGGCCGACACTGTTTTGAGAATACAAACAGATTTTTACATGACATGATTAAATATCGAGGTAAAAAAACACAGAAATGGGATCAATTTGGATCAGTCATTATACAAATAGGGCCTAACGACACCAATCAATTGTGACAGAAGCGTCTATGAAAACAAGTTGTAACTCGGAAACTAGGCAAAGCAGGAGACAAAATTAAATGACAGTAGATTGTGAGAACATATAGCTTTCATTTTCCACAACAATTGTCACGATTTCAGGTTTATACAAGCCTGTAAACAAGATAATTTACCCCCCTAAAATGTAGATGAATTCTGCATCGGCCCTCAAAGCTATTCCTCATATGACGTCACAGAGTCGCGCCGCTCTGATTGGTTGAAATTTCGTTCGCGGGTGAGAATTGTGCACTGTTGTCAAAAAGGTCGATTTAAGTCAATTAAAGGTCGAAATGAGTAGTTTTAATGAGGGGGTTGCATTTATAACGATGCCAGTTAGTGATTTATGTATTTTTACCCCCTAGGGTTTATGTGACCTTTAATACAAGCCTGTCTTCAACATAGCTGGGATCCTAACATCTGAACACAGATAATCCTTTAGGGACTTCATTAAGTGTTATTTAAACGAAAACACAAAATGTAAACCGCCCCCTTCTTATGCAGTCTTCTTTGACATTAGACGTGTTTACCGCAGTTAAAATGAAGGCCTCCCTTGAATAGATACTGGTTGTAAGGCCGACTCTGAAATACAGACACGCCCGATGTCTGTCCAGGTATTGAGGGTATCAGACTGGACATAGTTCCATGGCTGTGCGCACCTACAAGCTTACTGTAGAACCTATGGGATCTGATGGTCAGACTGGACAAGCTTACTGTAGAACTTATGGGATCTGATGGTCAGACTGGACAAGCTTACTGTAGAACCTATGGGATCTGATGGTCAGACTGGACAAGCTTACTGTAGAACTTATGGGATCTGATGGTCAGACTGGACAAGCTTACTGTAGAACCAATGGGATCTGATGTTCAGACTGGACAAGCTTACTGTAGAACCTATGGGATCTGATGGTCAGACTGGTCAGACTGGACAAGCTTACTGTAGAACCTATGGGATCTGATGGTCAGACTGGACAAGCTTACTGTAGAACCTATGGGATCTGATGGTCAGACTGGACAAGCTTACTGTAGAACCTATGGGATCTGATGGTCAGACTGGACAAGCTTACTGTAGAAACCTATGGGACCTGATGGTCAGACTGGACAAGCTTACTGTAGAACCTATGGGATCTTATAACATAACGATTTCTTCCACGGAAGCGAGGTGCGGGGGTCGAAAAGAGTCACAATACTGCGCGATAAATTTCTTGCTACATTCACATGGTTAATGTCCACTCACCAGTATGTAGATACTAGTCAATGTGCGTCTTTATATTTGGTCTTATAATCCTAATTAGTTTATTATCATACTTTTATGCATTTTGAAACTAAATAAAAGCTGACGATCTGCTGATACTTATAGTGAATTTATAACAGAACTGTAATATCTAGACATTTTATAGTTTGCCAATGTGAATCATAATTCGCTTTTACACACACCTAGTGTATGTTGTCTGTCTCATTACACTTCACGGCGAAAACAATGATTCTGTTGAATGCTACGACAAATGATTAAAACAAAATGCAAATATTAAAATTAAAACAGATTAAAGTTATAGGAACAATATCAGGCCATTACCTTGTTTGAGGAATGTATCCATCAATATCCACAAAACTGTTCCAAATGATGTGTCTTTTTAACAGTTTAATATACGAAAAAAGTGATAAATCTTTTCAGGTATTGGTGTATAGTCTCATTGGTCACCCAAGATAGCACACCTGGCAACTAATTGCATAATGTCCGCCTTTCATTAAAAACAGTAATTTAGTTAGCCAATAATGGGCAATCAATCAATGTATTGCCGGTTAATCCTTTGAAAGAAGGACGTTGTTTTTACGCAGACACCGACACGGCAGAGTGTATTCAGTATAGATTAGTAAATATACATACATAAACACTACCTTTTGACAATTCCGCTGTGTAAGATAAAAGTAATTAATCAATCAGCGTTATCGGTTAATCCTTTGATCGATGTTCATAATGTTGAATATTTACTCCAGACACAAGAAATGCCAAATGGAAACCTTTGTCGGGTAATCTAAGTGTGTTACCACTAATTATACCTGTTATAAATTCATTAACTGACCATCAAGTGAATGATGACAAATAACATGTGTAGGTTTATACCAACAAGCTTACTGTAGAACCTATGGGATCTGATGGTCAGACTGGACAAGCTTACTGTAGAACCTATGGGATCTGATGGTCAGACTGGACAAGCTTACTGTAGAACCTATGGGATCTGATGGTCAGACTGGACAAGCTTACTGTAGAACCTATGGGATCTGATGGTCAGACTGGACAAGCTTACTGTAGAACCTATGGGATCTGATGGTCAGACTGGACAAGCTTACTGTAGAACCTATGGGATCTGATGGTCAGACTGGACAAGCTTACTGTAGAACCTATGGGATCTGATGGTCAGACTGGACAAGCTTACTGTAGAACCTATGGGATCTGATGGTCAGACTGGACAAGCTTACTGTAGAACCTATGGGATCTGATGGTCAGACTGGACAAGCTTACTGTAGAACCTATGGGATCTGATGGTCAGACTGGACAAGCTTACTGTAGAACCTATGGGATCTGATGGTCAGACTGGACAAGCTTACTGTAGAACCTATGGGATCTGATGGTCAGACTGGACAAGCTTACTGTAGAACCTATGGGAGACTATGGGATCTGATGGTCAGACTGGACAAGCTTACTGTAGAGAACCTATGGGATCTGATGGTCAGACTGGACAAGCTTACTGTAGAACCTATGGGACCTGATGGTCAGACTGGACAAGCTTACTGTAGAACCTATGGGATCTCTGATGGTCAGACTGGACAAGCTTACTGTAGAACCTATGGGATCTGATGGTCAGACTGGACAAGCTTACTGTAGAACCTATGGGATCTGATGGTCAGACTGGACAAGCTTACTGTAGAACCTATGGGATCTGATGGTCAGACTGGACAAGCTTACTGTAGAACCTATGGGATCTGATGGTCAGACTGGACAAGCTTACTGTAGAACCTATGGGACCTGATGGTCAGACTGGACAAGCTTACTGTAGAACCTATGGGATCTGATGGTCAGACTGGACAAGCTTACTGTAGAACCTATGGGATCTGATGGTCAGACTGGACAAGCTTACTGTAGAACCTATGGGATCTGATGGTCAGACTGGACAAGCTTACTGTAGAACCTATGGGATCTGATGGTCAGACTGGACAAGCTTACTGTAGAACCTATGGGATCTGATGGTCAGACTCACTGATTTGGTTCATGCATTTCATCGTATCCCAACTGTGTAAATCGATGCTCATGATTAAGTCTGGTCCAGACAAAATGTGTAAGAGAACGCCCCCATACAGCTGGAATATTTCTGAGTGCGGTAAACAGGTAAACTACAGAATCGTAGAAGGCTGTTAGCACTGCCATTCAAGGAAACATGGGCTTCAGACGAAGAGTGAGACGATCAAAATAAATTTTCTATCAACGAAAATTACAATTCAGTATTAAAAATCGCCATTGAGAGTTGTTAATGACGTCGTATCTTTTGCTATTGCTTCTCCAGTGCAGATGTCCTCATTTCTGCATTACAGTAAAGGATGCACCTCCCGGGTTTCTGTATAATAGGTATTTGCAGGCTTTCCTCCTGTCTGAATGAACAACGAGCAACTCTGATTCTAGAGCCCAAGTCGATTCAAGGCAGGAAGCCCCTCCGTCCGTTAAAGATAATGGAGTAGATATGTAGCAGAACGTCACAAATGTAATCTAATGTCTCTGCATATGTGATTAGATGAGTTCCAAATAATTTCATATGGTTCTGATTTAAGTGGCATTCACCTTCTATTCGCTGTATTTGAATGACTGTTTCAGACCAATCCTTACAACAGCACCGGAAGCTCGGAGTTCATTCTTTATTTAAAGACCCTCGAGGCATTATACATATATCAGAACATACAGCCCTTTAGTAGCCTCATCCCACTATTGTCCGGAGATCCCGTATTAAAGCGAACCTTTTAGCGATGAAATCTCCGACCTAATACCTAAATGGGGTTAGCAAGTACTTGCGTTGTTTTCAATCCTGTGGTCTTCACCCAGGGACCTCACATGTAGCCATAGCTCAAATTAGGATCATCTGTACTGCCGCATGCTTACCCGCCCTCTCACCACTATAGATGTCAGACCCACTAATCTCGGAATATGGACAACATCGTATATTTTATCTCCACTGATTGATGTATCCTGATGGTTTCAAACGGATTTAAACGGCTCAAGCTAAGTAGAGTGTACTTCCCGCTGCACGGCTTGTTTCTATAGAGTGGTGTAGGGATCATGCCCATGTCAATTAATCGTCTTTTATCCCTTTAAAACACATGTATATACCCATGCTTTGATGTTATTTGTACTTTTAGATTACTGTTTGATAGTATAATTCCCGTGTGTCACTGAATAAATGCTGATGTACAAGTATCTCGCTTGACAAAATTATCTACTCATAAAATATGACGAGACTAATAAATCGAACTGCAAAAATAGAATCTGATAATGTTTGTATGTGAACAATATCTTTAGTAGAAAATGCAAACAGTTTATAATATGAAAATTTATCCCTTTCAGATTTGAAGAGTATATTAACTTCAGGGCCACCACTTAACAGTCGTTTCGTTAAATGTCATCGGTTGTTTAAGCATTTGTACTCATTTCCTGTAGGGAATCACAAGATGATGAAGACTGAAATCAAAACAAGGTGTGGTTAGTGTCAACCTCCATTTAGTTCATCAGCATCATTCAAACAGCAACATTATGCCTGGAAATATATCAAGCACCACCAATATGTTCATGAATGAGTCAATTCACTGTCCGCCTTGTGCAAAGTGTGTCCGGGTAACTGTATCCAGTGGTGATCACTGCTTTCCAGAGTGAAAAAATGCCGAAGCTTTGAAAAAGAACAGTCGTGTTGATATTTATTCTGAAGTGTTGATATTTTGAAGAATGATTTACATTTACCAAAATGTGGCAGTTACAATTGCCGACGGCGTATAATTAATACAGTTTTGTTTCGAATCCAGTACGAGTAAACAGAAGAAGCACGTTTCTCGTCAGTACTTGGTAAAAGCACCCTGCATTCGGCAGACTGCACAGAGACGGCGAACTCATTCCACGAGTAACGCCCCGAGATGCTGTAACCACTTCCGGATGGTGGTACTGAGGATCCAGGAATCGCTTCTCAGAGACGGAAGAACCTTTTAAAGATTCCGGGTTAGAACCATTCTGTTAGCAAAAGGCGACGAAAGTGGATTTGGTGGACAGGGTCGGTCATTTGGTTGCTTGCATATCATTGCGTGGCTCATACTATCAGCCACTGGAGCCTAGCAACGGGATGGGTCGTTCCGGATGATATCGCCAACTGGACTGCTTGGATTATACGGGATTAAATACAGCCCGTACTCACGGGGTATTGCTTAGTGCGGCAAGTGTATACAGACAGTTACACACACACTTACAACTTACACATTCTCACCTCTCTCTCCATCTCTCTTTTTGCCTTCCTCTCTCGCTCGCTCACCTCTCTTTCTCCCTCCCTCCTCTCTCTCCATCTCTTTCTTCCTCCCTCTCTCTCCCACTCGCTCTCCTCTCTTTCTCCCTCCCTAATCATCTCTCTCTCTCTCCCTCTCTCTTTCTCGGTCACTTTCTCTCCCTCTCTCCTCTCTCTCTCTCCTACGTCTCTCATCTCTCTTTCTTCCTCCCTCTCTATCTCTCTCATCGTCATATGAGCGCAATATTCTCAAGCACGACGTTAAACCCAATTTCACCTCAAATTTTCACCTCTCTCTCTCCTCTATCTCACTCTCTCTCCTTCCTCCTTTCTCTCACCTATATCTATCTCTCTCTCTCTCTCTCCTCTCTCTCTCTTCTCTCTTCTCTGTCTCTCTCAGATATTTAGCAGGTGTCAAGGACTAATTTCACTATCATTCTAAAAGTAAGCTGCGTCATGTAGAACTCGCTGCACTGAATTACTCCAAAGGGTATATAAAACAGCGCTCTGATTGCATACACGTGATACCTACAATAATGTGTTCTCCTTTAATCTTCGTTATTTTCTGATAATTTATCAATTCTTTTTGCATATTCACAATATTTGAACAAAGTGTTGGGGTTCTTTAATCTTTCGCCTCTTCAGTATAGTGCTCATCTGTCAGGATAATTGACATCAAAGTCATAAGCTTTCATTTCGCGTTTTTCCATCGTTACATTTGATGTATAATTTCTGACACAAATACCGCAGGACGCCTTCCGTTTGATGAGTGGTGTTTTTTACCAAAGTGTGCAAGACAGGCACCAAAGCAGTAATTTCTACTCCATTATTGGTGTGGCGTGAAACGTTTGATGCTAAATCCACCAAAGGTCGCCTCTGTGATACGTGGGGCAGGATGATCTGAGTAATTTCTTCTTCATCGTCTTGAAGCGGTTTCTTCCACATCATCTATTATACACTGAAAGCAAGCTCTGTTTCCAACATATATTAATCAAACCGTTTGAAAGATCCGAGATGTATTATATTTCGAGTGTGTGGCGTGTCCTAAAAGCATTAAAGACTTCAATAAATAGATCTACTTTCTGTGAGTGAGTGTTTTCAGTGTGAACGCTGTCATGTTCATTCGGATGGTATTCTATTATCAGCTGGCGTATTTTCAAACATTTCGTCACTTTACTGTCACAGTTCGAGTGAGTGAGTGAGTTATTATTTAACGTCACATCGGCAATATTTCAACCATATCGTGACGAGAACATTTGACATTGAAATAGAATATATATAGATATTATAAGAACCTGCCGACGAAGGACAGCACAG
Organism: Haliotis rubra; assembly: GCF_003918875.1. Taxonomy (NCBI): domain Eukaryota; kingdom Metazoa; phylum Mollusca; class Gastropoda; order Lepetellida; family Haliotidae; genus Haliotis; species Haliotis rubra. The sequence goes on from NW_025765248.1 coordinate 1,291,735, forward strand.
TTCGAGACAGTGATGGTTAATCGTTGTTAGAGTTCGACGCAGCGACCATGTACATGTATTTTGTCCACGTTCTACTCAGTGTGAACTTCCTTTGAAACGTTTAGACTCACTTAAAACACTCACTATATATGGTTACATCGAAGATTGATTTCTCCACTAACTTGGGAGAACCAACTGCAAACTTTATGCAGATGAATTGCACTAGAATCATGCATCAAATTGCTGAAAACATGTGCAAATATCGTGCATGTGAACAGCTGCGTTTTGGTGTAAAGTTTTCTTAAGAATTCGCCAATTTTCACTGATTTGTATCATTTATTGAACTCATAACAATAATCTTTTCAACGTTACGAATTTGTTTTACAATACATCAGTTCATGTGTAAACAATGCCTTTAAACAGTATGGAATATTTTACAAAATTTAGTTTAGAACAGTTGCCTGGAGTAAGTGGCTATATTTACACTAGTGATTCTAAACTTTTGAAATGAAGTATATTAACCTGAGTAGGACACATCAACGATACGCTGTGTGTTTGGAGTTCGGTCAAGGTTCGACTCAAAGAACTACAGTGCAGGAGTTCGAAATGCATCACGTGTGTGGCAGTGGCAGTTGTTCTCTGTATACCCATTTAACAGACAACTTCAGGATTATCTTTCAGAAAGCAATTGCAGATTTCAGCCCTCATCATCCAACCCACATGCCCTTTTAATTGACAGCTACACCCACATGATGGTCATCCAAATCGTTCACTGAGGAAACCAATCTCGTTTAGCGTTATATATAAACCTGGAGCCCAGTTTCCCTGGTGCTAATTACTTCGGACAACGGTTACAGGAGTCTGTTATTATAGATTGTCAAGGGAACCATGTCACCCTGCAATATATGTTTTAGGTGCACCACAGAAACAATTACATTGCCCAGTATCTCTGACAGACGATGTGTCTAAGACGAAATAGGTCTCCCGTTCTTCCGACTGAGCACCAACGGTCTTTCGTGCCGGAGGCCATCACCAACTCGGATCCATCCGTCTGTTTCATCATCCTGACGATGCTGCACCGCATCCCCCTTCAAGATGTCGTCAACCTTCTCCCTCTCACAGCGACATCGTCGTCAGAAGATTGCTTCCAGCTCCGCTCAACATCCATCAACCCCAGCAACACCCCTTCCTCCACCCTGTTCGCCTACAGTCAGGTGTTTGTCTCCTTCGTACGTGAATAGACGCATTAATCCCCAAGCCTCTGATGCCGACCATCGTAATTGGATGATGTTGACACAGTTAACATGATGTTTAGATTGCTACAAGGAACTTGACTCTTGGCCTTTTACTTGAAATTACTCTAGAAAAGTAATATATTCTGTCAGTAAAGAGTTTTAAGTCAATGACCCGAGAGTGCTGGTTGAGAAGCTCTTTTTTCCATTAAAGGTAGTTTGATAAAGTATGAAAGTAGCAACGCAAACAGAACACGGGTCATAATTGATGTCTGAATAATGTGTACCCTGTCCCGATATTGATGTAAGTTGGAATTACTCAGAGAGCTTGCAAACTGTTAGTGAATTTGGCGAGAAACCTTCAAAGCGTTTAACTGTGAAAAATGAGGCAATCTATTCCGGTGTGCATACGTGCAAAACAAACGTGAAATTATGTAGAGATTGTCACTCTATAATGCCACATTACGTTTTCATTAAAAAGAAATATACATCTATGTTTGAGAGAGACTGAATAGGAATCAAAAACACATTTTTTATAGTGATGTCTTTGAAAGGGTCTCATGCGGTTGTTGCAGTAGTAGTTGTATTTTTGCCCTTGCGTCTACGGTGTTTTCATTCGGTAACGTTTTGATAACGTTCATTTGGGGGTAACATCCCATTTTAAGTGTATACCTTTATTCACCCGTCAGTATAGTAGATAGCTTCTCCCTTATGGCTTTTCAGTCTCGAGCGGGAATTAACTTTTTTATATCATGTTTTCTAATACTATTGCTTAAATGGTGGTGGTGCTGCTGCTGCTGAAACATTTTAACTACCATCCTGATTGTGTAGATGGATGTTCATGCTGTTGATCACTGGGTTGTCTTCAATCCAGATTTGATTATTTACAGACCGCCGCCATATAGCTGGAACATTGCTGAGTGCGGCGTTAAACTAAACTCACTCACTCACTATTCCAAAACGAGAGCATCCTTGCTGTAAATATTTTGGTGGTTTTTTTTAAAAAATTGTTTTCGTCATTCTTACGTTTGAAGTATTGTTGACCAGGATAAACAGGGAACATGAAATGAAACCAAATACGTTTGCAGAATGACAAGCCGAATATAGAGGACTACTATGTCCTTGTTCCTTTTTCTTTGTTCATAATATTATTTTCTGTGGAAAGTAAGAAAGAAAAGACAATTCCAGGAGAGGTAATTTTATTCCATATTTAATATACTTGGTGTCCCATGATCCGAAAACATCTTAATTAAAAACACCTTGTATGTACAGAGACCAATTCTACAAAACCATCTTAGCTCTATGGGTGTTGGAATTTGATAAGCACGATCGTCTAATCGCTAATATAGCTTTGTGTAACTGGACCCAGAACCTTTTGCATGGAACAGTCAGATTTAGATCTTTATGACCTGTGTCCAGCGAGATCTCACGGCTACCACTATTATAAGTCAGATCAGTAAGCGTTACTGTACGGCGTTTGTGGCGCATAAGCAATTACAAGTGCTCGGTGGTAAGAAAGGACATGCCTAACTGATCCTAAAACATCAGGCACAACAAGAACGATGCTTCTTGTGTAGGTATTGTTTCCTGTTTGTATCTGCCCAGGCCAGCAGGAATCCCGCTGTCCATTTAGTACGACAGAGGTAGAACTGCAAGGTTAAAGAAACCAACCTTTGTTTCAATACACATTGTGTGAGTGACGGATGCTCCCTTTAGAGCAAGTGTAACACCTCTGGAACTCCTCAAACAACACGAGGCATAGTGGCGAACAAATAATGGATGTTTTCATTCTCGCAGTTCAACTATGTGAGGTAGGGTGAGCAGTTTAGACACAGTTTAAAGTGTCCGATAGAGCTACCAGGGGAAGGCAGACGAAGTCAGGCTGATACTTGGGTAGTAGATGAGTTGGATTGGCAAGTCACTGTTCGCACCTTTTTTGTCCCTTGTGTGCCTTTCTGCTGGTCTGTCCGCGCTCTTCCAGCTGTCTGCCTGCTGACCACTGTGTCCCCGTTGTCCTATCTAGGGATTTAAAAGGCAGATGAACGACTAACAATCTACTGAGGTCCGCAGTTCTCGTGGAAATACGACTAACAATCGGTTTATGTTAGCCGTTCTCATAGACATAATCTGCTTAGCTGGTAATAGTTTGACGAGCCTGACATATCCCTGACAAGCTTAATAGTGTTACAAAAGTAGTGTTTACTCTGTTGGCAATCTGGGTACAATGTGTAATGTCATGATATTGCAGGAATATTGCTACAAGCAGCGTAAAACAAAACTCACTCACTTAACTCTTTTGGTATTCATCATTCATATAATCTTCACCATTAATTTGACTATTGTGACCAGTGAAATGTGTTTCGAAGACGAACTTATATCAGTATCCCATCTAAACAATGTCCACTGACTGCAAGCTCTTCTGATGTGGAGCGTGGTTGCTCCCATCACTCACCCAGCATCCCACGGCTAAAGCAGTGACTGCAGTCCAAACATCCGTGTTCTTCTTCATACATGGCTGTTGTGTCGAGCAAGGTATGTCCTCACAGACGCAAGGAGGACGGTTGGTGCCGATCTCTTCTGAACATACTTCAACCGCCTCCGTGGTGTAGTGGTTAGAGCGTCCGCCCGGAGAGCGGAAGGTCGCGGGTTCGATCCCCGACTGCGTCATACCAAAAGACGTTAAAATATGGTACTTGTTGGTCCCTGCCTGGCGCTCGGCATTAATGGGTACAACAAGGACTGGTCGGCTCGGGGTCAGTATAATGTGTCTGAGTGGGGTATTCATGCTTCACTGCGGCCTGGTATCTCAGTGGGCTAGCACTATAAAATCAGCTTAAGTCTGGGGTAGTACAAGCAGCCGCACATACACATACACACGCATGCACGTCGTCATATGAGCGAAATATTCTCAAGCACGACGTTAAACCCAACTTCACCTCACCTCACCTCTGAACATACTTCAGAAAGAAGGTATTTACTGGAGGTATTTGAAGTAGGAATGTGTGGTTGAATAGTTCTGTGTTTGGTATTTTACGAACTGTCACCATCTCTCACTCAATGAACAGTCTCCGCATATCTTGAACCGAGTGTTACCTTGGCGTTATTGCTACATTTCGTTTCCTAAATATCCACTGAATACAAGGCTATTACTCTGCAGGAACAAGTACACGAGAGGAACTTATTTCTCAACGTCAACAGATATAGTGTACCCAAATGTTTATCCAGGAAATCCTTACACAAATACATATTTTTATCATATTCACCACATGCAGAACAGTCGGACGGTCGTATATGTTGGCTTTATTAGAGTCATTATTGTCTTTTTTCATCAACTACATTTTATCATGCAATGAAACTGATAAATTGTGTCTACATTCAAACAACGGTGATGCTGATCCTCACAGACATGTTACCTCGTGTGTTTCATGTCAGTGTTGTGGCAATAAAATTCACAGACTCCGAATAAATGTTTAATCTGTCCAACGTAAAATGTTAGATTTGCATATTTTGCTATCTCAAAACGAATGTGCGTGTGTATAAATAATAAACTAAATCTTGGAAATGCACATACACTGCAGCTGATATAGATTTTATTATTGGCTCCTGATTGTGAGACAGTTTGTTGTGAGCCCGACATGCCAGGATGCCCAGTCGACCACGCCCAGTCAGCACCGCACACCTGTTGTACCAGAACACCTTCTCCCGTTAGCTTTACGGCCCCGTTCATTCTCACCACGCTCTTTACAGTCAGGCTTATCTCGCGATGCAATGCAAAGTAGAAAATTGTTCTCCAATGGTTTAAAATTGTTCCACTGGGTTCTGGAAGCCGAAGTCCCTTGATGGCTTTATATATGATGCTGGTGAATCTCAAATTCCTCACCTGCCCTGAGACTCAACGCTTAGATTACTGATCACATAAACTGACAAGATAAAGAAAGCATACACTTGAAAAATTAATTTTACCAAAACAATAAAACGTTATTTGGCTGAAGACATTTGTGAAGAGTCTGATGGGATGTATGTAATGATTGTCTGATAGTAGCATGTTCTCTATTACCACGGCTAACATACAGCATATAATACAATGATTGTCGAATAATACCAAATCTGTTCAATGTTACCACGGCTACCAAACCGCAACATGATGACTCTATAGTACAATCATCGTCGCATGTTTGTTCTGTTACCAAGGCTGACATACAGTAACATGGGCACTTTCTAGTACGCCGTCAGTTCCAAAGAAAATCAAATGACATCAAACATTCAATAACACACGCAGAAAATTAAAACATTTGGTATAGTGAGTGAGTGAATTTAGTTTTACGCCGCTTTCATTCCAGCAATATCACGGCGGGCGTTTCGCTACTAATTATAGAAATTATTCCGAAGGAGCACCTGTAAACACCAGAAGGACCAAAGTAATGAATATCTCCCACTATCAATATAACACACCAGGGCTTGCACGGTCGGGTCGTGCTGCAGCACGTGTGTGAACACTGTGTCAAGGTCGAGTAGCATGAGCCCGGCAGTGCAGTGGCATGGAACACCTGTTGCGTCTGTATCAACATTGGTCTATCCAAACTGGCCTGGTAACATACTTTTTCCGAAATCTATTTGTGTGTATTTATGGTTGGGAGGTGATACTGTACGCGGCTGGAATCGATATTACACTAATTTTAGGACGGAGATTCCAGAAATGGTTTTCCCATATGACAACCATTATAGGAGTTGAACCCGGACTAGTGGGTGAGTAAGTGAGTGGGTATGGTTTTATTCCAGCCGCTACACTTTGTACCCAGAGTCAAAAGAGTAATATATAATATTCCAGCAATATCACGACATTACACTTTGTACCCAGATTGTCAAAAGAGTAATATATAATATTCCAGCAATATCACGACATTACACTTTGTACCCAGATTGTCAAAAGAGTAATATATAATATTCCAGCAATATCACGACATTACACATTGTACCCAGATTGTCAAAAGAGTAATATATAATATTCCAGCAATACAACGGCGGGGGACACCAGAAATAGTCTTCACACGTTGTACCCATGTGGGGAATCAGCGTGACAAGCGGACGCTTTGACCATTAGGCTATCAACCGCCCCAGAACCTGGACTAACCCCGAGAACGACTTTAAGATGACTTTTTTAGGTACAAGGATAGCTAACTTGTCGTTACTGACTGTTCAGTCGAATATAATTTTGACGACAAACTACTTTCTGAGAAAAAGTAAAATGCCATTATGGGTGAAAAGCCAGGTTGATTACATTCAGAATTTAAACTCTTGTTACATTGACCGGATATGTCCGATTGAGTTGATGGGTGCCTGCACAGTCTGCTGATAAAATAACGTTCGCGTTTCATTCAAAACATGTCAACATATTTCTGGAGAAATAATGAAAACCTTCGTGACCACTTTTTTTTTCTCTCCTCACAAAACATGTTTACAGAGGTTTACAAAGCATTCCGTGCCATGCTACGCCTTGGCGAAATTGCAATTACTGAAAGCAAACATGTGTTGTAATCAAACCTATTGTATGTCAGCCACACATGTACATTGACACGTTCGATAGCTATCAGGATATGAAATGGAGTTCAGTTCAGCTGTGAGAACAATTTGCCTCGAATATATCTGCATTCCTGTATCAACTCGAAACTGTTAAAATGGTCAGAAATTTAAAATTAGTCTTCCCTTTAACACAACTAGGATTTTGCTCAAGTATTACTGAAGACTAACAAAATATTGTTAATGATAGGTAATGGCCTATGGTTTTAAATTTACTCCAAAAAGTACCCCTTTCATTTCATCAATACTTGCATGTTTGATCATATCCCTGTGTCGGTGTGTTATCCCTGTTTCTGGGTGTTACCCTTGTCTCACAGTCCCGGAACCACATTATTTTCCCTACTGCCTAGCCCTCCCTGCTATGCTAAAGCCCTAAATTAAGAAAGTCTCGATTTCCTCAGGTTCTGAATCTCCCATCTCACTTGGGCTCCTTTTCAATTTAAATGGGGTTATTTGTTATTATATATATTCAGAGATATAACCGTAAGTTTAGGTGTTATTTCTGTTCTTGGGTACAAACCAGCCAGCACCTATTAGCCGCCATGGCTTTATATTGTCTCTATTTCTCTGTTTCTGGTTTAGCGTCGGGAAATTCAAGGACATTTCATTGGAGGGCAATGTTATTCATGCTAAACAGTCCCAACTTGCTATAATGTCAAATTGGTCGAGGATATATATCCCAATATTGTTGTATTACTGCGGAAAATCATGTCCGAATCTGCAAATATTCCCAGGTCACATGTCCGTGATCCCTTACAAATGGTTTCAATTTAACAGAAGCTTTTGACCAGTTCCAATGACCCGGTGGTCTTTTTAAATATTAAATAATGAGCTGTATCATTATCGTTTTTTTCACGTTTTATGCCACTCTGCCTCTCAGCGTTTGATTTGTGTGGTCATGTCACGGTTGATTTCCATAAACACATGTGTGGGAATTAAAATTAAAAATACAAAAGGCAAGATGATTAAAATAAGCAAACACTCGTTCAAACAAATCAGTTTCTTTTCTTTACTTACTCTAACTTTAGAACACGGTCAGACAGGAGGGGAAAATGATCACACATAATGAGTATTTATGACGAAAACAAAATACAGACGTCTGATTTATGTTATATTTGTTGGCCCTAATTAGAAAGTCATAACACGCTCGACGAAATACTAAGCCAAGTGTTTCTGGCTCCTTACTGGATTTGTGTAACGACAGGTACGGTATTTTAGAACTCGGCACCGAAAATAAACATATTCTGGCACAGTCCTACTCTTTAGGCTGTTTTTCCTAGCATGTTATTTGTGTTGACTGTGTTAACTCTGTTAAATATGTATAATTAGTTACAACTGTTTTAATGCGTTAACTGTTTTACGGAAAAATCCGGCTTACGAACATACAAAGAAAGTGTACTGATGGCCCAGTGGGTGTATGTCAACGCAACCGGCTGGCAGAGGCAGGACAAAACCTCATTACAATGGTTAACTGGTAGGGTTATTTGTAGGAAGTAATGCGCAGTTAGAACAATAGATTGCCGTCTCAAGAAACATTAACTTGGCACTCAGAAAATGACTAAAACTGACTTCGAAATAAATAAAATTATATTTTTTTATAAAATGTTACTCCTTACCATGGGATTTTCAAATATTCGAGCCATCGACAATATCAAATTTGAGACAGGTTGTTTTAACAAAAGTGTTTATATAATCTTGAAGCCGTTTTGACCGTAAGGATCATTGCTTCGTGTTCTTGCTTGTACAGGCATGTTTAAAAGAAAAATTGTAATACAATGGTAATGGTAAGATACAATGGCCAAAGTTGTTGAGGACGTTGTCCGAGATTGACGCATTAATTCTGAAAATGTTTCAAGTTAAGGTTAACAGATGTTTCGAGCATTAGATCAGAGAGCATAAAAATACCTCCCTCCCCGGCTCTATTCGTTACAGGCCTGATACTAAACCTAGCGCTCCTATTACCCTTATTAGCCTCTAAGTGTTACTGGGTAAATCCAGCCTCGTGTCCTATTCAGATCCGCAAGTGATTTACACATTCCTGATCAAGCTCATCGTCCTACACTACTCACTATTGGTGGAGTTATGTTTATACTGGATATGGTTGTCGGATTCCAGGAGATACTCCTCAAGCACGCCTCAACTCTGAAACATATGGTAACCGACAGGGTCAGAGAGGTAACTGGATCAAGCCGTACCCTTTAGAGTGCGGTAAGAGTGCTCGTATTGCACGTGCAAGTACACAGAGGTTGCAGGTGCCCCAAATAGATATGGTCTGGCACGGAGAGAGGACCGGAACTGACAATATGGCAAGGGGAGCTTTAGCCGAGGAGTTTGTTGTACCTCTCACAGAATAGATGAGCCTCATTTGTTATCGGACAAGCCATTTGCTGCCCCTTTGTACTGAGGTTGTAAATTATTAGTACAGATATTTTTTGCAACAAATGTGCGTTTCTGTTAGAAGAATCATTTTGACCTCAGCTATTTGTGGGTTTGTGTGTTACCAGAGGTCGGTCAACAGAACATCACTTGACCGAGATATTAAAGACTTGGTGTTTTCAAAACCGAAGAGCCCTGGAGAGCTGATATTGATTTCCCTTTTGCTGATGAGGTGACCTTTCATTCAAAGTTGTAATGAATGAGTTTGGTTTAACAACGTGAAGGTGTAAAAACTTGAAACGTAAGTTATTAGGCGACAGAAGAAAGACCAAGATAAAAGTGGGTTGGGTATATGGTGCCGAAAAGACAATGCTCTTAATCAAGGCAAATATGGGATTCGAAACCATGATTGTTAATATTAATGGTTCCTGACGCGACTGTGCACGCAAATGTGCACGTAGAATTATGGCGATCAGGTTCCAGCTTCATCAAATGCGTGAGTAAGTGAGTTTAGGTTTACGCCGCTTTTAGCAATATTCAAGCAAAATCACGGCGGGGACACCAGAAAAGGGCTTCACACATTATACACATGTGGGGAATCGAACCCGGGTCTTCGGCGTGACGAGCGAACGCTTTAACCACTAGGCTACCACACCACACCAGACTTCGTCAAAACAAATATGACTTCAACTTCGGCCAATTTACATATTGCCTTAAATTGTTTGTATGAAAGTCTCGGAAATATATATTGTATTGTTGAGTGCGAGTACACATCAACTGAACAAAAATAATTTAAAAGTATTAACAAAATAAATGTATAAAGATGAAAGCCGGATTTGTAGAACATAACACCTAACCCTGGGGTGTCATTAAAGACTTGTTGCACCGGACAATCGCCATCCTTCTCGTGCATGGGAGTTATTATACCTTGTGCGTGCCACGAAGGGGTACTGCCCGTAAAACAACATCTGCTAATTAGAAGGAAACTCATAATGGCGCTCCCGGGACTAGGGGGCTTAGACACGGTTCACTTACACGGGATGTGACTTACAAGGTACCAACCAAACTCTGCGAGAACAAATGAGCATTGATTATCAAGTCCATTACAGTAGCTAACCAAGTATAAGTTATAGGAGGTAGTGTTGGGAATTGGTTAAAATCTCATAATTGATGATTGGTTTATTACAACCGATCAATCATCGAAAAAAATTGGTTAGCGTCATTAATGAAGTTTGTTAATGCACATTAAAATAAGGAAATACCATGTAGTTCTTTTGGATTTTTTTGGCAAAATGTCACATCTTTAAAGGATGACTAGTATGTTAGGAACATAAATTTCCTGGAGTCTTTAAGATAAATTCAATCATGACTTGAAGCGAGATTGTAGTGCTTATGAAATGTAACAGACAAAACCAACCTTGTGAAAAATATTGTTAATGAAAACAAGTGTTCCAGAATTGTTTGTGTTCGATTATGAGGAAACATGATCGATTGCTTGGTCGTTTAGTCACTGCGACCAATCTTCGATCATTTCAATAAATCGGACCACCACTAATAAGAGGTAGTCTGCACGTTGGGTTTGGTCATACCTCAGCGTAAATAAACTTATTCATATCATAGTATAATCTGTCTCACTGTCCCTGAACCGCAATATTTTCTGTCTAGCCCGTTCTGCAATGCTGAAGCCCTAAATGAAGCAATTCTAGATTTCCTCAGGTTCAGGTATCTCCATTCTCTCTTGTTTGTTTCTTTTAATATTATATATACTCAGAGACTAAATGTAAGTCTGATCGCATTACAGTGGTAACCATGGTGAAGTAGGTCGGACACATGGTCGACGTAGTCTGTGTCAGACATATGGTTGATTACGTCGTCTTTAGTAAGCTGAGATAAGCCAAATCAACGGTTACCGGTGAAGTATCGCCGTCGAATCTCGAGATGCTGACGTCCCTTTGTCGTTCTCTCTGTAAAACCTGCACAACCTCGTCAATGTTAGCATGACTTTTCATGGCTTGTCGGTTGTGGTGCCACCCTTTAATGGGTTCGGGCGGTTGGGTAGCCTAGTGGTTAAAGCGTCCGCTCGTCACGCCAAAGACCTGGGTTCGATTCCCCACATGGGTACAATGTGTGAAGCCCATTTCTGGTGTCCCCCGCCGTGATATTGCTATAATATTGCTAAAAGCGGCGTAAAACCAAACTCACTCATTTTAATGGGTTCCCGATGACTCGGCTGAACACCCTTCAACCCAAGATCTTGCAAGAGAATAAATGAAGTAGGTACAGTCTCACAATGGTGTTCAGTGTTCTTGGTAGTGGTTAGATTTGGCCTTCAGCAACCCATGCTTGTCGTAAGAGGCAAATAATGAGATCGGGTGGTCAGGCTCGCTGACCTGGTTGACACATGTCATCGCATCCCAACTGCGCAGATCGGTTCTCATGCTGTTGATCACTGGATTGTCTGGTCAAGACTCGATTATTTCCGTCATATAGCTAAACAACAAGCAAGCAAAGAAACACATCTTGGTAGGGGGTCGTGGACGATTGTGTACAGGAACTGGAGGCCTGTTGAACCTCTCTGCATCTCGGGACAGGGGGCAGACAGACGTGGGATGGAACAACTTCATGGTAATGTCTCAGTCTTGAAACCTCATCTCCACAGAAGGATAGGATCGGCGATGTCACTATCTTCACCCCGGGGATCTTCTAGCACCAAGCGCATCTACTTCCGCCGGAGGAGTTTGGAGCTGTTCTTTAACATAGTAGTTTCTGTGAGCGATGTTGAAAGGTGTGGAGAACACCCGATGTGGAGAACACCCGATGACAACACCGATACTTTCTCCAATATTCTATTGGATTCTATGCCCGTCATAGCTCACTAAAGTCAAGTCAAAGATATTTATTGTAAACTGAGGGGCAAAAGAAACGTCCCCGATCATTTTTTTATCATAAAATGATACAAACACGTGCAATTCAATGTTGAAATGTTTTATATAATTGTTGAACATATTATGCGGACTGTCATTACAGAACAATTGAAACAATTTGCTGTAAGTAGAGTTTTTGTGACGTTTTTCACAGGAGGTTCAAATGTCCGGGTTTCGATCATGACAACACATGCACATCAGTACTGACAGAGTGTCTTTGAGTGTCCAACTCCTCAGTAGCGAGTGTGTCCACCTCTTGCAGCGATACATGCTGCCACACGACGTTGTGCAGAGTGCACAAGACGTCTGATCACGTGATCTGGGATACGACGCCATTCTTCCTGTAGAGCTTGAGCAAAAGCAACAACGTGCTGTGCGTTCGTTCCGACGTCTGTAGACTCGTACCCGACCATCAGCTTTGTTCAACTGGAAGCGGCTCTCGTCACTGAAGAGTACCCGGCGCCAGTTCCGCGGCTGCCACTGCCGAACTCTACGTGCCCAAGCCAAGCGACGACGTCAATGTTCACGCGTTAACGTCACGCCCCGGAATGGTCTGTTGGCTCTAATCGGCGGAGTCGTCTGGATATGGTCCTTCTACTGACTGGATGGGTAAGGCTGGTTGTTGCTGATGACGTCACAGTCAGGAATCTGTTGCGCAAGTGAAGCACCCGTAAATGGCGGTCTTCCTGAGGGGTGGTTACGGGTGGTCTCCCTGTCCTAGGCCTGTCTGCAGTCCGACCTGTTGTTCTGAAGCGTGTCATCAGTCTGGTGATGGTTTTCTTGCTGCAACCCATGATTCTTGCAACGTGACTGTGAGAAGCACCCAGCTGCAACATCCCAATAGCTCGTTCTCTCTGTTCTGCCGTGAGTCGAGGCATGTTCTTTGTGTCCAACGTATTGAAGTGATGAATTCGAACAGTCGAGCATAATTTTTATACTGTACTTTCATACGGGTATGTTTCCACCGAAGCATGCAAAAAAACGTGAATAAAAGCAATTTTCATGCTTACAAAAAACTCCACGTGGATTTCCTTTCTGTGAGACGTGGGGATGCGTTCGGGAGATGTGTTCCTAAATAAATTTCCGTCATAACGACAACAGAAGAACTGTTTTTTCAAATTTTACTTTGGGGACGTTTCTTTTGCCCCTCAGTTTACTTAAGACCTCCGGCCCATATACAAGTAATACAAGTATATATACAACACATGTTACAGACATTTCACAAATAAATTACAGTTCAGATAAGGTATTGCTTCTAAGGATAACAGCATGTTTACAAAAAGTGCTAGATTACGTATTACATTTTCATTTTTGGAGGATAGAATGGAAACAAAGGCAGATGGAGGATATTTTTACAGGTAATTATTTGGGATATATTGTTTTCTTAAATCAGCATAATGTGGGCATACAAAAGCAAAGTGAAATTCATCTTCTATAGCCGAGTTACATAATGGACATATCCTTAACTTCTCTCTATTGAAAATCGTCTGCCTTTATTTACTGATAAGTCTACCAAACCCAGTCGAAAATTGACAAATGTGCGTCTGATATTTCTAGATCTCAATACAGATAGATATAGTTCTGGTTGAATTAAGCTCTTATGTGATCTATACAACTGATATCTTGAACTATTGTCTGGACAGGAATGCCATTCTAGATAATACATGCTAACAGATTGTTCTCGAAATTGCTTAAGAAATAGATTAATATTACCAACTGTTTGATTTATCCACACAAATCCAAAGCCATGAGAAAATAAAAGATTTATAATATGAGACGCCCATGTTGTCTTACCCCTATCATCTAAATGTACAAGCATGTTATAAGCTAGTCTTGGGATTCTTTGTACGTGCATTAGAAGGATCTTTAACCAATATTTTAAACACTCTTACTCAGGGTCACTCTTAATTTGCTCACTGCATTTGTGGTGGGTTTATGGAGAAAGAAACGTAAATGGGATGCATTTTCACTCACATTTTTCAGTGTCATATCAATGGTAATACAGCTTGTCGAAGCTTTTCGGTGCTTTTGATAAAACAATTCAACAGCCTGAATGACTGAGTTTGGTTTTACGCCGCTTTTAGCAATATTCCAGCAACATCCCGGTGGGGGGACTCCAGAAATGGGCTTCACACATTGTACCCATGTGGGAATTCGAACCCGGGTCTTCGGCGTGACGAGCCAACGCTTTAACCACTAGGCTACCCCACCGCCCCCAATTCAACAGAAAACAATAAGAACCGTTCCGTAGTTTGGATGTTCTTCGTCTTCGTTACTACCTGTGAATACACCCGCATCGTCAGCAGATGTAACAGGTGCGTGGTAAATCTACTAAGGCAGTTTGAAATAAACTAGATAGATTCGTTTGCCTCAAGACAGAATGTGTAACCTTTGTAACAGTAACGCTGTCGAAGAGAAATTTAATTCCCTGTTGATGAGGAAGTACCTGTCATGAGAAACGATTGATGCGTTAGCTCTCTGGTCGCAATGCTATCCCAGATATTCCTGCGAAGAATACACAATCCTCAGCAAACGTATTTCTTGACCACGAGAATCTTATATCCCGGGCTGGTTAAAGCGTTTTGGGGATATCGTCTCTTCAAACACAGAAGTCCATCAGTGGGTCCACAACACTTTATTCGGCAGCTAAGTATGTAATTACATGATAGTGCAGCAACGGCCAGGCAGCATCACAGAGGCGATCGTCACTGCCCACCTGCCTAGCCGCTGTCCGAGGGTCAAGTCCCGTTACATTAAGAATTCATTGTCTATATACTACTGACTGTCAGGCTGTCCCGTATCGTATCACGATACATGTACGGTCAACCTGCAGTATCCAGCATGCACCTCATCCACAATGTTAAACTTCCGTGGCCAACCGGCCATACTCTAAAGTTAATTAGGGTTAATTACACGCAGGTCGCTGATCTGTACATGGCTGTGCTGATGGTCATGATATAAGCTGCTATTATTTCATGTATATTGTCAGCACTGTGATTTAGATTTAAATAACACAACTTTAACTTAACTCAGAGAATATACAAACATGTCTATATTTCCCGATAAACCCATACCCCATCAAAGTGCCTACGACACTTATATATCTGCGTATTGTTATTTTATGCATGTATATATATATGTGGTTTGTGTCTCATATTGTCATATTGTCGGAGGTCGACATTGTATACTTTGTATAAGTATTGTATTACCATACTTGAAGTTTGACCTGTGTAATTTTGAGTGATTAGTGGAATAAGTGGATGCGGATTCGACTGGGTAACTCACCTCAGCATAGCGAATTATAGACCTGACAGCCAAAGACGTTCCTTATTTATAGAAATTGTTTGTGCATTCCTTTCGAATGACAAAATAGTGTGGATGTTGACATCTATCTGAGCTGCTGAGGCGGGTGGGTGTAGATTGTAACATCATAATGAAGCAGGTGATACGGTCTCCATGAAAGTGTCGCTACAAATGTGAAGTGAGGTGAGGTGAAATTGGGTTTTACGTCGTACTTGAGAATATTTCGCTCATATGACGACGTGCATGCGTGTGTATGTGTATGTGCGGCTGCTTGTACTAGCCCAGACTGAAGCTGGTTTTATAGTGCTAGCCCACTGAGATACCATGCCGCAGTGAAGCATGAATACCCCACTCAGACACATTATACTGACTCCGAGCCGACCAGTGCTTGTTGTACCCATTAATGCCGAGCGCCAGGCAGGGACCAACAAGTACCATATTTTAACATCTTTTGGTATGACGCGGTCGGGGATCGAACCCACGACCTTCCGCTCTCCGGGCGGACGCTCTAACCACTACACCACGGAGGCGGTCGCTACAAGTGTGATGACGTCGATCATATACATAAGCTTGTTAACAGGTACACAGTCAACTTAATGCCATTCATCTGTCTGTTAAACGTGTGGCAAGTACAATACTCACTTTTCGATTGACATTGAAATCTATAGGTGATCAAACGGAAAAATGAAAGTACGATCTTAGTATGGATAAGAGGCCAGCACATGTACCTGTTAGATTTACAAAGAATCAATTAAGGTGTGACATATTTTTATTTATTTTTTAAAGCAGAACAAGGGCTCTGACAAAGGAGAACAATAAGGTTTCATACTCCATGATGTCAGTCTACTCTACAGAATCACTGACATGGGAGATTATACGTCGATACATAATTAAACCTCTAAGTGATCCTTCTATTTTGAGGTATTAATTGGCTATAAAAAGAATCAGGGAAGCTGCACGGTTTCCACGTGTGAAGTGCCTGTTGAGAGACAGCGGCGACAACGACGTCACTTTACGTCTGTGAGAGTGAGCGGTGACGGTGATGGCGACGGCGAGATAATGCACGACTACTTAGAGAAGCTAGGGTAAGGGTTTTCCGGAGTACTAGTGCCCTTCAACACTCACCACAGACGCGCTCTAAGTGGACTCAATAAGCTGATGACGTCACGGCGGGTATTTTAAGGTCGTGGTATGTACTAATGACAACGCTGTAGTAAGTACAACATGGGTTTTCATAGTTGGAAATGTAAATGTAAAATCAGTACGTGATTGTATGCTCAAATGAGTTATTTCCAATTCTTAATTGATTAAATGACGCTGGTTAACTCTCATGGAAATGTATAATATGAACGGATATTGTTACATTTTCTCGTATAGTTGTTGGGTGAAGGTGTGTTCGGACAAACACGAATGTTTTAAACAAACGATGGAAACGTGTTTTGGGTATCAGCGACAATGAAGCGATTCAACCGGTGTGAGATTTACTGTGGGAAAGTGCTCCAATGTTGCTTTGTTCAACGGACAACCCGTGGGAACGAAAGCGTGGGAGTGAAAAAGTTAACAATATCATAAAACATGCTTAAATATGTAATGAAAAACATAATAATACTGATGAAAGGGGTTGCTTGTTCTGTTCAGAATGAAACCATACACAAAAACCTTGAAAACATTAGTGCAGAACAAGTCGTGTGACAGCTGAAGGGAGATAACTGCGTATGTACCAATTAAGATCGCCACCGTGGTATTCAAACATGAGTTCTTCCCCTTAGAATAGGGAATGCCCGCAAAATTAATTGAGAAGTATCGTCCTGTCTGAAGGTCACACAAAGTAGACTTGGTGTAGATACTTTTCACTTATGTATTAACTATTTAACTTCCATACGGTGTAATGAATATCCTACCTTTTTAATCGCATTTAAATTACAAGGGTATTTTACGGGAGCTTCTTCTTTGCACATCACACTTTTGGTCAACACTTTCGTTATGCAAAGAAGATAATTCATGAAATCAAATTTTGCATCTCCTACTGATTTATCATGAGAGTCAGTGGACGTTTATGTGGTTATATTTGTTGTTAATGGTTAAAGTTATCAACTTGTTTGTGACGACGGCCTGTCCGTTCTCGAATCTTGACCACACAATGGTGGTAGTTATTCTGATAATACGCGTCTTTGAGTCACGTTCACTGGATACTATCACCCATGCAGGGTAAACAGCTGGTGGTTGTACAGTGGAACAAATATATGATAATACACAATGGGTTGGTCTTCTGCTGAACAAATCCGCCCTTCACCTTCTAACTAAACTATTGTCAATTCTTTACCATTGTTATTATGTTTGTGTTTGCAGACGTGCTGAAGGGTTGTTTCTTGCTTAACGCCGTACTCGGCAAAATTCAAAACAGATGACGGCGGCTTGTTTATTATCAGTTCAGGACCAGAAGATCCGGTGACTGACATCATGAGCATGGATCCACGTCTTTGCTCGCTGTAACGTCGTTGGGATACGATGACATTATGACCACCCGATCCCGGTAGTCGCTCTATGCTTGTCGTAAGAGGCGACTAAGGGGATCGGGTAGTTAGGCTCGCTGACTTGGTTGACACACGTCATCGTATCCCAATTGCATAGAATGATGCTCATGCTGTTGATCACTGGATTGTCTGGCCCAGACTCGATTATTTACAGACCGCCGCTATATAGCTGAAATATTGCGGCGTAAAACAACAAACCAATCAACAACGTTATTGCTGCCATATGGAATCGCTCTGACCATCCAATCCACTAGTTACATCTTACGGCCAGTCTCGGTTTTAAGGATAATTCCTTTACGACCAGAACTGGTTGTTCAGGACAAATTCTAACTTTGAATCCAAATTTGTTCTAAACTGCTAGCAATAGAGTGTTTGGGACACTGCCAGGTGCGGCCCCAGCACACCTGTCTGTACATGTGGACCGCACTGACGGCGAGGATGCCGTTGTATGAAACAACCTTAGCGCTACATGCGACAGTCTTTGTTACTGGGACTGGGACATCTAACGATCATCTAACGCCTAACCCGATCGCGACTGTTTTCACAACCACTATAACCAGGTGAACCTTTACATCCACGGTATGTCCGGATGGTATATAGTTCTTCTTGTCTCTTAAAAAAGTTAGACGTAATAAGCCATCTGCACGTTTGGTGCGTTTCTATGTGAAAGTCCGAGTGAAATTTATATGTATAGTACCAGCTGTGTACACCGAATGACTCACTATAACCAGGCAACCTTTGTGTGTACATCCACGCGAATATTTCCTCATATTTGCAGTGATGTGTATGTATATAGCCCAGTTCTTCTTGTCCCTTATAAAGCCGTGTGAAGCATGAATACCCCACTCAGACACATTATACTGTGACTCCGACCGACCAGTCCTTGTTGTACCCATTAATGCCGAGCGCCAGGCAAGCGCGCGTCTTTTTGAAGGCGCGGTCGGGGATCGAACCCGCGATGTGTGCGTGCTACACCAAGCGTGTGTATCGTTTAGTGAATACCTGAGTCTGTATTTAAGCGAGTACAGTCCGCGCATTCCAGAGATTGATATTTAGAAATAATTACCCTTGCCGTCTAACTCCGGTGACAAACTATCGACCTCGTTACCCAGCCCGGGATGGTGGGGTACCCTAGTGGTGAAAGCGTTCGCTCGTCACGCCGAAGGCCCGGGTTCGATTCCCCACATGGGTACAATGTATGAAGCCCATTTCTGGTGACCCTGCCGTGATATTGCTGGAATATTGCTAAAAGCGGCGTAAAACTGAACTCACACACTGTTAGGCTACCCGGACCGACCACCCACCATTAAGGCTGCGATAGTCTCAGAATGAGAAACAACCTCATCGTGATTAAGGTTGCAGAATTGTATGACTAAATTCAATATATTTACAGTCGAAGTGTGAAATAGAAAACATCGGAAAATATCGTTGGTTTCGGACTCTTCAAGACGTTTCTAGGTAAGGGGACATAACTCTTGATAGTATAGAGCGCCAAGCGCACGCGTGGATTGAGCGTACCATGTCGTCACTGACATAAAGGTTGCATAAAAATAATTCCATGGCAAAAATGTGTAGTTCTAAGGACCTTTAAACTGGGGATCGAACAAGGGCGGATACAGCTTTTTGAGAAAGTGGAGGGTGTCACAGTTGGGGGTTGGGGGGTGGGGGTGTCACAGTTCACTTTCACCCGTTTTCACGAGAGTTTTGATGGGCATTTAATATATTTTGAGGACAAAAGGGGGCTGCACGCACGCACACACGCACGCACACGCACACCCCCTCTGAATGCGCCAGTGATTGCACCACAGACCTTCCGCTCTATGGGCAGACGCTCTATCCACGAAAAGCCAAAACTCAACTCTGACTCTCTGACTGATTATCTTCGTACTTGTTTATCCGCCCGGAGAGCGGAAGGTCGCGGGTTCGATCCCCGACCGCGTCATACCAAAAGACGTTAAAATATGGTACTTGTTGGTCCCTGCCTGGCGCTCGGCATTAATGGGTACAACAAGGACTGGTCGGCTCGGAGTCAGTATACTGTGTCTGAGTGGGGTATTCATGCTTCACTGCGGCATGGTATCTCAGTGAGCTAGCACTATAAAACCAGCTTCAGTCTGGGCTAGTACAAACAGCCGCACATACACACGCATGCACGTCGTCATATGAGCGAAATATTCTCAAGCACGACGTTAAACCCAATTTCACCTCACCTCACCTCGCCTCGCCTCCCCTCGCCTCGCCTCGTACTTGTTTATTCACTCTGGTTCAAATGTGACAGCGTTAACGAGTGATGGCCTGTGCGCTGTTGACAGTACATCAGTACATTTTAATGAATCATCATTACGACGTCACAAGTAGCAATGTTTGATCTGTCTCAGGCCGACATGCAGCCTGTATTCTGTAACTTATAACGACAAAAGCAAGCGATTTATCAGTATGACGTAATGTCATTTCAGGCCGATGTGTATGTTTGTTTACACCACGGAATATTTAAATTCTTTCACGAACAATGACACCTATTATACGAAATACCATCCTTAGTTGACGACCTGCGATAATATTCCCAGCATTGTACATGATATGTTCTAAAATGCTTCGCTCGAAGATTAAAGACGCCGACAGTACATATCCTGCCATAAAATACACGTTTTAGTGCCATTACGCAAGCTCACTTGTGCTTAAATGTAATACTTTATTTCGTCATACAATGAGGAACAGCAAACGTTAAGAATATCATCAGGAAAGGGCCTAAATATGTGGGAAACATCTTCTGTGATTTCACAAAGTTTCATTTTTTAGTTTTGCAAACATGTTGACGCCCAATTTCTCTATGCGCGGGTAGTGAAGCGGAAAGTATGACGATCTTCCGTGCATGAATTAAACTGTCACTGCATCAGTTCCCCATACAACATGGGCGTTAACGACACACATTAACACCATTTTATTACACAATATCGTAAAAACTACACACTTGATTCCCTATCTCCCTTTCTGAAAAGGTATACCATCTGACAAATATGAAACGTGCTATCATAGACATACAAGGTTGAAGGTGAAATACTTGTGTGTTTTTAATTGAATTTTAACTTTCAGTTCAGAGTAAATTGGTTGGATGTTAATTAACCAGGTTCTACGTCGCTAAAACGTTTGCTCAACATTATATCATAAAATAGAAATAAAAATTGTAAAAAATGTTATTTCATGCAGTAATGTGATGGTGTGTTTTTTTCAGCAAAGTTCGTATATGGATAATGGCATGACGTACAAAAGTAATCGGCGTTTTCAGTGAATGTTTTTAATCTGATGCATGGGCCCACCTTGCTGAATATATGTTTATTATTATTATTATTATTATTATATTATTTACGGTATCCGATAAATAGACGACGGACATGTCGACGTGGACGTCAGTTGTATAATACTATGCATTTATATACATGTACTACCTATCAAAGGTTTAGACTCACTAGTGTAAATGTAGCCACTTACTTCACTCAACTGTTCTAAACTAGATTTTGCCAAATATTTCATACTGTTTAAAGGTACTGTTTACACATGAACTGATGTATTGTAAACAAATTCGTAACGTTGAAGAGATTATTGTCATGAGTTCAATAAATGGTGAAACACGGTGAATATTGGCGAATTCTTAACAAAGCTTTACACCAAAACGCAGCTGTTCACATGCACGATATTTGCACATGCTTTTCAGAAAGTGTATGCATGATCCTCGTGCAATTCATCTGCATAAGGTTTGCAGATGGTTCCCCTAAATTAGTGGAGAAATTCATCTTCGATGTAACCGTATGTATATACATAACATGTAGTGAGTGCTTTAAGTGAGTCTAAACTTGTGATGGGTAGTATATGTGCGAGTGATATGTTATCGGTAAACAACAGTCTTATCACCCATGCTGTTCAGTAATCTCAGTCATGTGTTCGCATGTATGTTCAGATATCTTAGCAAGCAGGTCACAGTAAAGACTTGCATACGTCTCTAAGGTAATAATTAATAGTTTAAATGAAAAATTTCTAAAAATATATATATAACCGACTGACGTTCTACTGTCCACTTATCTAGACTTGCCTCTTTAAAGTACTGAATTACTGTACATCCATGGGCTTAGCATTCGTACAGCCTTACAGCAAGGCTAGTCACAATAATATAAGCACATAAATTCTGTCCTGCTGTACAAGGACCAAAATAGGTTTAATAAAATATGTAATGATATTTTTTTCTTGTTAATGTTTACATTAGGCTGGGGCCAAAGTAAACCCTACAAATTTGTCGAGGACAAATGCCACCCGGACAAACACCACCCGGACAAATGCCACCCGGAAAAAACCACCTAGGACAAATGCCACCCAAATAAAAATCCAAACCACAAACACAATATCATGTTTCCCAGGTGTATTTGCATGATAATTCATTTTCATTTAAACACTTTCATTATTGCTTTCATTCTCATCTTTTTTTCCTTTTTCATTCACACTTTCATTAATATTGCTTGCATACTCCTTTCTGCAATGGAACATATTCTTGGTTTTCCATATTGGAAGTGAAATGGACAGTTAGTTATTTGCTTTATTTAACGTCGCAACTGGGAAGTACACTTATTAAGAAATGAGGGGTGGTAAATGAAAATGAATTATCATGTAAATGCATGTGGGAAACATGATATTGTGTTGGTGGTTTGTATTTTTATTTGGGTGGCATTTGTCCTAGGTAGCATTTGTCCGGGTGGTATTTGTCGGGGTGGCTTTTGTCCTAGGTGGCTTTTGTCCTGCTCCCGCCCTACCTATACGTTGTTGTCGTTGATGATAAGTTGTTTACAGGAACATGTTACAAGTCCATACGTTACGCCCACACCATTCTGAAGACATACGCGGTACACGAAAACACCCGGAAACGCTCGAACATCCGCGTGTTGTAAACACTGACATGCAGAGTGCACGGGAAATAGACTTAATTAGTAATTAGTTACTAAACTGTCTGGTTGAAGGGGTATTGACAGTGTATCCGGTGGTTGTGTTGAGTTGTGTTGTGTAGTGCTGCGCTTGGACAGATGTCCGGATGAGATGACTCACGTGACCTGGCGTTCATCCTGCTAATGACACCGGAAACATTTCCACTGCGTTTTTAATTAAACAGATCTTAGCTTTTAAGGCTACTCTCCTCTCGACACACACCGTGTTTCTTAAAGCGTTCATGCTTGTTATACGATTGGGAACAATACGCTTAAAGAATGAAGGAGCAATTACACCCTTGTTAAGTATAAACCGTAAGAAGCAGTGGCCTTAAATTAATCATATACTCTTATTTATCACCGCTAATTAAATTCATTTCGTTATTTATCTGTATTGATTCTTTTCCCTTTTCTTCTTTTTTTAAAATTCTAAATTGCTTAACCTTTTTCAATTCAAAATCAAGGTAAAGCCCTATCACGGTTCATAGTTTTGGGTACACTGGTTTATCCCCTATTAATCATATATTATTTTGTATATAAACCCATCTACTCCCACCTACAGAGTGAAGCCGGCGTATAGTATTCAGTCATCATCTTTCTTGAATCAAAGTCATGCTACATACGTAATTGTGAAAATCTGGAGCTAATATTAGCATTTATATAAGTGAGTGAGCCTTTAAATTACATCAATATTCCAGCTATATGGCAGCGGTCTGTATCGAGTCTGGACCAGACAATCCAGTGATCAACAGCATAATTAAAATTGGGAACCGATAACATGTGTCAACCAAGTCAGCGAGCCTGACCATATAATACAAATATCTTTCACGAATATTCGGCATTATTATTATTATTATTATTATATCTTGTAAAGTCCCAACATTCAAATATTTTTGAATATTCGAAATGTAACATTCAGATTAACACAGATTACACTAGATTTTCTATTCATCATGTCTGTATGATTGCCGAGCGTTAAATGGTTGTCATATGCCCACTTTCAAATTATTACAAATTAACCCAGAAGTCCATAGCATATGAATTAACGTGGACATGTTATAGATAAATAATTATATTATAAAATTAACAAAACTTAAAAATCAGTAAAATTACTGCAACGAATTACAACAAGAGTGTGGCAGTACAAAATTCAGTGGCAGCACAATTTCAGTGTTAATATCGTGCGTTAGTGTTTAGGTTTTACGCAGCTTTTTCATTGTTCCAGCAATACCACTTCGGGGCACACCTGAAATGGGCTTCAAACACTGTACCCATGTGGATAACCCGGAGGCCTTGCTTGTCCAGAGAACGATTTTATCCCACCCCAATGGTAGGACAAAATTCAACAGCAGTTCTAATAGAATTAAAGTCAGTTGTCAACCTTCACAACTAGACCTGGGCTGAATGTCCAGAGTGAAAACGTAATCTTTACACAACAGCTGCTTTTGATGCAATCAGAGATGAAAGAGGATCCGCTTGTATTCTTATATGGACTAAATGCCTTCTAAGAAGTCCAAAACCATGCTGGATGAACTGTTCCAGAAGATTCCAGACTACACTTGACACCAAAAGCATCAAGATATAGTAATTTCCATACTACTGTTTACTGTAGATGATAATACATTTCTTACAACTGATTATTGTTAAAATACAACGCTTTGAACTTGTACTGAACCTGAACAGAAAAAATGTAATGCAATTGCAACGGTATTTAAAATAGAATGTATAATAATTATACAATTCAAACATGGTATAAACATTTAATAACCTCTCTATTAAATCATTAATAGAACCTGAATTATACATTGCCAAATGTTGAAAAAGATCTTATGAGAATTTTATCCAGTGGTTTATCACATGGTTTTAAAATTAAACGCTTTAGTAAGACGCGGTGAAGCTATCTGTCTGTCTGTTAAAAGATGTGGTTCATTAACACATTGTTAGTAAACGAGCTGGCAAAATATCTAGATATCTCTATATCTGTCACCAGGAAATACCTTATTAGCATACGTGACAATCACCATTGTCCAGTTTACGTCAGCAATTCCTGTTTACGTGCACGGTACCGTTCAAAGACACATTTAAATAACAAAACGTCAGATACGTTAAACACAGAAAAGAGTACCAGCTTTTCATAAACAGAAGTAATAGAGACAATAATATTGTTAGCAATGGTTTACAACTGAAATTTCTTAGAATTGCGTCAGAAAAAAGAATAGAATACAATATCACTATTTATTTCTTGACTTGCTAATTTTGTTTGAACATTTATTTCATAAATATGGATTTGCAAACTAGCCAAAGCCGTATCTTAATGTCGCTACAGTACTTAAAAAAACATGAACACATATTGCATGCCACACAGATTGCAGACAATTGATTTTAGTATTAATATTACAAGCATCAGGTGCTAAATATATCCTTTCAGGTAAGTAATAACATACGTTTCAGATTACAGGTAGATAACTGACATATGATAGTTTTGACTAAATAGATCTGGCAGATTGAGATAACTGCCATGTACAGATTGAATAATTCTGTTATACGTGAACAGCCTTCAGGCAAAATGTCAGGCACATCGTAATATTTGTTAGGCAGAATATGTAAGATGAGTTCAGGTGTATGTTTAAGTGACGAAATAGTGATGCGGGTCGTTTAACGTCGTGCTTGAGAATATTTCGCTCATATGACGACGTGCATGCGTGTGTATGTAGCTGGTTTTATAGTGCTAGCCCACTGAGATACCATGCCGCAGTGAAGCATGAATACCCCACTCAGACACATTATACTGACTCCGAGCCGACCAGTCCTTGTTGTACCCATTAATGTCGAGGGCCAGGCAGGGACCAACAAGTACTATATTTTAACGTCTTTTGGTATGACGCGGTCGGGGATCGAACCCGCGACCTTCCGCTCTCCGGGCGGACGCTCTAACCACTACACCACGGAGGCGGTCCGTGCTATCAGAACCAGCACACTGCTGAATGAGATGTGTGAGCAGTGATTCTATGTAAAATGCTCATCAACATGACAACTATATACAACTATTGTGTATTATTCTACAATAACCTGTCGCCTTTGAGGAAAATATATGTCTTACTATTTAAGATTAAGCACTATTTAAGATTATATCTAATTTCTGAAATAAACTTATTTTCAGAAAATAATATTTGTTAAATTATCTGAATAAAATATCTAATTTTTTCTGAAATAAACTTATCATATAGAAAATAATATTTGTTAAATTATCTTAATAAAATACCTCCTTATTTCTGAAATAAACATATCATATAGAAAATAATATTTGTTAAATTATCTTAATAAAATACAATGTAATGTAGCCAAGGGATTTTCTTCATTTTCAAATACTGCTGTTGTCTTGACTTCCGAATATTTCAGAATTGCATGAGCTTTATTGGAGATATTTGCTTGAGGGTCTCAAGGTCAGGCTGTCAATAGGAGACTGTGAGTCATTATGTCATCATTCTTTTAACAATAATCAATCATTACCACCACAAATGTACTTCACACATTGTACACATGTGGGGAATCGTTGCCTTGTTTTCGGCGAGGAGCGAACGTTTTAACCATAAACTACCCGACCGCACTGTGAGTAAACAAGGCATCAAGGTATCTGCAAATACCGCTTTATCATAAACCTCACTAACTCAACATTTTCAGACTGCTAATAGATAGCAACATTTAAACTGCATTTTAAAAAAGCATTACACTTGAAAATTGGTTTTGACCAAAAAACGTTACCAAAGCAATAATGGGCACAAACAAGACCAAACTGTAAACGTAAGGACCAAATATGATACCCGTTACCAGTGAGTGAGTGAGTTGAGTTTTACGCCGTTTTTAGCAATATTCCAGCAATAACGCGACGGGGAACACCAGAAACGGGCTTCACACATTGTACCCATATGGGAAATCGAACCCGGGTCTTCACCATGACGAGCCAACGGTTTCTCAACTGGGCTACCCCGATGGGCAATGGACAACATATAGTTGTACCCCGCAGTCGACGATATACCAGCCATGCTGTGTAAATGTGTGTTTCTGTGCATGACAAACCTGTGACTGATATCATGAGCAACGTCTCATGTCGACTACGCTCACACACAATCAGAGGCGGTTGGGTAGCCTTGTGGTTAAAGCGTTGGTTCGTCACGCCGAAGACCCGGGTTCGATTCCCCACATGGGTAAAATGTGTGAAGCCCATTTTCTGGTGTTCCACGCCATGATATTGCTGGAATATTGCTAAAAGCGGCGGAAAAACACACTCACTCACACACCACCAACCGCCGTGTCACCCAGAGTGACTGTCAGAACGACTTAAACGCCTCTTGTAACATGCATAGGTTGCTAAGAACCGTTATACTTGTAATTTGTGTGAGGGGATGAATTCGACTATGCAAATAGTACAAGAAAACTACATAACTGCTCGTCGAAGATCGACAACATAAATTTGCGAATTGTAAACAATTGCGAAAATCTGTTACAACTTACAAGGCGAACAAAACACAGCCATCGATATTTCTTTAACTGCTCTGCGTGTGATCACAGAGGTCAACTTAATGCGTGTTTAGTGGGCGACTTCTGGGATTTCCGGATCGAATTAAAACGCCTTCACACCAGCTGCGTTCGAGAGAAACACCGTTGCCGGGAACCAGTTTCTAAACCAGCTGCGTTCGAGAGAAACACCGTTGCCAGGAACCAGTTTGTAAACCACCTGCGTTCGAGAGAAACACCGTTGTCAGGAACCAGTTTGTAAACCAGCTGCGTTCGAGAAAAGCACCGTTCCAGGGAACCAGTTTGTAAACCAGCTGCGTTCGAGAGAAGCACCGTTGCTGAGAACCAGTTTGTAAACCAGCTGCGTTCGAGAGAAGAGCCGTTGCTGGGAACCAGTTTGTAAACCAGCTGCGTCCGAGAGAAGCACCGTTGCAGGGAACCAGTTTGTAAACCAGCTGCGTTCGAGAGAAGCACCGTTGCCGGGAACCAGTTTCCAAACCAGCTGCGTTCTTAAGGGGCTTTAGTGCTTAATACTTCACGTGTCAGTTGTGGTGTATGTTGTATCGATCAGGAGATCAGTGTCACCTTACCATACAAGTACGTGTAGTAAGTAGAACCACTACCAGCTTGGTGGTTGGAAAATACAGGATCAGGTCGGATCAGTCTGTTATGAGCACGAGTGGATTCAGTAATTATGTCAATACTGGGATTCAGGGAGTGGGTTTATGGTATGGACGAACACAGCTTCGTTTGTGTTGCGAGGGCCCTGTCTAAGAGTTTGGCTGACTGACTGCCTGAGTTTGGTTTTACGCCGCTTTTAGCAATATTCCAGCAATATCACGGCGGGGGACACCAGAAAAGAAAAGAGTCTCATGGGGTTGAAGTAATCCAACCATTAATAGTTTACCTCTTTGAGAAAAGGGTCAATGTGGCCACAAATGACCTTTCAAGAGCTAGACGACCTTAAAGTCCTCTGAATTCGCGGATGTTGAATCCCACAAAGTCAAATTGTGGGATTCGAACCCAACACCATCGGATTCTGAGTCACTTTTCAGAGCGAATATCGTCTCACTCACTCACTCACTCACTCACTCACTCACTCACTCACTCAGTAAATAGTGCTTTAATACGGTTGTCACGAGTAACTAGCCTTTACTTCCTGTTCTCGTGTAATGTATCCGATATCAGTTCTGTATCCATAAAAATTCCATGTCTAAAATTTATTAACGATATTTTCATGCTTTGTCGGGATAGTCAGTTCTGGCATTTTTCCAAAACTCAATCTGACAAGCCTAGAGACTTTGTTACTGTTTACTGAGGGTGATTTACACGTGACAGGTTGGCGCGTTGCCAGGTTGGATTGAATACTGGCTCCTTTATACAGAGACAATTGTAACTTGTCGCCCACGCACAGGTTTATCTGACACAGAATACCTATATTATTTATTACGTATACCACCCGTAGTTTGCTGTGATTGTAGGCAAACATTCCGAACAACGTTTGTTGAGTTAATAAGGCAGATGAGTCAGTATGATGTTTTACGACAAACAGAGGCCTGTTTTCGTCACATGACTGCTAAACTTATGAATACGTGTATTTACAAACACCTTGAATGTTGAAGAAAATACATATAGAAGATGGGTGGTTATAATGCCACGTGCTAGACATGTATAATAATGTATTATCAAAGTCCAAAATTAATTAGCACCGAATAAAACTTGCATATTATATATGAAATATGTTAAGTACATGTTGAGGAAAGCAACTGCTCTGACGTACACAGAAACACACACGCATACGGACACACACACACACACACACTCACAAACAAACACACACGAACATACATGAATACACAAACATTAGTATATGATATTAATATACACACATATACACACACGAGATACATACATACGCACACATACACACATGCGTACACGGCATTCATTCATTCATTCATTCATTCATTCACATCTTGCATTACTTCATTACAGTGTTCAATAAATCATAAATTTATTTGTGAATTTCCTGTTCACCAGGTTCTCCATTCATAACATCCAACATTTCATTCATTACCCGAACACTTTCATTAATTACTTCTTCATTCATGGTTTCGTTACTTTTTTCGTTATTGTATATTCGTTCCACCACTTTTTAATTTATGCATTCACGGTACTGTCCCCTTTCATCATTAACCATTTAACCAGACTGTAATATATGTCGTTTTGTTTCAGATAACGGTTGCTTACAAAATGGTTTAATATATACAACAGCTACTGTCACCTGTTGAAATCAAGGTGTTGTCTACATATGGTGCCACTGTGATAACCCAGCGTGAAAGCTATCTGTGCCTATCACCGAATATTGATTACAGGCAATGGCGGGTTGTATTTGATACAACCTGACTCTCTCATACACATCCTGTACATTTCAAGTGGCAGGTATTTTTTGCCACTGTATAATGAGTGAGTTCAGTTTTACGCCACACTCAGCAATATTCCAGCTATATGGCGGTGGTTTGTAAATAATCGAGTCTGGACCAGACAATCCAGTGATATTCAGAGCGAATATCGTCTCACTCACTCACTTTGACTATCGTATGGAGGATGTTGTTATGGAGCTGAATAGAGCTCGTGGATCCCATGGAGCTGAACTCACTCACCGCCACAACCCCACGGACCCGTGATGATCCGGGTTAGAAGTGGTCTTCACTCTTCAGTAACCCATGCTTGTAAGAGACGACTAACGGGATCGGGTTGTCAGACTCGCTGACTTGGTTGACACATGTCGTCGTATCCCAATTGCGTAGATCGATGCTCATGATGTTGATCACTGAATTGTCTGGTTCAGACTCGATTACTGACAGACCACCGCCACATAGCCGGAATATTGCTGAGCGCGGCGTTAAACAACGAAGCAAACCAACCATACGAATCCCTGGTCAAAATAGGTAAATCCTCAGCTATCGTAAGAGGTGACCAATTTGATCGGGTGTCAGACTCGTTGGCATGTTTGACAGTATGTCATCGTAGCATCAATCACTGGATTGTCTGATCCAGACTGGATTATTTATTTACTACCCATCGTCGTCTAGCCGCTCAGTACAGCGGCAATCAAGAGACAATCAAAACCTTCAGGCAGGTACTCAAAGTGGAGTTGACGTGGACGAGTCAGGAGACTGTGGCAGTGGTCAGTGTCGTAGTCAAGTATAATCTTGCTGGCCTGACGCTAATATTTATAATGGAACTTACATTAACATATAGGCGAAATATAACACACATGTTTATTACGCTAAGGCGTTAGTTTAGTTTTCAATAGACAGGTCAATTAACCTTCTGAAACACGATGACCTATATTTGACCACAACGGTCACACTGACCTGAGTTCTTGAATAATGGGTTTGAATACTACGTATATGAGTCGTGACCCATGGCGATTCTGGTCAGTGAACAGGTCCCTAGAAATCCCTGCTTGTGGTAAGAGGCGATCAATTTGAAAGTGGTTAAGGTCGATGACTTGGTTGAAAGCGTATCGTTGCATCACAAGCATGAATATTAATGTTTGATAAACGCCTTGAATTGGACAAGGGTAACTCTGTATATTTGTTTGTTGTATAACACCACACTAACTATATTCAAGTTATACAGGGAGATCTGCAATACGGCAGTTTGGTTGCTGTTGTGTGCGAGAATACAAGTGATTGGTATTTACAGAGGAGTCGAGTAACTGCTGAGTTGTAACAGGTGTGTGCTCGAATAACTGCCGAGCCCTTCAACACTAGTTCTCGAATGACCGATGGGTTCTCATTGATGAGTGTTCGACTACTACCAGCGCTTTTATATTTGTACTCCAGAAACTGGTGACTCCTTACAGATGAGTACTCGAGTAATTGCTTAGAGCTTCTATCTTAATACTCGAGTAACTGATGGGTATTCGAGTAACAGCTAAGTGATCCAATACTAGTACTCAAGAAACTTATGAGTATTCCAGTAACTGCTTAGTGCTTCAATACTAGTACTCAAGTAACTGATGGGTATTCAAGTAACTGCTAAGTGATCCAATACTAGTACTCAAGTAACTTATAGGTATTCCAGTAACTGCTTAGTGCTTCAATACTAGTACTCAAGTAACTGATGGGTATTCAAGTAAATGTTAAGTGATTCAATACTAGTACTCAAGTAACTGATGGGTATTCAAGGAACTGCTAAGTGATTCAATACTAGTACTCGAGTAACTTATGAGTATTCAAGGAACTGCTAAGTGATTCAATACTAGTACTCGAGTAACTGATGGGTATTCAAGTAACTGCTATGTGATCCAATACTAGTACGCGAGTAACTGATGGGTATTCAAGTAACTGCTATGTGATCCAATACTAGTACTCAAGTAACTGATGGGTATTCAAGTAACTGCTATGTGATCCAATACTAGTACTCGAGTAACTGATGGGTATTCAAGTAACTGCTATGTGATCCAATACTAGTACTCAAGTAACTGATAGGTATTCAAGTAACTGCTATGTGATCCAATACTAGTACTCGAGTAACTGATGGGTATTCAAGTAACTGCTAAGTGATTCAATACTATTACTCAAGTAACTAATGAGTATTCAAGTAACTGTTATGTGCTTCAATACTAGTACTCTAGTAGCTGATGAGTATTTAGAGATGAGTTTTTAATAACTGCTCAGTACTACAATGCTATTACATGTAAGCATAGCTGATTAGTACTTACTGAAGGCTACTATTACTAGAAACTAGTTACGTATAAGTATAAGAGTAACTGCTTGCTGCATACATAAATACTAGTACCCTATAAGTAACATTATAAGCAACCGATGATTACTTACACATGAGTGCTAGTACTCGAGTAACTGAAAAGTACTTATAACACAGTGGCCGTGAAACTGAAGAGTATTCGATTTACTGCTGGGTACTTCAATGCTAATACTCGAATAACTGGTGGGTACGTACAGAAGAGTGTTCGAGTAAACGGTAAGTACTTAATACTAGCACAAGAGTATTTGATGAATATTCACTGAGGTGTATTGGAGTACCCGAAGAGTACTTCCAATATTCATACTCAAGCTGCCGGTGTATCTTCAATACTAAATATTCTAGTTGGGAACAGTTGAATATCTATATGGAGAGTAACTGGAGCCTACTTCGATAATAATTATACTCGTCTAATTGAAGAGAGTTCAGATACCAACAATCGAGTAACTAATAGTGCTTTAATACGGTTGTCACGAGTACCTAGCCATTACTTCCTGTTCTCGTGTAATGTATCCGATATCAGTTCTGTATGGTTACACAGCTTCGTTTGTGTTGCGAGAGCCCTATCTAAGAGTTTGGAGAAAAAGAGTCTATTATATCATGGGGTTAAAGTACTCCAACCATTAATAGTTTACCTCTTTGAGAAAAGGGTCAATGTGGCCACAAATGACCTTTCAAGAGCTAGACGACCTTAAAGTCCTCTGAATTCGCGGATGTTGAATCCCACAAAATCAAATTGTGGGATTCGAACCCAAAACCATCGGATTCTGAGTCACTTTTCAGAGCGAATATCGTCTCACTCACTCACTCACTCAGTAAATAGTGCTTTAATACGGTTGTCACGAGTAACTAGCCTTTACTTCCTGTTCTCGTGTAATGTATCCGATATCAGTTCTGTATACATAAAAATTCCATATCTAAAATGTATTAACGATATTTTCATGTTTTGTCGGGATAGACAGTTCTGGCATTTTTCCAAAACTCAATCTGACAAGCCTAGAGAGTTTGTTACTGTTTACTGAGGGTGATTTACACGTGACAGGTTGGCGCGTTGCCAGGTTGGATTGAATACTAGCTCCTTTATACAGAGACAATTGTAACTTGTCGCCCACGCACAGGTTTATCTGACATAGAATACCTATATTATTTATTACGTATACCACCCGTAGTTTGCTGTGATTGTAGGCAAACATTCCGAACAACGTTTGTTGAGTTAATAAGGCAGATGAGTCAGTATGATGTTTTACGACAAACAGAGGCCTGTTTTCGTCACATGACGGCTAAACTTATGAATACGTGTGTTTACAAACACCTTGAATATTGAAGAAAATACATACAGAAGATGGGTGGTTATAGTGCCACGTGCTAGACATGTATAATAATGTATTATCAAAGTCCAAAATTAATTAGCACCAAATAAAATTTGCATATTATATATGAAATATGTTAAGTAACATGTTGAGGATAGCAACTGCTCTGACGTACACACAAACACACACGCATACACACACACACACACACACACACACAAACAAACACAACACACACAAAAACACACACGAAAACACACACACATACATACACACACACACACAAACACACACACATACAACACACACACACACACACGAACATACATGAATACACAAACATTAGTATATAATATTAATATACACACATATACACCCACGAGATACATACATACGCACATATGCACACATACACACATGCGTACACGGCATTCATTCATTCATTCATTCACATCTTGCATTACTTCATTACAGTGTTCAATAAATCATAAATGTATTTGTGAATTTCCTGTTCACCAGGTTCTCCATTCATAACATCCACAATTTCATTCATTACCCGAACACTTTCATTTATTACTTCTTCATTCATGGTTTCGTTACTATTTTCGTTATTGTATATTCGTTCCACCACTTTTTAATTTATACATTCACGGTACTGTCCCTTTTCATCATTGACTATTTAACCAGACTGTAATATATGTCGTTTTGTATCAGATAACGGTTGCTTACAAAATGGTTTAATATATACAACAGCTACTGTCACCTGTTGAAATCAAGGTGTTGTCTACATATGGTGCCACTGGGATAACCCAGCGTGACAGCTATCTGTGCCTACCACCGAATATTGATTACAGGCAATCACACGCTGTAATAAATACAACCTGACTCTCTCAAAGCACATCCTGTACATTTCAAGTGGCAGGTATTTTGCCACTGTATAAAGTATTGGTGTAATTTCGGGCGTGTGGACACGAAACGTTATCCCAGGGTTTGCTCTGATATGCTAAAATAATACTTTACTAATGGAATATATTTTGTTTTTCACATGTTAAAATATTATCGCTTTCAATTTACACTATACATATTATTTGGTTAGGAATTATCAAATATTTTCTATATAGTATACATTTAAAGAAACTAACTAACTAAGAAATTTCCCTCAAATTATTCAAAACCTTAATTTCTTTTGTTCTTAAAATATAGAATGAAATAGTAAAGCCAGTACAAGCGAGTAATACAAGCATTTGAAATTAATTTTAATAGCCATAAAATAGGACTAAAACGTGACTCCTGTTTTTTCAGGGTATACTCAACGGGCTTTATTGATATTTTGTGTGAATTCACGGCACCAGTATTGCCCGGGTCCGATTCCGCACATGGGTACAAAGTGTGAAGCCCATTTCTGGTGTCCCCCCGCCGTGATATTGCTGGAATATTGCTAAAAGCGGCGTAAAACTAAACTCACTCACTCACTCAGTGTTGTGACAGAGGTATCGTGTATACCATACAACATCTGCTTCATATCACGATGTTTCGTTTACAAAGAGTTGCCTTTGAATACCACATATTTTATCATCCTCATATTAAAGTTATCGCAAATTTGGTTATCGTTATCCCTTGCTTATCTCGATATTTCTGTTTATCAGAATTATTCATGAATCAAATTGAGCATAGCGAATGATTTTTACCTTACTGCCTCGGATTTAACGAAGTTACCGCCGATCAAGAAACATCTCATTTACATGTTTCTAGCTACTGACGTTGACTGTAGCCATCCCTTGCTTACCCTGTGCAAATATATGATGTTTCACAATAATGAAAATACAGCTCGGTGTTCGTGACTTACGTCAGACTTTTCTGTGCACTTGTTACAGTGGTCACCTACCGTCACATTGACATACTGTCACATTGACCTACCGTCACATTGATCTACCGTCACATTGACCCACCGTCACATTGACCCACCGGCACATTGACCCAACGGCACATTGACCAACCGTCACACTCACCTACCGTAACATTGACCCACCGTCACACAATCCACCGTCACATTGACCTCCCGTCATATTGACCCACCGTCACACAATCCACAGTCACATTGATCCGCCGTCACATTGACACACCATCACACTGACCTACCGTCACACGATCCACCGTCACATGGACCTAACGCCACATTGACCCGCTGTCACATTTACCTTCCGTCACATTGACCTACCGTCACATTGACCTACCACCACATTGACCCACCGTCACACGATCCACCGCCACATGGACCTAACGCCACATTGACCCGCCATCACATTGACCCACCGTCACACTGACGTACCACCACATTGACCCACCGTCATATTGATCCACCATCACACGATCCACCATCACATTGACCTAGCGTCACATTTTCACGCCATCACATTGACCCACCATCACTCGATCCACCGTCACATG
Organism: Haliotis rubra; assembly: GCF_003918875.1. Taxonomy (NCBI): domain Eukaryota; kingdom Metazoa; phylum Mollusca; class Gastropoda; order Lepetellida; family Haliotidae; genus Haliotis; species Haliotis rubra. The sequence continues at coordinate 1,327,676 of NW_025765248.1, forward strand.
GACCTCCCGTCATATTGACCCACCGTCACACAATCCACAGTCACATTGATCCGCCGTCACATTGACACACCATCACACTGACCTACCGTCACACGATCCACCGTCACATGGACCTAATGCCACATTGACCCGCCGTCACATTTACCTTCCGTCACATTGACCTACCACCACATTGACCCACCGTCACACGATCCACAGCCACATTGACCTACCGTCACATTTGCACGCCATCACATTGACCCACCATCACTCTGATCCACCGTCACATTGACCCACAGTCACATTGACCTACCGCCACATTGACCTCCCGTCACATTGACCTACCGTCACATTGACCCACCGTCACATTGACCCACTGTCACATTGACCCACCGTCACACGATCCACCGTCACATTAATCCGCCGTCACATTGACCTACCGTCACATTTGCACGACGTCACATTGACCCACCATCACACGATCCACCGTCACATTGACCTACCGTCACATTGACCTACCGCCACATTGACCTTCCGTCACATTGACCCACTGTCACATTGACCCACCGTCACACGACCCGCCGTCACATTGACCTACCGTCACATTGACCCACCGTCACATTGACCCACCGTCACATTGACCTTACCGTCACATTGACCCACCGTCACATTGACCCACTGTCACATTGACCCACCGTCACACGATCCGTCGTCACATTGACCTACCGTCACATTGACCTACCGTCACATTGACCTTCCGTCACATTGACCCACCGTCACATTGACCCACCGTCACATTGACCTACCGTCACACGATCCGTCGTCACATTGACCTACCATCACATTGACCCGCTGTCACATTGACCTCCCGTCACATTGACCCACCGTCACATTGACCCACCGTCACATTGACCTACCGTCACACGATCCGTCGTCACATTGACCTACCATCACATTGACCCGCTGTCACATTGACCTACCGTCACATTGACCCACCGTCACATTGACCCACCGTCACATTGACCTACCGTCACACGACCTACCGTCACACGACCCGTCGTCACATTGACCTACCATCACATTGACCTACCATCACATTGACCTACCGTCACATTGACCCACCGTCACATTGACCTACCATCACATGGACCTAACGCCACATTGACCAACTGTCACATTTACCCACCGTCACACAATCCACCGTCAAATTGACCTCCCGTCATATTGACCCACCGTCACACGATCCACCGTCACATTGATCCGCCGTCACATGACCAACCGTCACATTTGCACGCCGTCACATTGACCCACCATCACACGATCCACCGTCACATTGACCTACCGTCATATTGACCCACCGTCACATTGACCCATCGTCACACGACCCGCCGTCACATTGGCACAGCCCGTCATGAACAGCCGTTACATTGACCCAACGCCACGTGACCCACCGTCACAATGATCAACGTCACAATGAACCATGCCTTGTCCAATTGTCACTGGCCCATTATCGCACTGACCTCCATAACATTGATCCACCGTCATGTGACACTGAACACTGATCATAAACATCCAACAAAACACCCTCCGTTACATGGCCCATCGCTACAATGATCGTGTCACGTTGACCCTAGACGTACTCATAGTCTCTGAATATATATACTTTGACAGAAATAAATAATTCCTTTTAAATTGAAAAGGAGTCCACATTGGATGGACGGTTCTGAGGGAATCTAGACTCGCTTCATTTAGGGGTTTAGACTCCAGAGAGGGTTTGACGGACGGGAAAATGATACGGTTCAGGGACTGTGATACAGACTATGTTGACCCTCGAATAAGGCTTATTCTATGAATGCATATAACTTTGACAGAAATACATTTTTCGTTTTAAATTGACAATGAGTCCCAATGGGATGGAATATTATGAAATATTGCTTAATTTAGGGCTTTAGCTCTCCAGGTCACACACAGACAACGTGACCTTGGCAGTGCTCACTGCACGATGTTTCACACTGACATTGTGTTCAGTGTCACCTTGTGTCACCTTGTGTCACACACTTGTACACGACACGTTTTCCATCTCTCCACCCTGTGAAGTTGCGTGGGCGTTCAGTACATTGTTTTGAGGTATAACTGCACTGAGAGAGCTGTGCTGAAACTTGCGCCCCGTGGTGTCAACGGGCATCCTGACAATCGAACCACATGGTGTTTTATATGAGCTGATGTCAGCAATACGTTGTCCAGGTTGGACATCGATAACACACCTTCGTCCACTGATAAATCCAACATTAAACAACACCAACATACCACTTTGAACGCTTATCTCGAATGCGAGATAAAAATTCACTGGGCTGTTTCGAACTTCGGATTCATTTCACCGTGTGTCATTTTCTGTGTTTCGTATCTATGATTGCCTGTGACAGATGTAGTTTTGTGACCGATATGGGGCCCATTGTTTCATCATCGTCATCGACGTTATCATAGTCAGTCAATGGTCACACGACAGCGGTGAGTTTTACAAGAAGACATCTACAGGTCGCGTGAACATTATGACAGTGTATGAATGGATATGTATAACCAAACGCTTGTAAAGTCAACTGGGCGGTGGGTAACCTAGTGGTTAAAGCGTTCGCTCGTAAAGACATGGGTTCGATTCCCACATGGGTAAAATGTGTGAAGCCCATTTCTCGTTTCCCTCGCCGCCATATTGGTGGAATATTGCTAAAAGCGGCGTAAAACTCACTCACTGTAAAGTTAACTAGCAGGTACAACACTATTATGATGAAATCCCAGTTGTGTGAGAGAACACTGAACGATTATTTATATCTGCCTGTCTCGAAATATCGACAATTGACAGTCAATAAAATGCAATGGGCACAACGGAGGAACGTCATATCGGGTTGAACGCATGGAGTCTCTTCGCATTTCATCACCTTATTAGGTTTGTACAACGTAAAGCCATATAGTGCCATCTAATGTATGAAATGAGTTTGTGTCCATTTAATTGAGTTTCGTGAATACAAAGTATAGGCAATTCCCCCGTTTATGCAGACAAATATTGACTAAACGCTTGACAAAGGTCCAGCATTGTGTCTCGCCCGCCCACGACCGTCGACAGACAGGTCACCGCTGTGACTGTAAAACGTAATTAACAATAAACTGTCCCCCGCGCTGATCAGCTATTTATAGATATTAACAACAGTGTAAAATAACTTTGTATCGACTGTTTGTGATATATATGGATATGACAAACGAGATGATTCTCCTTGGGGTGTATTAATACCGTGTACACACATCACGATCATAGAAATTAATTGAAACTGCGGCTGCTGGTCGTTACACTGCTAGACCGAATTATGAATAATATCAATATGCTGCTATATATGGCATACAAACTTACGTGGGGGCTAGCCGGAACATACGTGTTACTTTATTAAGTAACATTGCTGGTTTAACTCTGAATGGAAATTGTTTTGTAATAGTATCGTAATGGACAAATGAGTATTGCTGTTCTGATGAACAATACTCCGTGTATTTATAGATCTGAGTAACGGAGGTGTTCAACGGACTGTTATTTTAGTCATCTTCGTCCGGATTATAAAGCATTTTATAAATTAGGAACAATTTTGCCGGGACTCAGAGAGTAGTCCGGATTATGGAGAAAACCGGTTTACGAAATGTCCGGATTTGACAGATTCCATTGCAGTGCACATGGCAGTGACTGGGAGAGAGATAGAACGAGTGCGAGTTTGGAAATACGCCGCTTTTAGCAATATTCCCGCAATATCACGGTGGGGGACACCAGAAATGGGCTTCACTCATTGTACCCTTGTAGAGAACCGCTTGTCCAGTGAACGCTTTTATTCCACCAATGGTAGGATAACATTCAATAGCAGTTCTAACAGAAATTAGTCAGTCAGTCGTAAGTTCCATACATTAACATTAACTTAGGACTATCTTAGCGCTAAGAGAGCTTCGAAAATCTAGTCCCAGGGCTGAATGTGAAAACACAATCTTCAAACAACAGCTTTTTTTATGCAATGAGAGATGAAGGGGCGTCCGCTTGTCATCTTATATGGACTAAATACCTTCTAGGAAGCTCCAAACCATGCTGGATGAACTGTTCTAAAAGATTCCAGATTACACTGACACCAAAAGCATCAAGATATAGTATGTGGGGAATCGAACTCAGGTCTTTGGCGTGAGGAAGGGGAATGACGCACGCATGTGCACAAAGAGAAAAGAGAGTGAGTGAGTGAGTTTAGTTTTACGCCGCACTCAGCTATATGGCGGCGGTCTGTAAATTAACAAGTCGAGAGAGAGAGAGAGAGAGAAGAGAGAGAGAGAGAGAGAGAGAGAGAGAGAGAGAGAGAGAGAGAAAGAGAGAGGAGAGAGAGAGGGAGAGAGAGAGAGAGAGAGAGAGAGAGAGGCAGAGAGAGGAGAGAGGAGAGAGAGAGAGGAGAGAGAGAGAGAGAGAGAGAGAGAGAGAGAGAGAGAGGCAGAGAGAGAGAGGGGAGAGAGAGAGGTGGGAGGGAGAGAGAGGCAGAGAGAGAGGGGGGAGAGAGAGAGAGGGAGAGAGAGAGAGAGAGGAGAGGAGGGACACAGTAAATATGAGATACCGACACATGTGTACATTGAAAGTATTCCAGGAATAATACGTTCCAGACACACTATAATCGGTCTTGACACACTGTACCCATGTATGGAATCGAATCCGGAACGTCGGCGTCACAATTTTTTTTAAGAAATATAATATAAAATCGCATTTCAATAGAGGCAGAGAGAAAAGGAATCAACATCACTGCATCTTAAAAAAATAGACCTGTTAAAAACACACCTGTTGTTGTTATAGAGGATGATGATGTGCAGCGAGCGAAACTGACTTAAATAGCCTTGTTTTTAGTAGTTTTCATCTTCGACAACTTTATTTAAAACATACACCTACAAATATATTATCTACAGAGGATGTTTTCGTGAAATCAGATATTCCTTAATAACACACAGACAGTTCAACTTTATGCGATGATGATCAGTCAGGATACGGATGTGTCTTGTTTACCTGACAACGCATTTGGGTAAGATTTCATCGAATGAAATGTTATACGACATATGAAACACGATACAAATAGTCAAGTGAATAAACTGCCCCTGTATATCGGTGTTGTATTACGACTTTACTCTGCGTCACAAACATATTACTAAAGATCGTGTGACCCTGGCTTGTCACACCGTCAAACTGAATCACGGGGTATATACGATCCATACAAAGATGACAGGGTGAATGACGACTGCATGCAAGTCACGCCCCCACAAACACTTCGCGGAAAACATGAGCTGACACTAATTAAGCTGCGTCAAAAGCTGATCCTCCGTTTTTCCATGGTAGCCTTTCACGCTATGGCTAGTAACCATGTGTAGAAATTTTAAAATCTCATTCATTAAAAACGCCAACCTGACTTTATACAATGAGTATACTTGACAATGAATACAATGACATGCTTGTCCGGGTGCATTTATGTTTCTCATCGTGAAGTGAAAATCATATGCGTGTGTGTATGCAGTTATCAAAATTAGATCATCAATCAGCCCATAATCAGCCTACGCATGTGTGTTCGTGCGTGTGTGTGTGTGAAATAATCACACATTTGTCACAGAATACTTTTTCATGTAATTACTAACGTGCTGGTTTGAAGAGACCCCGGCTAACGGAACGTTACATGGATGAAAAGCTCCTGAGTCAGTGCCGCTCCCATACTTTGATCAATGGCACACGGGTTATAGTGGAGTGTGTTCTGGAGGCGGGCTATCATATTAGGGAAGAAGAGATAACAGTTCAAGTACGTCTCATATACTAAGCGTTGAACTGATACATACTGTGATGGAACGTGGTAAAGCATAGATACTGGCTTGGATAGTGACGGCACACGGCGAAGCATAGATAATGGCTTGGATAGTGACGGCACGCGGCGAAGCATAGATACTGACTTGGATAGTGACGGCACACGGCGAAGCATAGATAATGGCTTGGATAGTGACGGCACACGGCGAAGCATAGATACTGACTTGGATAGTGACGGCACACGGCGAAGCATAGATAATGGCTTGGATAGTGACGGCACACGGTGAAGTATACATACTGACTTGGATAGTGACGGCACACGATGAAGTATAGATAATGACTTGGATAGTGACGGCACATGGTGATGTATTGATAATGACTTGGATAGTGACGGCACGTGGTGAAGTATACATACTGACTTGGATAGTGACGGCACGTGGTGATATATGGATAATGACTTGGATAGTGACGGCACATGGTGAAGCATAGATAATGACTTGGATAGTGACGGCACACGGCGAAGTATACATACTGACTTGGATAGTGACGGCACACGGTGAAGTATAGATAATGGCTTGGATAGTGACGGCACACGGCGAAGTATTGATACTGACGTGGATAGTGACGGCACACGGTGAAGTATAGATACCGACTTGGATAGTGACGGCAGAAGGTGAAGCATAATTACTGGCATGGATAGTGACGGCACATGGTGAAGCATAGATACTGACGTGGATAGACACGCCACATGGTAAAGTATAGACACGGACTTGGATAGTGAGGGCACGTGGTGATGTATAGATAATGGCTTGGATAGTGACGGCACACGGTGAAGTATACATACTGACTTGGATAGTGACGGCACACGATGAAGTATAGATAATGACTTGGATAGTGACGGCACATGGTGATGTATAGATAATGACTTGGATAGTGACGGCACGTGGTGAAGTATACATACTGACTTGGATAGTGACGGCACGTGGTGATATATGGATAATGACTTGGATAGTGACGGCACATGGTGAAGCATAGATAATGACTTGGATAGTGGCGGCACACGGTGAAGTATAGATAATGACTTGGATAGTGACGGCACACGATGAAGTATAGATAATGACTTGGATATTGACGACACGTGGTGAAATATACATACTGACTTGGATAGAGACGGCACGTGGTGATATATAGATAATGACTTGGATAGTGACGGCACATGGTGAAGCATAGATAATGACTTGGATAGTGACGGCACAAGGTGAAGTATAGATACTGACTTGGATGGTAACGGTACATGGTGATTTATAGATAATGGCTTGGATAGTGACGGCACGTGGTGAAGCATAGATACTGACTTGGATAGTGACGGCACGTGGTGATGTTTAGCTACTGACTTGGATAGTGACGGCACGTGGTGATATATAGATACTGACTTGGATAGTGACGGCACACGATGAAGTATAGATAATGACTTGGATAGTGACGGCACAAGGTGAAGCATAAATACTGGCATGGATAGTGACGGCACGTGGTGATATATAGATACTGACTTGGATAATGACAGCACGTGGTGATATATAGATACTGACTTGGATAGTGACGGCACATGGTGAAGTATAGATACTGACTTGGATAGTGACGGCACATGGTGAAGTATACATACTGACTTGGATAGTGACGGCACGTGGTGATGTATAGCTACTGACTTGGATAGTGACGGCACAAGGTGAAGCATAAATACTTGCATGGATAGTGACGGCACGTGGTGATATATAGATACTGACTTGGATAGTGACGGCACGTGGTGATGTATAGATACTGACTTGGATAGTGACGGCACATGGTGAAGTATACATACTGACTTGGATAGTGACGGCACGTGGTGATGTATAGCTACTGACTTGGATAGTGACGGCACAAGGTGAAGCATAAATACTGGCATGGATAGTGACGGCACGTGGTGATATATAGATACTGACTTGGATAGTGACGGCACGTGGTGATGTATAGATACTGACTTGGATAGTGAAGGCACACGGTGAAGTATAGATACTGACTTGGATAGTGACGGCAGAAGGTGAAGCATAAATACTGGCATGGATAGTGACGGCACGTGGTGATATATAGATACTGACTTGGATAATGACAGCACGTGGTGATATATAGATACTGACTTGGATAGTGACGGCACATGGTGAAGTATACATACTGACTTGGATAGTGACGGCACATGGTGATGTATAGCTACTGACGTGGATAGTGACGGCACAAGGTGAAGCATAAATACTGGCATGGATAGTGACGGCACGTGGTGATATATAGATACTGACTTGGATAGTGACGGCACGTGGTGATGTATAGATACTGACTTGGATAGTGAAGGCACACGGTGAAGTATAGATACTGACTTGGATAGTGACGGCAAACGGCGAAGCATAGATAATGGCTTGGATAGTGACGGCACACGGTGAAGTATACATACTGACTTGGATAGTGACGGCACACGATGAAGTATAGATAATGACTTGGATAGTGACGGCACATGGTGATGTATTGATAATGACTTGGATAGTGACGGCACGTGGTGAAGTATACATACTGACTTGGATAGTGACGGCACGTGGTGATATATGGATAATGACTTGGATAGTGACGGCACATGGTGAAGCATGGATAATGACTTGGATAGTGACGGCACACGGCGAAGTATACATACTGACTTGGATAGTGACGGCACACGGTGAAGTATAGATAATGGCTTGGATAGTGACGGCACACGGCGAAGTATTGATACTGACGTGGATAGTGACGGCACACGGTGAAGTATAGATACTGACTTGGATAGTGACGGCAGAAGGTGAAGCATAATTACTGGCATGGATAGTGACGGCACATGGTGAAGCATAGATACTGACGTGGATAGACACGCCACATGGTAAAGTATAGACACGGACTTGGATAGTGAGGGCACGTGGTGATGTATAGATAATGGCTTGGATAGTGACGGCACACGGTGAAGTATACATACTGACTTGGATAGTGACGGCACACGATGAAGTATAGATAATGACTTGGATAGTGACGGCACATGGTGATGTATAGATAATGACTTGGATAGTGACGGCACACGGTGAAGTATACATACTGACTTGGATAGTGACGGCACACGATGAAGTATAGATAATGACTTGGATAGTGACGGCACATGGTGATGTATAGATAATGACTTGGATAGTGACGGCACGTGGTGAAGTATACATACTGACTTGGATAGTGACGGCACGTGGTGATATATGGATAATGACTTGGATAGTGACGGCACATGGTGAAGCATAGATAATGACTTGGATAGTGGCGGCACACGTTGAAGTATAGATAATGACTTGGATAGTGACGGCACACGATGAAGTATAGATAATGACTTGGATATTGACGACACGTGGTGAAATATACATACTGACTTGGATAGAGACGGCACGTGGTGATATATAGATAATGACTTGGATAGTGACGGCACATGGTGAAGCATAGATAATGACTTGGATAGTGACGGCACAAGGTGAAGTATAGATACTGACTTGGATGGTAACGGTACATGGTGATTTATAGATAATGACTTGGATAGTGACGGCACGTGGTGAAGCATAGATACTGACTTGGATAGTGACGGCACGTGGTGATGTTTAGCTACTGACTTGGATAGTGACGGCACGTGGTGATATATAGATACTGACTTGGATAGTGACGGCACATGATGAAATTATAGATAATGACTTTGGATAGTGACGGCACAAGGTGAAAACGCATAAATACTGGCATGGATAGTGACGGAACGTGGTGATATATAGATACTGACGGATAATGACAGCACGTGGTGATATATAGATACTGACTTGGATAGTGACGGCACATGGTGAAGTATAGATACTGACTTGGATAGTGACGGCACATGGTGAAGTATACATACTGACTTGGATAGTGACGGCACGTGGTGATGTATAGCTACTGACTTGGATAGTGACGGCACAAGGTGAAGCATAAATACTGGCATGGATAGTGACGGCACGTGGTGATATATAGATACTGACTTGGATAGTGACGGCACGTGGTGATATATAGATACTGACTTGGATAGTGAAGGCACACGGTGAAGTATAGATACTGACTTGGATAGTGACGGCAGAAGGTGAAGCATAAATACTGGCATGGATAGTGACGGCACGTGGTGATATATAGATACTGACTTGGATAATGACAGCACGTGGTGATATATAGATACTGACTTGGATAGTGACGGCACGTGGTGAAGTATACATACTGACTTGGATAGTGACGGCACGTGGTGATGTATAGCTACTGACTTGGATAGTGACGGCACAAGGTGAAGCATAAATACTGGCATGGATAGTGACGGCACGTGGTGATATATAGATACTGACTTGGATAGTGACGGCACGTGGTGATGTATAGATACTGACTTGGATAGTGAAGGGACACGGTGAAGCATAAATACTGGCATGGATAGTGACGGCACAAGGTGAAGCATAAATACTGACTTGGATAGTGAAGGCACACGGTGAAGTATAGATACTGACTTGGATAGTGACGGCAGAAGGTGAAGCATAAATACTGGCATGGATAGTGACGGCACGTGGTGATATATAGATACTGACTTGGATAATGACAGCACGTGGTGATATATAGATACTGACTTGGATAGTGACGGCACATGGTGAAGTATACATACTGACTTGGATAGTGACGGCACGTGGTGATGTATAGCTACTGACTTGGATAGTGACGGCACAAGGTGAAGCATAAATACTTGCATGGATAGTGACGGCACGTGGTGATATATAGATACTGACTTGGATAGTGACGGCACGTGGTGATGTATAGATACTGACTTGGATAGTGAAGGCACACGGTGAAGCATAAATACTGGCATGGATAGTGACGGCACAAGGTGAAGCATAAATACTGGCATGGATAGTGACGGCACACGGTGAAGTATAAATACTGGCATGGATAGTGACGGCAGAAGGTGAAGCATAAATACTGGCATGGATAGTGACGGCAGAAGGTGAAGCATAAATACTGGCATGGATAGTGACGGCACACGGTGAAGCATAAATACTGGCATGGATAGTGACGGCACAAAGTGAAGCATATATACTGACGTGGATAGTGACGGCACAAGGTGAAGCATAAATACTGGCATGGATAGTGACGGCACAAGGTGAAGCATATATACTGACGTGGATAGAACCGCCACATGGTAAAGTATAGACACGGACTTGGATAGTGACGGCACGAAACTGACTTGGAGACTGATGATTCGTGGTGAAATATTCATACGTATTTGGGGAGAAACTGAAGCCAAGGTATAGATAACTGATTGGGAGACATATTACATACGTGGTAAGGTATAGAAACTGGGTATAGAAACTGGCTGGGAGACATATTGTACGTGGTAAGGTATAGAAACTGGCTGGGAGACATATTCTACGTGGTAAGGTATAGAAACTGGCTGGGAGACATATTGTACGGTAAGGTATAGAAACTATTCTACGGCTGGGAGACATATTCTACGTGGTAAGGTATAGAAACTGGCTGGGAGACATATTGTACGTGGTATGGTATAGAAACTGATTGGGAGACATATGGGGTATAGAAACATAGACATATTGTACGTGGTAAGGTATAGAAACTGACTGGGAGACATATTGTACGTGGTAAGGTATAGAAACTGGCTGGGAGACATATTGTACGTGGTAAGGTATAGAAACTGGCTGGGAGACATATTCTACGTGGTAAGGTATAGAAACTGGGAGACATATTCTACGGGTATGGTATAGAAACTGGCTGGGAGACATATTCTACGTGGTATGGTATAGAAACTGGCTGGGAGACATATTGTACGTGGTATGGTATAGAAACTGGCTGGGAGACATATTCTACGTGGTAAGGTATAGAAACTGGCTGGGAGACATATTCTACGTGGTATGGTATAGAAACTGGCTGGGAGACATATTGTACGAGATAGAAACAGACATATTCTACGTGGTAAGGTATAGAAACTGGCTGGGAGACATATTGTACGTGGTATGGTATAGAAACTGGCTGGGAGACATATTCTACGTGGTAAATAGTGGCTGGGAGACATATAGAAACTGGCTGGGAGACATATTCTACGTGGTAAGGTATAGAAACTGGCTGGGAGACATATTGTACGTGGTATAGGTATAGAAACTGGCTGGGAGACATATTGTACGTGGTATGGTATAGAAACTGGCTGGGAGACATATTCTACGTGGTAAGGTATAGAAACTGGCTGGGAGACATATTCTACGTGGTAAGGTATAGAAACTGGCTGGGAGACATATTGTACGTGGTAAGGTATAGAAACTGGCTGGGAGACATATTCTACGTGGTATGGTATAGAAACTGGCTGGGAGACATATTCTACGTGGTAAGGTATAGAAACTGGCTGGGAGACATATTCTACGTGGTATGGTATAGAAACTGGCTGGGAGACATATTCTACGTGGTAAGGTATAGAAACTGGCTGGGAGACATATTCTACGTGGTATGGTATAGAAACTGGCTGGGAGACATATTCTACGTGGTAAGGTATAGAAACTGGCTGGGAGACATATTCTACGTGGGTATAGTATAGGGAAACTGTGGTATGGTATAGAAACTGGCTGGGAGACATATTCTACGTGGTATGGTATAGAAACTGGGAGACATATTCTACGTGGTATAGAAACTGGTATAGAAACTGGCTGGGAGACATATTCTACGTGGTAAGGTATAGAAACTGGCTGGGAGACATATTCTACGTGGTAAGGTATAGAAACTGGCTGGGAGACATATTCTACGTGGTATAGAAACTGGTATAGAAACTGGCTGGGAGACATATTCTACGTGGTATAGGTATAGAAACTGGCTGGGAGACATATTCTACGTGGTAAGGTATAGAAACTGGCTGGGAGACATATTCTACGTGGTATGGTATAGAAACTGGCTGGGAGACATATTCTACGTGGTATGGTATAGAAACTGGCTGGGAGACATATTGTACGTGGTAAGGTATAGAAACTGGCTGGGAGACATATTCTACGTGGTAAGGTATAGAAACTGGCTGGGAGACATATTCTACGTGGTATGGTATAGAAACTGGCTGGGAGACATATTGGGGTAGGTACGTGGTAGAAAAACTGATTGGGAGACATATTCTACGTGGTAAGGTATAGAAACTGGCTGGGAGACATATTCTACGTGTAAGGTATAGAAACTGGCTGGGAGACATATTCTGATGGTATAGAAACTGGCTGGGAGACATATTCTACGTGGTAAGGTATAGAAACTGGCTGGGAGACATATTCTACGTGGTATGGTATAGAAACTGGCTGGGAGACATATTCTACGTGGTATGGTATAGAAACTGGCTGGGAGACATATTCTACGTGGTAAGGTATAGAAACTGGCTGGGAGACATATTCTACGTGGTAAGGTATAGAAACTGGCTGGGAGACATATACTACGTGGTATGGTATAGAAACTGGCTGGGAGACATATTCTACGTGGTATTGTATAGAAACTGATTCGGGTAATGGGTAGTGTTAATTGACTCCTTACACTCCAACTAAGGCAAGTCTACACGGTCGCGTACCGATCCGTCGAATTTCTGATTTCAGACTAGTAAAATGCATTCGACGGATCGGCACTGTGAACTTAGCTATGAATTAGTTATCAAAACATCGGATCATACCAAAACAAAGACGCAAGGGGTGTAGGGTGGTTTGACTCTCTATATATTTGTACTTTTGTACAGTATATATCTTTGCCTACTCATATGATACAATGAGAAATTGATGCATTAAATATATGTTTGGATTTTTTTACTTTTGTACAGAGTTGTAATTGATGCATTAAATAAAATGCATTCATAAGGAGAAATATATAGTTTTTGATGTTCAAACTCCTGAAGTAGTAATTTACACTTGGTGCATAAACCTGGGTATGCACCTTTGGTCTCTCCAATCTCAAATATCTTTGTTATAAAATTTGCTTAACACAAGGTAAGTTTTTCATTTTGGTTGGCTAGTGGTCCTACAAACTAAACCCCAAAAATGGGTGCTTTGTATAATATTCTGGTAGATACTTTTGTCTGCTCTCCTCATACCTAGGATATACAAGAAGGACATGGAACTCGTCTTCGTCTGTGTTTCTACAGAACGGACAGAGCGATGCATCGCGATTTAGCCTGCCGGGAATTTTGAATACAGAAATTATGTGAGCACTACATCTGAATATCCTGTGAAAGTGCTCTATCCAAAGCCATAACTAGTCTAATCCAATACAAGCCGACCCCTTAATTCATGAACTTAGACTCTCCCAGTGTGTTAACACAGTCTGAAATTCGACCGATTAGCACAGAACCACTCAAGCATGATTCGACGGATCGGCACTGCTGGCTGTTCAAAATTCGACGGATAAGGCCGTAATCGTCTACACATACCTAGACGCTTAAAATTTGAATGAAATATAAAACGCAAAACCCAGCGCTTGTTTGGATCTAAAAAATAAAACAGTGTTGAAAACAGATTAAAGGAGAGCCGTATAATTTTGATAGAAACGGACAACTCCATATAAATTGAAAAGATACCTCAGCGAGACTGGAGATTCAGAACACGAGCCTTTTCGAAAATCTAGACTCGATTCCTTTAGAGCTACAATGGCTGCGGGAAAGGTGAGTGTGCCGCTTTTAGCAATATTAGCAATATTCCCGCAATATTCCAGCAATATCACGGCGGGGGACACAAGAAATGGGTTTCACACATTGTACCCATGTAGGGAATCAAACCCGGGACTTCGGCGTTACGAGCGAACGCTCTATCCACTAGGCTACCACACCACCCCGCATATAACAGGCTATATAAAGGGCATATAACAGCTTCAATAAGTTTAACCCGTGAAGATCCGGGATAGAACTGATCTTCAGCAACCCATGCTTGTCGTAAGAGGCAACTAACGGGATCGGGTGGTCAGGCTCGCTGACTTGGTTGACACAATCGTCGTATCCCAATTGTGTAGATCCATGCTCATGCTGCTGATCACAGGATTGTCTGGTCCAGGTCCACTCACTGACTCCCGCAATAAGTATAAGACAGGCTACGGTGAAAATCGGTGTGATCGTAATCATCAGATGGAATGTATTTTGACCATGTTAATCTTGAAAATATCCAAAGTGTCTATAGAAAGGTGTAACCATTTCAGTATACGGGGGCGGTGGGGTAGTCTAGTGGTTAAAGCGTTGGCTCGTCACGCCGAAGACCCGGGTTCGAATCCCCACATGGGTACAATGAGTGAAGCCCATTTCTGGTGTCCCCCAGCCGTGATATTGCTGGAATATTGCTAAAAGCGGCGTAAAACCAAACTCAGTCAGTCAGTATACACGTGGCCTTGACGGAGGAACCAGCATCAGTGTTTGCTTTAATTGGGTCATATGACTGTCCATGTCGTGACGTATTATCATAGTATGGAGAGGATTGTCTTGTCACGACTTAGATCTACTTACTTTGGAACTAGCTTTTATCAACAGGATCGTATTGCCTTCAATTAAGTCATACACATTCGCCTACGCATCGTCTACACGAATGTCATATTTTTTTTTTTTTAATGTAAGTGAACTGAATCTTCTTCTGGATTAAAACAACATGTATGAATAATTATACACAATTTTATGTTGGGAATATGTAAACTCACTACTGTGTATTTATTATTAAGTTATTCAACCCTCCTTCGTATATTGGGGCGGTGGGGTAGCCTAGTGGTTAAGGCGTTCGCTCGTCACGCCGAAAACCCGGGTTCGATTCCCCACATGGGCACAATGTGTTAAGTCCATTTCTGGTGTCCCCCGCCGTGATATTGCTGGAATATTGTTAAAAGCGGCGTAAAACTAAACTCACTCACTCACTCCTTCGTATATTATTAAACGAGTTACCCCCTTTGAAATAAACCCTGATATATAGATGGAATATTCCCAACATGAAAGAAATGTTTGCTTTTCAGTGCAAAGCGGCAATACAAACTGCAAGAAAGTCATGTGCTCCTTGACGTAATATACCCTTATATGGAGGTGTTGTCAAGGCCTGCGCTGTCAAGAGGGTGTGTTCTATATTTGGGTTATGCAGCGAGTAGGGACAGCAAATATTTCGCTCCCTGTTGACTGTTATATTGCCCCAGATACCCACCAACCCGTCCACTTACCGACGACAACGTGAGACTGTTAGCCATGAACCTGAAATATCGAAATATCGCCCTCGGTATCCTGTATAGTCTTTTTGCGGTGAAAACGTAGGCCTACCGATGAATTTCACTTTAAACAAAAAAGTAAATCAAATAAAGTGAAATTTAGATTGCGAATCCTCATAATTTTACCTTGCCATTTGAAAATTTAAATCTCAGGGTTTTTTCAACTTGGGATGAAAGTTGTTTAACAAACGATCATAGTTTCAAATCGGTATTATTGGTTTGTATTACCAGGGGGTATGCACATTAGATAAAACACCGAGAACAAGTAGGGCTGGTCTAAGTTAACGCTCATCACGTACCGCACGTGCATTTGTTTCACTGTTCCAACTACGGCGCTTACCCCCTTGTAATACTAACCAATAAAAGCGATTTGAAACTATGAAACTTTTTTCATAAGTTGAATAAAAATCTAAGATTTAAATGTTCAATTGGCAAGGTAGAATTATGAGGATTCGCAATCTTAATTTCACTTTATTCGATTTACATTTTTGTTTAAAGTACAATTCACCGGTACGATTTCACTGCAAACAGACTATAGTCAAACCTGTTAGTTGGTTGGTTGGTTGTTTAACACCACACTCAGCAATATTCCAGCGATATGGTGGCCGTCTGTAAAAAAAATCGAGTCTGGACCAGACAATCCAGTGATCAACAGCATGAGCATCGATCTACGCAAATGAGATCCGATGACATGTGTCAACCAAGTCAGTGAGACTGACCACCCGATCCCGTTAGTCGCCTCTTACGACAAGCATGGGTTGCTGAAGGCCAATTAGAACGGTCACCTGTACTCGCCGATGTTCTAATAAGGTTGACCTCTATGTTTTAATATACCAATACGTGTCCGAGTAGGTATTGTTTTGCGCCTTTTTGAGCAGTCAATGCACATTAGGAAAGGGCTGAACACATTTAATATACCGAAACGGGAATCGAACCCGGTCCTTCTGGAGATTTTTTATTTGTTTCACGAATATCCCTCCCCGTGTGTGAGCGGTTCAATCACACTCTAAGCTGAATTACAGCTATATCACTGTGTGTCATTATGAAATGGACTTCACACATTGTACCTATGTGGGGAATCGTGCCGGGGTTTCGGCGTGACGAGCGAACGCTTTAACCATTAGGCTACCCCACCGCCACTCACACAGGAAGACGGCACCCATAACAGAATAATCCTAGCGTACCTGAAGTATATACCTGAAGATGCGTGAGCCAGGCAGGGCAATAACAAGTACCATGTTATAAGGTCTCTGGCATGACGCAGTCAGCGATCGATCTGCCCCCGCTCCCAGGAAGCTCTCCGCCAGACCACTGAGCTAGTCATGGAGACATCAGAGCCGATCAATTGATGGACGGAAGGACGTACGGCTGACATGCATGGGCTCACTTTGAGGATGTCCTGGTGAACCTACAAACCGGATTCTGCACTTACATATTAAAGCAGATTTTGTATTTGGAAATTTCGGACTCATCTTTAGGGAGAATCACGTGATGCGGAGATGATTCTTGGTCCATGAAATAAATAATGTTTGCTTTGGCCAATGCCTACAGCTACAACATCAAGCATTAACTGAATTCCCCCGAACCGTAGAATATATATTTTGCGATATCTATAGGTTTATAATTTAGGCCATAAACAAGAACATGTTCCCGTGAGTTTAACAAATGCGGAACACATCATATGTTTGCATGACTTCGGTCTTTCCTCCCACATTTACCAGACACGTCATGGTAAAACTGGGATCCTTGCTCAATGCAGCGTCACACCAAAGCAGCTGAATCATACTACGTATCATATGATAAAAACAATGCACCAACATTTTGATAAATGGGCTGTTTGATAGTACATAAATTAGGTCTAGAACAAAGTTTCAGTGAAGCTCAAAGCGATGTCCTTGTACGTGTTATTTCACAAGTTGTCACGTGTCTGCGTATTTTAAACATTAAAACACTTCCTTGTTCTGTTATGTTTCAAACAAATAAAAAGCCGTTCTTTTCTATTTTGGTAACAAGTGACTTCAGTAAAGGTGGTTGTTATTTCACTGTGATCTTTTTTTACCATGTCACTATTTGCCGGCAAAGGACTCGGGATATGCGAAAAAAAGTGATGGAAAGGCGAGTCATTCCGCCTACAGAGTTCTTTGAACATCCTGGGTTAAAACTGGGAGGAATGTGGTATCGAGGCGATATCAATTCAAGGGTTAAAAGCACACAGTCCATATAGGTGTATCTAGAAGATACACTCCATCATCCCTCACAGGTGTAAGATAAACTGTCGGGAAAAGAATGCATGTATAAACCCCACCAGAAATTCACAACTGGTTTTAATACGTTACTAAACCATAAACAGTCTCCGAAACGTTGATGCCAAATCAAATCACCCTCGAAGAAAAACATTTTTGGGTCGTTTTTAGCATGGGAGTAATCTCTGTTTCGCATGGTATATTCCCTTTACCTCTGAACGTAAATTTTATGATGACGTGCGTTATAACCTTAACCTTAACCTTTACAATGCACAGGGGCCTATAGATCTTTTATCAAATTGTTAACTGAAAATAACCCCAAAAATATTAAATGTATTTGTACTGTAATTAGAACCATGTATTTTAGACGTCAATTATATCTGTGATTTTATGATAGTGTCTCATAAGCCAAAAAATGGCTGGTTGTTGAGAATTTTTTACTTATGCTATAATCATGATTCTATATTGTATTCTTAACTTGTGACACTTTAATAAGCTATTTCTGTCTGTCTGTCTATATTTTCCTCTTATCAGTGCCATGATTAGAATCGTGAATAGCTGCTTGAGTAACTTGACTTGACAAACACTTTATTTATCACTGGATGGACATATTTGTTTACAAGATCACAACAAGTTCGGAAAATACACCCTTAGCTGGAAACCTGGGCAGGTTTTCAGGTACATTTTAATGAGACCCGTGAAAATCCGGTTTAGAATTGGTCTCAGCAACCCATACTTATCGTAAGAGGCGACTAATGGGATCGGGTGGTCACATGTCATCGGTTCCCAACTGCGTAGATCAATGTTCATGCTGTTGATCACTGGATTGTCTGGTCCACACTCGATTATTTACAGACCGCCGCCATATATCTGGAATATTGCCAATATTCGAGTGCAGCGTCAAACACCAAACAAACATGCCAAAACATTGAGGACAAAAATAAGCCATCTTCCTTACTAATCATATTCTGAAGAGCCCTGTGTCATTGAGGCAGCGTGAAAGTAGTTCCGGCATACGACGTTTAGTCATTCAGCTAAGTGAAATACGATTTTCTATTTGTAGATAAGATAATACATAGGATGACGTCATAGAATACATAATGAAGTAATGACATTACGCACGGAGTGGTGTACATGACCAGATAGGATATTGATTATATCATACCATCTGTAGATATGATAAGGCATGACCTAACATTAAGCTTTGGTGGACTTTGTGATAATGATCTTGTAATCAATAGATTCATTCCGTCATTGTGTGAATGTTGTTAGTAAGTGTAGTTAGAATATTACGGAGAATCAGCTGTAATCTTCGTCACCACCACACGATAGTATATCCCCAGACACAAAACAATCAATTTTAAAAGGAGTGAGGTGAGGTGAGGTGAAATTGGATTTAACGTCGTGCTTGAGAATATTTCGCTCCTATGACGACGTGCATGCGTGTGTATGTGTATGTGCGGCTGCTTGTACTAGCCCAGACTTAAGCTGGTTTTATAGTGCTAGCCCACTGAGATACCATGCCGCAGTGAAGCATGGATACCCCACTCAGACACATTATACTGACTCCGAGCCGACCAGTCCTTGTTGTACCCATTAATGCCGAGCGCCAGGCAGGGACCAACAAGTACCATATTTTAACGTCTTTTGGTTTTAAAAGGAGTGAGTGAGTGAGTATGGTTTTATGCCGCTTTTAGCAATATTCCAGCAATGTCATGACAAGCGAACGCTTTCACCACCGTGCCACCCTTCTCAATCATTCAGAACTCTTGGTACCATACAGGGCGGTGGCCTGATGGTAAGGTTTTACGCCGGTTTAGCAATATTCCAGCAATATCACGGCGAGAAACGCCAGAAATGGGCTTCACACATTGTACCCAGGTGGGGAATCGAACCCAGGTCTTCAGCGTGTCGGGTGGACACTTTAACCACTAGGCTGCCGCCCCATTTAAAAAGGAATCCATATGAAGTCAAGGCAATGATATGGCAAGATTAGATTGCCCAAAGTTTTGCATAGCTGTAGACTACTTTGTGTTCGAGTTCCATTATTATATGAGATTACTTTATATCTGTGACTAAATGCCAGTCTACACAAAACCCTTGGGTTAGTAAGTAGCATGACCACGGGCACTTGGTATATAATTGACGAGATGGTTACTTCAAAAGTTCGAGGCGCGGTTATTGTCCTGTCAAAGGCGACAGAGCCGTGATTCAACTCGCATGTCTTTATTCATCTTTCGTTCACTGGGTGTTTATTCAAAGTAAACGTTTATTTGTGGGTGCGTCGGCATGCGTGGCCTATATTCAGTGTAGACGGTTATTTGTTGGTGCGTGGGGTGACCTAACCTACATTTAACGTAGTCAGCGTTTGATTGTTGTTTCACGCCGCACTAGCAATATCCCAGCTATATCACGGCGGGCGATTATTCACACCATCAGATAGTTCAGGCATGAAGTGCGGTTTCATTCAGAATTAAAAGTAACGAGAACAAAAAATGTTGATTTCATAATTCTGAGTGAGTGAGTGAGTTGGGTTTTACGCCGCTAACAGCAATATTCCAGCAATATCACGGCGGGGAACACCAGAAATGGGATTCACACATGGTAAACCCATCTGGGGTATCGAACCCGGAGATTTGGCGTGACGAGCGAACGCTTTAAGCACTGGGCTACCCCATCGCCCCTCTTATTTCTGAAGATACATGGAATATTAAATATACATGAAATGAAGAAGTCATGTAACTTGGTCAAAAGCATGTGGATTCCACATCATGTTTATACAAAGTTGCATACATGAGCCAAACACTCACGAACGAAAACAACAATTCCATCTCAGCTGATAGCCATATGTTTATAAGAGGAGACGCCATGTTGACATGCGTGTTGGAAAGACGAGATGAAGTGATATTGTGTGACAATACATCACGGTGCAGAAAGAACGTAGACACGACCCTGAGTGTGTGATTAATTGTATTTGTAACTCAGTGATTAACGGTAGTATTTTTATACTCTGTGACTGACATGTTGTAATTGTTGTAAATCATTAACTACGCCGGAGTCATTGTATCTGATTATGCAGCGTTAAGCAATATTCACTCACTCATTCTAACATGCCGACTGTTTGGGGTATGCAATGTGTGTGTGTGTGTGTGTGTGTGTGTGTGTGTGTGTGTGTGCGTGCGTGCGTGCGTGGGCGCGGGCGCAATGGTCCGTTTGTACAGTATATATACTCATTGACACACGACGCGGTGGGGTATTTTGGAGGCCCGTATTCGATTACCCAAATGTTTGAAGCCCATTTCTGGCGTCTCCCGTCGTGATATTGCTGGACTATTGCTAAAAGCCGCATCAAACCTTACTTATACATGTAATTCGCCAAACTGCAATAATCTTAAACGTCACGTACATGCACCAATTCACCTGGGACTTTTCACCCATCATCCATGAGGTCCATTGAAATATACTTTCATAACAGGGACATGTCATATGTTGTCGACATGTTCTCCTAGTGCTATTCATCCTTAAAAGTGCAAGTCACCTAGTTACGACCCAAAACAACGCACTGTCCGCGAACATCTGCGTGTAAGCTTATTCCAAAATTGATCAACCATTGAATGGCTATATACCTGGAATTTGCACACACGACTTAAGAAGAGCATGTCGGTTCTTCTTACGTTATTATAAATAGGTTCTCATGGCCAAAATGCACTACCTCTGTCACGATATTCAGTGTGTGAATGCTTTTCCACATTAATTGCCATAGCATGGTCAGATTGAACAGCATATCCCGTTATCCCATCACGATTTGACACACGGCAGATCAATACTCGTGACTATGATTCAGTACACCGGAAGCGTGTATTTGTTATCGTGTGCAGGCTGTGCATTTTACACTCGGCATCTGTTGTGATCGGTGCTAAGAAACTATTTAATAAATCCATTAAGCGCTGAAATCATGCTTGCCCGAACGCTTATATAAGTAAGATCGATCCTGTTCTCTGAAGAAGTGACGAGGTGATACCGATAATTCATTTTAATTCAAATTTATTCAATTTCATTTGAAAATTAACACGCATAATATGTCACTGTGACATAGTATCTATTAGCTCTTGTAAGAAGAAGAATCTCATTCTATAGCATCTTTTGTGCAGTATGTTTCACTTACTTTACGTTTCGCTCTTTCAGACGATAGGATTGAGTGATTATGTTTTTCACAATATTGCAGCAATGTTATGGCGAATGATCTTCGTATATTGTACCCATATGAGGAATTCCTACCCCACCACTTGGTTATCCTACATCAAGATAAGTCTACTGATCGAAACTCATGTTGTTTATCACCGGATTGTCTGGTCCAGTGTTTTATCACTGAAGATCAGTCTGGTCCAGACTCGATTATCTACAGACCGCCACCATATAGCTGGTTGATACTTGTCTGAGATTATCTACAGGCGTTAAACTGGAATATTGCTGAGTGCGGCGTTAAACAACAAACCAACAACGATAAGTCTACTGTTGTACAAATCAAAACAATATCGGACTGTCCAGAAAATGATCTGACCAGTCTGAATTACATTTAAACTACCGATGTTCTTCCTTCAAAATCCCCGCCGTGATGTTGCTGGAATATTGCTAAAAGCGGCGTAAAACCAAACTCAGTCAGTCAGTCCTTCAAAATTAGCGTGGGGATATGTGACATGCAGCAACTGGAAATACGTCACGCGGAACCACTTCAGAATACACCAGTCCCACTTAAAGAGACGAGGACAACCGGTTATTTCTCGTGTGTTATTTCGTGTTATCGAATATCTATTAATGAAAACTAAAAATAAACTTAGAGGCAAAACAAAGTATTCCCTGTTTCTTTGTTTTTGAATGTATTTAAAAATTGAATGAACCTTTGTTAAATTTGATGTGTATATTCATCCATGACTCATTACTGCGGGGTACTGCGACTTCAACGTTATGTATGTATATATATATAAAAATACATTTGGTCTCCCTCATGCTGGTTTATATATATATATATATATATATATATATATAGATAACGTAAATACATTTGGATAACGTAAATACATTTGGTCTCCCTCATGCTGGTTTTATATATAGAGAAAGAGGCATTCTGTTTTTATTTATCTATGTGATATATATATATATATATATATATATATATATATATTTGTGTGTGTGTATGTGCGTGTGACACACGGACACACATTTTCTTTATGTGTGTGTGTGTGTGTTTTGTTTTATTTTTGGTTTTTTTTTGCTTAGTCCAGATTACATGTATATATATATTATATATAAGACAAAACTATAACGTTATCCCAACGTTAAACAATATTCAGAAACATATCATAACGTCATTTAAACATTTAAGATTCTACCTTCATTATGTTACAACCATACTGAACTTTACATCCAAAGGCAATACCCATACATATCATTTAAAGTAACAGATCTGGCGTCTGAAAGTATAAATATGGATGATTGTGTTCACTTCCGCCGTGGATGTCCGTCAGGATGTGAATGTGTCATGCAGCATGACATGTCATTAATAATGTCTTGTCCGCTTTCTTCCCGAGACCTACCCAAAACAAAACGATAGTTGCAGTCAACACGAAATCGATATAGACGCTGCTTCACAATCTTCTATCCTACCGGAAATGACTTCTAGATAAAGAATATCCTTTTCATTGTTTGTTTAGTTAGGTTTAATTTCATGATTAAATATCTTTTCACGGTAGGTCGGCACGAAGCGCTGGCTGGGAAACAATGTCATGTATTACGAAGGATCTATAATTAGAACCGCCCCCGCTAACACAGGCTCTCTCATAACACAGTCTGTCTGGCCGGAAGGTCAGTGACTGTAGCAACCTTGCTGAAGGTTTTAAAAACAACATTATATATTAAAGCGGCTTCTTATTTCTAGAAGGCTGTCACTTTTCCCCATTAAAGGAATAATAGAGTCTGTGTGAGTTCAAGTATGCATGATCTGCCATCAGTTAGTAATATCGATGACCCGGGTTCAATACTCTCCGCAGGTAAAATGTGTGAAGCGAATTCCCGGTTTTGAAGAGTACATATGGTGGTGTAGGGGATGCCTGATATTTACACACTCGTGTATTGCCTTGGAGGTAGGGGTAGCCTTGTGGTTAAAGTGTTTGTTTGTCACTCACTCACTCACTCACAGTTATGTTCTCGTAACGTCATTTGAGCTAAGACCATATAACGATAGTGATCACAATCTTCAAGGTTAACCGGTGCAGTCGTCACAGCGTCTCTGCCGCGCATGTGGCGCCTACCACATGGTGACGGGCACATCAAACCAGGCATCACACAGCCTTCCTTCATCCCTATACAGTGGGTGTTTTCCGAAGTCAACAAGTGCACGACAACATCGACAACAACATCGTGGACGACTGAAAATCTTGACCATTCAAACTTGAACTGAAATATTGACATTTTGCAATAAAGGTAGTAATTTGAAGAGAAAACTGAAAACGACATTTAGAATACTCAAGATGGAAAAAAGTTGTCAAAAGTGTTTCTTTGTTTTTTACATTTTTGAATACTTCCAAGCATACTAAACGGTGTAGCCTTACCGGCTTGGAGCCTCAGATTAACCCTATCACCGTTAACACCGAGTAGAGACGTTGAACTAACACTCAACCACACGTAATCATAAGATGACAATCAACTGACAAATATTTCATTCCTACTTAACGGATCACTCGGCAATATTCCAGCTGTACGATGGCAGTCTGGACCAGACAATCGAGTGACTGATGTTGTGAGGAACAGTCCACTCCGTCGGGGTGCGAGAACACGTGATCTCTAAACCAGAGTTAACACTGGGTATACCGACAAATAATGACCCTATGGTAAGCTGAACACTTGGCAGTAATTCAATCATCTCAGTTGTTGTGTTTTGCTATTGTTTAACGTCCAATCTGGTAACGGTGTCGTCTCAGGACGCCGATCTTTCGATTTTCCACTAGACTCAGGACGCCGACCTACGGTTTCTTTTGAAGGTTAGGTTCTGATTAGGCGTAATTAGGGTTGCGGATAATCTACTCTAGATGTTTTGATAAGGTGAACTCGTCGCTCTAGGTGAACATATCGCAGTGGAACGCAATGGAACCACCACAACTCAGATGGGCCAAGAACTAACAACCACTTGGAAGGGTGGCATTCACGTCAGAAGAGTTACGTCGACAAAGCTCACCCAAACATCTTCAAGCTCATGCCGTTCTAGACTAACAACTAGTTTATTTCAACTAATTCTATCTAGTCATTATTTTATTAAATATTTTTACAATTTTATGTACCTTATATATACATTGTACTGTACGGTTATTTTATCTTATTGAAATAAGTTATATTTTACAGTTTTATACCGTGTCTCTTCGGCCTATTGAGGCCCTGCATAATCTATTTTATCTTTGTATATTTATTGTGTGTATACCTTGTAATTTTATGCGTGACACGTTAATAAACAATTCATTCATTCATTCACAACTCAGATGGGCCAAGAACTAACAACCACTTGGAAGGGTGGCATTCACGTCAGAAGAGTTACGTCGACAAAGCTCACCCAAACATCTTCAAGCTCATGCCGTTCTAGACTAACAACTAGTCTCTGAAATGAACATATTTTACTGAAAACAGTTCATAGTAAAAAAATATATATATATAATGAAAAGGAGCCCTGAGACTTTCTTCATTTTCAGATCTAGACTTGCCACATTTTCTAGACTTGTGTGGGCTTTCTTGGATATATTTGCTTCAGGGTCTGTACGAGAGACTAATGCCGTTCCTGTCACGAGAACAGACCAACAGCGACGACTGGATGACATCCGTCACCAGCTCAGACAAGGAACACTGTCCGTGAAACAGTTTGCTGATTCAGCATTCCACCTGTAGCATTTGGGTTACAATCTGTGGATCAATCTCGGTGAAAAGAAGTGTGCTCTATGTATCATGAATACGCATCGGATATGCGATGTATTTATTAAAAATGTCACGTATTTACTTATGTGAAAAATCATTGTAAAAAAAACCGTTAAAATCTGACAACTGAGTTTGTTGATGAGTGCTTCAAGTGCGGAAATAAACTGTCAAAAATATAAACTGTTGTCGTCTTCTCATTAGGTGTGCTATCATCCGCATAATTCGGATTATCCTCTTCTAACAACTCGTTGATCCTTCATTGTCCTCGTAATCCTTTATTAATTGGCAAAATGAAACTAGTCTCAGGATGCCGATATTTTTTTTCACTCAACCGTGAAGTTTGGTCGAAAGGTCGGCGTTATGAGCCTGAACCCTGGTAACAGCTATGTGACGGTGGTTTGTAAAAATCGACCAGACAATCTAGTGACTGACATCGATATACCCAGTTGCGATACGATGACATCAACAGGTCAGCGAGCCTGACCAACTGCTCCCGCTCGTCGCCTTTTACGACAGTAGATACTCATGCTGTTGATCACTGGAATGTCTGGTCCAGACTCGATTATTTACAGACCGCCGCCATATTGCTGGAATGTAGCTGAGTGCAGCGTTAAACAACAAACCAACCAAACTTTTACGACACCGGTTGCAAACCTGATCTTCACGGATATCATTTGTTGTGAAATGGGGCTTGAACAATTGTGGCAGGGAAGTGGGGAGGGATAGTTAACGACGCACACGCTGTGAAACTTGATCCATCTCTTTGTAAACAGATCTATACACTCGATGCTCCATAGCGTCCCTGAACACAAGCGGTGCTCTGTAGAACAGACGAATCTATAGCAGGGAGCATGGATCTTCAACGAGCGCAAACTAACTAAATTGATTTTTTAGACTTCATAACACCTCTGCCGGATTAGTCAGTTCCAGGATGAAGGCTGTCGATGTACAGCTGCATCTATTTAATCGATCGAATGTGGTAGTGATTAAGCGCATGTTGATTTTAGCTGCGTCAGCAATATTGCAGTCGTTATATTCGGGCGCCGATATTTTGGCAATCAATGTTTCGTATAATCAGATATGCATGCAACATGTTCATTGACTGAGCGACTGTTTGACAAACGCGTGAGTGAGTGAATAAATGTTTCGTATTTGCCCATGATCCTTGTTGCAATATTTGTTTGTTATGCGTCTTTTGCAGATCTTTAATTGTATCATTATTGTCGCTCATAGTACTTTTACTACAAAACTCCATATTTTAGAATTAATGTTACTTGTTTCCTAATGAATTACGAATAATCATGAAGTACGGTTTACTCTTTCTGGCGATCGGTATATGTTATAAAGAATTTACAGTTGAAATTTATAATGTAGTTTCATTGCCATTATTAACATCAGAATCCACCTACATTTTGAAATAGAGGATAAGAAATGTAATACTTTAACAGAAACTGTATAAAAGAGTAGTTATCATATTTCCCTAAACAATATCTGCTTACTTGTTGATCCGAATTGGTGCCAAATGCTGACGTACTGTGCGAGGTGAACCACGCGTAATTCATATCTGCCATATTTCCTCCAGAAAGACAGCTCCGTTCTCAGAATCTGAACCTACTCTCTGTGCCTCGGTTCAAACTGCAAACTTTTGGAAGGAAATCCTTTGCCTGCTCTGCCCCTCTACTCTGGAACTCTCTCCCTATCACCATTAAATCAGCAGTTGACTTTAATTCCTTCAAACGACTTCTCAAGACTCATCTGTTTTCACTGCATTATGACTAGCTACTAGTCCCTCATTGTATATATGTATATTATCAATCCACTTTGTTAGCGCTTTGAGCATGGGCCTTGTGCATGGACAAGGCGCATTATAAGTTCACATTTATTATTTATTATGGTGTTATCGGGTTCGATTCCCATATGGGTACAATAAGTGAAACCTATTCTAATAATTCACGTTAATGGACTTTGAAGCAATATATGTATTGCACAAAACACGCACGTAACCGGTAAACTATTGTATGAAACCCTCTGTGTCCCGTCCTGAAACTGCGGGAATACTTCTAAAAAGCGGAGTAAAACATTATCCATTCAACCTGACCTCACTGTGCCATCAATTCACGGCGTTAATCCTAACTCAAATCTACTTATAATAATACATGGCTCAGGCTAAGAACGTATAACGCTCATTTTATGTAACAATATATTTACTATAACAGATTAACGCTGACCGGAGGTACAATGACCGATTAGCCTTGTCCTGTATTTCAGACACCAAACAGTTGACAGTAGAGTGAGTGAGTATGGTTTTACGCCGCTTTTAGCAATATTCCAGCAATATCACCGCAGGGCACACCAGAAATGGGCTTCACACATTGTACGCATGTAGGGAATCAAACCCGGGTCTTCAGCGTGACGAGTAAACGCTTTAACCACTAGGCTACCCCCACCGTTCCCGTCAGCAGTAGAAACCACAGACAGATACTAGTATTAGGGGATGTTGAGGTCACACCTCAATACGTGCGTTCAGAAAAGCAATAAACCAATGGTCACATATTTTCCACGCCATTAATTATTGTCAATCCTATGTCTATGCGTCTCAGGATAGAGGAAACAATGATCATTAAAATGGCTACGGGTTGGGCTATTTTCTGAAGAGAGAACGTTGGGGTTGTACCTTTAAAATCCATGTGAGTTTATTAAGACATTAAAGCTTTAGGATAACAACTGGTCACACACTGTTAACAGGACCAACTCTGCAGTTTAGGTTTGGTACTTGTGGTATATTTCTACTTAGGTAACTTATCAGACAATTAGCTCTCGTGGTCTGTGCCTGCATTATTCTCATGCAATGCATAGATATTTAGTAAGACCCCCAAGTGGAATACATGCCTCTATGACTGACTGGTATGTGCCAGAAGTAGTATTCTTGGTATGGGTTCCTGGTCAAAAGGAGGATTTGGATTTGCAATGAATGATCCTGGGCATTTTCTCTCCTCCATCGAGCACTAATTTGCCTGACCTCGTCTAAAACAAGATGTACATTGTAGTTAGACTATATATTACCGACTATGGTGTGAATCAACATTCATACACTTGAATATTTATTGTTCATATTTTCGTCACTTATTTATAGTTAAGAATTTTTGGGGGAATATAATATGTTCATTTATACAGTATTGCTTGAAATAAATTTAAAGCAGTTCAGGTAAGTTATTTTCAAAGGAGTTCCCGGAAGTAACCCGTTAGTTTTGTCGACCTGTGAACCTAGGAAGAATCATCCGATACGTTATACTCTCAGTCCTTTCATGGATTAGGTAGACACTTTCATATGAAACAATGTTTTCATACCAAATAAATTTAAGATGCGTCTTATCGCACCGCCCACGCAATTCTCCGAGCATTACAGTAAGTTGCCAAGTCACCAGACTCTGGGAAGAGCATGTGGTCACTTCCGGTATTGAACCACCACGTGGACTCCGCAGCGGTCATACGGTTCGCGCCTGAGAGTAGAGGTTTTCCTTCCTTGTGAGAGACAAGTCATGGATTTCAACCTCCGCCTACGTATAGTGTATCCTTATTTAATAGACTGCTTCCCGGTGCCCTGAAAACCTGCGTATATGTATAACAGTGTTGAGGATACCCCGTGTGTGTTACTCCTTGACATGGGGTACAGTTGTTATAATTGTTGCATTCAATTACTATAACTTACCCTTAGCATCTGTGTTAGAATTGGTCTTCTGTAACAACATTCACGCATTCAGTTACTATAACTCACCCTTTAACATCTGTATTAGAATTCGTCTTCAGTAACCCAGCCCAGTAGGTTGTGGTAGGAGGGAATCGCTCAGACTCGCTGATTTGCGATGTTATAGTGTCACAGTTGCGTCATGAGGTCAATCACTGGATTGTCTGGTTCAGACTAGATTTCTTACAGACCACCGTCATATAGCTGGAATATTGCTGAGTGCGGCTTCAGACAACAAATGCTTGTGAAACATGACTGTGCATATAAAGAAAGTATACATATAAATTGTGTATATATTTAAAGAATGTTTAAATCGTTTTAGTCTTAGAAAATTAAAGTTAGTCAAGCGACAAGTGAACCGTGAAGAGATCCGCAAGGAGAGCAATCACGATGTTGTTGCTGTTTACACATCGTTGTTTTTAAAGTATTATTTAAGGGAAGTATTCGTCGTGTATGGGAGAAATATGTACAACCATGGTTTATACGGGATGTACGGTCCGGGTGGTTTTATCATCCTGTAAGTATATAAACTGTCATATCTTATCTTTACTCATATCTTTAATTGATGTAGTGTAATTTCACCACGTTATATCATTTCTTCCCATACCCTATATACACATCCTTGTACCAATTAAACTATCAGCAAGGTGTGTTACTTATCAGCATCCGTCCTCGCCAACTAATGTCCGAAACATGAACGCTGACCCACCCTTAAACCACACCTGTCCCACAACCGACCTATCCCTTTTCCTAGTATTCAAAATATACTCATCATCTTTTATAGAGTATGGTTTTTTCGCCTGGAAGACACTAGAAATGGGTTTTACACATCGTACCCATGTGGGGGAATCGAGCCCGGGTCTTCGGCGTGACGAGTCAAGGCTTGCGATCGGAAGAAAACATATACACTTAAGTAAATATACAATATTCACAGTATCCAAAATATACTCGTTATTTTTATAGGGATAATCCGATAAAGTATTCCGTTCAATATACACGTTTCAAAACTTGGCGATCGGAATAAGCATATACTTGAAAACTGGGTTCGACCAATACAAACGCTATACTAGGCTGGAAGTATGATACCTACATCATCGAATACCATCGAATTTTATAAGGAGTGAGTTTTAGGCCGCTTTTCTCAATGTTCAAGTCATATATTAATAATATTACTAATATTGACCAGAATGTGACCAAACATCTGTGGCAAATGATTCAAACGGCATATTGTATTCAATAGGTTTTCTAATTTATTTTCCTTTGGTGGAACGCGACACTCTGCGTTCAGTGACGTTAGCTATACAGCGGCCGCCTGTAAACAATGGCGTTTGGACCAGACACTCCCTGATTGTTGTTTCTTGTTTTCAGCCAATGTTGCTCGCCGTCAGTGTACAACTGACACAAGCACCAAGCCTGAACACCCGTTCCATTCAGAGTGAGTGGGTGAGTTTAGTTTTACGCCACACTCAGCAATATTCCAACTACATGGCGGCGGTCTGTAAAGAATCGAGTCTGGATCAGACAAACCGGTGATCAACAGCATGAGCATCGATCTGCGCAATTGGGAACCGATGACATGAGTCAACCAAGCCAGCGAGCCTGACAACCCGATCCCGTTAGTCTTACGACAAACATGGGTTACTAAAGGTTCATTCTAACCCGAACCTTCACGGGTCGTTCCGTTTAGACGTGTCCACAACAAGCATAGGTTGCTGGAGATCTATTCTAACATTAATGGGGCGGTGGGGTAGCCTAATGGTTAAAGCGTTGGCTCGTCACGCCGAAGACCCGGGTTCGAATCCCCACATGGGCACAATATGTGAAGCCCATTTCTGGTGTCCCCGCCGTGATGTTGCTGGAATATTGCTAAAAGCGGCGTAAAACCAAACTCAGTCAGTCAGTCAGTCTAACATTAATACCCCATGGGGCCGTTGTTAATTCAATAGTGAGTGAGTATTGTATAAGCTTATTGCAATATCCAAGCAATATCACATCTGGGAACATTGGCAATGGATTCTACATATTGTACCCACAGTCGAATCCAGGTCTGCTCTAAAGAGCATCATTTAAATCATGCATGTGCAGGTACAGTTGTGTATATTTGGGTTTGGTTGTTGTTGTTGTTGTTGTTGTTGTTGTGTAACGCCACACTCAGCAATATTCCAGCTGAATGGCGGCCGTCTGTAAATAATCGATCTGCACCAGACAATCCAGTGATCAACAGCATGAGCATCGATCTACGCAATAGGGTGTGTATAAATAGTATATATAATTTAAATATACTAAAGCGTGTGTGTGTGTCGTCTTTTGTTTCTGCGTTCAATCAAAAATGATCCGTCTAGATCTACCTATGTATTTAGAAATTTTACAACATACATCCTGCGGACCACACCCAGATCCAAATGACATCCGCATCTACGTAGCAACACCCTTAGATACATCAGAACCCATGTCATCAGTTGTTGTGCGCACTGACGGTGCGAAAATAGCATGTTGACATTTAAGTTCACAACGGTTTGTTCACATCAAGCATCAAGGTATTTATTGTCACTGCAGGGCTCTTTGCGTTTCAAGCCACTGTGAACTTAGAGGTCAATATGCTCATTTTTCAACATGTTATTTTCACACCGTCAGCGCGCACAACTACAACGTTGCACAACCGATGATGTAGGTTTTCATTTCAGTGGTGTCATATCAAGGTCACGTCTTCTTTAACAAAAGAAACATTTATAAGCAGTTGCTGGGGCTGTATTATCTCAAATTAAGGGTAGGGTATTTTAAGGTACGGTTTTGTAGGAGTAGGATAGGGTAGGGTAGGGTTAGGGTTTCTGTAGGGTATTGTAGGGTAGGTTTTTGTAGGGTAGGGTAGGGTTTTGTAGGGTTAGGGGTAGGGTATTGTAGGGTAGGTATTGTAGGGTAGGGTTTTGTAGGGTTTCTGTAGGGTATTGTAGGGTAGGTTTTTGTAGGGTAGGGTAGGGTAGGGTAGGGTCCCGTGCGAACTATTTAAACTTTAACTTTTAAACTGATCCTGGCCCCGATTTCTCGAAACAAACTTAAATCTGAGTTTTGACTAAAGTTACAGAAATACTCAAATTTATGATAAAACAGGAACATGAATTTCCCAGAATAAACTGAAATGGATATAAAACTCAAACTTAGTAGACAATTTTAGTTGTAGATAGGTTGCATGAGTTGTTTTGTACTTTAGCTTTCAGAATTGCGACTGAGTTAGAAACTCAGCTGTTTCAAATTGTCAAACTCATTTTGAAATTTGAGTAAAAACTTGTTTATTTCGGGAAATCGGGGCCTGATATTGTTTATATGAAGGGGAAGGTTTCTGTGGGGTGAGAGGATGCATTGGCTGGTTGTTTCACAAAGTAACTCATAACCCATACCTGAGTACATCCCCTTACCTGTATTTCCGGTCAATATTTTATAATTTAAAAAATCAAATTTTAAAGTGAGATTATTTCTCCAGCTCACGCATCAGCCTGTGCTTGTGAAGGTTTCGGTTGACATTGGCCAATTTACATTTTTTCATGGAAAACAGCCAATACTTTTTCATGTGTTATCAACATGTATAGTAGAAGATATCAAGGCTTTATTTATATTCAGCTGAAACAAACGTGTGCATGTGTTCTGCAGCAAGTCACTGTTATAAATATATAGTACAGTTAACGAGCTCTTTCCATATACCAATCAGATAGTGTCATGATAAACGTTAACAAATAAGATAAGTCGTATTATTAGAAGTAGCATTCTTACTGATTACGTCATCGCAGTTAACTTCAGAAATAGAATCGTACAGTTTGTATATATCAAGACACACAAAATATATAACGGGTGCTGAAAAACAAAAGGCTTTTTTATGGCGGGTCATTTACCACAACATGCTTTCTATTGCACGCTGTCTGACATGAGTGACCCGCCAGGTTGATTCTCTCCATGCACAGTTCTCGTTTCATATCGAGGGATAAAAAATCTTTTACAGGTCAGGGGTGGGGACTGACCCGAAACACTTACATGACTTTATTACTAAATGCCAAAAACCCGTGCAGATCTGGTTGAAATTAGCCTTCGGGAACCTATGTGTGTCGTCAGAGGCGACCTACAGGATTGAGTGGTGAGGCCGTTGCATTTAATCGTTTCCCTGTTGTGTCACATTTGGTGTCAATCACAGGATTGTGTGGTCAAGACATACTTATTTAGAGACCACAGTTATATATCTGAAAAATTACGACGTTAAACAACAAATAAACATGCCAAAATCCTCAGCTAGTCATATTATCAACTGAAGAAGGGATTAGATAGAGGGGACAAAGTTGAGAGACTGAGTGAGTGAGTTTAGTTTTACGCCGCTTTTAGCAAGATTCTGGACCAGACAATCCAGTGATCAACAGCATGATATCGATCTGGCGGGGAACCGATGACACAACCAAGTCAGGAAGCCTGACAACCCGATTCCGTTAGTCGCCTCTTACGACAAGCATGGTCGCTTTTATGACAAGAATGGGTTGCTGAAGACCTATCTCGGATCTTAACGGATTAGATAGAGACGAAAAGTTGAGAGACTGAGTAACAAGATTCAGCAATATCACGGCGGGGGACACCAGAAACGGGCTTAACACATTGTGCCCATGTGGGGAATCGAACCCTGGTCTTCGGCGTGACGAGTGAACGCTTTAACCACTAGGCTACCCCACCGCCCCAGCTGAGAGATTGAGTTGATACCCTACTGTTGGTTTGCTCTATATCCATATAGTAAACCAGTGTTAACGTGATATTCTTCAAACATCCGCGTCCGTGTATTTCAGGTAAAATAAGAGGTGAAATTAGGTTAGTTAGAAATAGAAAACTCTCGAATAATTTAAATACATGACATGATAAAAAAGACAAACAGGGAGACAAACAGGTATCGTATCACTACTAAAATCCCAGTACCCCAATGTATATAGTCTGTCTCACAGTCACTGAACTACATTATTTTCCCCACTGCCAAGCCCTATCTGCAGTGCTAAAGCCCTAAATAAAGCAAGTCTAGATTTCCTCAGATCTCTGGTCTCCCTAGGGCTCCTTTTCAATATAAATGGGCTTGTTTGTTACTATCAAAATTATAATATATTCAGAGACTAAGCCTTAGTCTACAATGTATATAGACAGGCTATTAAGTTATTTGTGCTCTGTGACGTCGCAAACAGGAAAACCACAAGTAAACTTGATAATCCCCACACCAAGAATGTTGTAAAGATGCAAGACTCCCATCAGCGAGAAGACTCCCTTGGTCTTAATTGATACTGTTGAACATTTGCTCAAACTATGTTACTTGTAAATCGAAGTTCAATTTTTTTCTTAAATTTAATCTTAACAGAAATTTGAAAGATTTTGTGCTGAAAAGACTAATAGTAATACGATATGTACGTGCATGCTTTGTCTGGCTCAGGCCACCTATTTAACGTACGTTATACATCTTAATGCATGAAAATAACAAATTATTCCATTGTTATCGCTGACTGATCTTCAGTAACGCATGCTTGTCGTAAAGGCGACTAACGGGATCGGGTGGTCAGGCTCGCTGACTTGGTTGACACGTCATCGTATCCCAGTTACGTAGATCGATGCTCATGCTGTTGATCACATGATTGTCTGGTTCAGACTCGATTGTTTACAGACCGCCGCCATACAGCCGGTATATTACTGAGTGCGGCGTAAAACTAAACTCACTCACTGTATGTTGTAAGAGAAGTCCACTTGGTGATAGAGAGATCAGACAGGGAATTATGTACCCACTAGAAGATCAACTTGTTTCATACTATACTGATATCTAAATGTAACTGTCACGGGATACCGTCACGGGGGAAGCCCAGTCCACTGATAACAGATAATATTTCATGTTTACGTATAAGTGGGTTAATATTGACTTAATGTATACATATATAGGTTCAGGAGTGGCCGTGTTTTGAAAGACTATTATCAACGTATTTACACGAATAAATTATTCCAACAGATGTGTCCTAACATTCAAATTCTGGACTCTATTTCGCAATTCCGTTGTATGATTTCGATGGATATGAGGTCAGGGTTTGTGTTGGTAGTTGTGACATGGTTGTGACGTCATACGCGACTGATATCGGTATCAGTCATATATTTACATACACGGGAATAGTTTACTGTTTATATTTGTTCTAACATGTCACCATCGTCACCATCATCATCAAAATAATCATTAGTAATTTTATTGCTCTTGAGTAACTTAATATCATCCGTTCATGAGAAGGCCGGCCCTCCCTTGCTCCCCACTCCTCCGCAATTTCATGGCGGTAGTGTTGGATTTCGACATCCTGACGAATAATACAGTGATTCTACGTGGTATTGCCGTTCAGGTGCATCATTGTGCAGGTGTACTTTTCAACCTACCTGTGAAGTAACATTTGTTATATTTGGGATTGCACTTTCTCAGAAAAGTACAGATCATAATACGTTTTGGGTTGGGTACGTTGAGTCCCATCCGGGATTTGAGCCCACACTCTCTGTAAACTCCCGGGTTATAGTGATTCTTCTGTTGTCGGGAGAGGCAACGAGTGAGTGGGTGAGTTTAGTTTGACGCCGCAATCAGCAATATCCGAGCTATATGGCGGCGGTCTGTAAACAATCGAGTCTGGGCCAGACAAGTCAGTGATCAACAGCATGAGCATCGATCTGCGCAATTGGGAACCGATGAGATGTGTCAACCAAGTCAGCGAGCCTGAGCACCCGATCCCGTTAGTCGCCTCTTACGACAAGCATGGGTTACTGAAGATCAATATTCTAACCCGGACCTTCACAGGTCGGAGAGGCAGCGAACAGGACTGCGGTACCTGGCTGGCTGTAATGCTTATCACTGAAACCCATTTGCTTAAATCGGTGGTCGATACAGGCTGGACCAAACTCGATCGGTGTTTGTCCTTAACCCTGAAAAGCAGCAGGCTCTAAGGACCCAGAACCATAAATAGTTGTGGGTCCTGATCAGAATGTGTAGGCCCTATATTTTAATATGGAAATAATACTCTTAGTTTTGGGGATGAAAAAGCTATCGGCCTTAAGGACCTGCAGAAAACAAAAGCTGTGGGTCCGAGTGGTTTTCAGTCGGCTTCGGGCCTAAGAACCGACGTTAATTTCGAACGCTGAACTCGATTATATACATAAGGGTGTCATATCTGTAATATTACTGAGCGTTAAAGGAAGGAACAAAACAATACCAATTTAAAGATGCATTATTGCAATGCTGTTTCAACAGTTAAAAGTTGATGTCCCTGATCACTCTTGTTTTGTTTATGTTTTCAAATCTGATAAATATTATTCAAATAGTATTGTGTTATTTAAAATCAAATTACCCAGCCTAACTATAAAAGAAGGACCTGCAGAAAACTGTGGGTTCAAATCCCGGATTCTAACATGTTAGAATAGACATTTCGTCTCGTTGATCCAACATCGAGCTGACACAATGTGTCGAATATGGCGGGAAGGTAGATGGGTTTAACACCACTTATAACAGTATTCAAGTTATATCAAAGGCCAGCTTAATGAGGGAGTTAATCCGGGTTAGTATTAGTCTTCAGTAACCCATGCTTGTCGCAAGAGGCGACTAACGGGATCGGGTGGTCAGGCTGGCTGACTTGGTTGACACATGTCATCGGTTCCCAATTGCGTAGATCAATGTTTATGATGTTGATCACTGGATTGTTTGGTTCAGACTCAATTATTTTACAGACCGCCTTCCTATAGTTGGAATACTGCCGAGTGTGGCGTTAAATAACAAACATTACGAACCACTTGTACATGTATATTCTATGGGTTCTCGTCTGATGTCATGTCACTGCGAGTGAGACATACATATTGAAGCAGTGAACTCCTAACCCCAAGTCACCTCCAGAAAAACTCTGCTGTGTATAACTATAAACGTTCTTCAAATTGTCGTCTTTTTTCATTGGTTACTCCTTTTAAAAATATGGTTATGCAAATAATGTGGAAACTCTTAAAATATTCGTTCTTTTATTTCATGATGAATGTTAGGGACGCTTTACATTATCATAGTTGTCATAGCTCTGAGCATAAGAATGCGTAAGTATTTCTAACGGTTCAAGTCTCCGCCCAACGTTGGCGTGTAAATGTTGTTTCCTGTTCAATTTTCATTTAATCGTGTTCTTTTACATTTTTATATAATACCGACTGTTTTTTTGTTTTTTGTTTTTGTTTGGGTTTTTTGTTATTGACGTGCAAAACCGCTCTATTCCCGTCACAGCCACCTTTTACATGTGTTTTTCATCAACAAATGATGCAGGTAAGCAAATCTACACCATACTGTTTGCCGACATGACATGGAGTAAAAGCTTTATCGATATTGGAACAATAACACAGCGGGAATTGTTAATGAACTGGCTTTTACGAGCACCAAGTTCGATTGTCGGCAGCGCTTATCTCCTGATGACCTTCACCTTGCTTCGACCCATTCACCAGATATCACACAAACATCTTCGGGGACCGGTCACTTTGTTGTCAAAACAAGCCTGCCGCAGTTGTTTGTTTACCGGTTGATTCATGACAGATCACGAACTAGTGTTAAACAAGCCAAACAATTAACATCGTGAATTGTTGTTCAAACAATACTTCCATATCACGATTGAGCTTCCCTGTCAATGACAAGGCAAAAAGCAAATTTAGCAATCAAGTAAGATAAACATTCCAACATCAAACTTTACTGAGGACGCAAATCGTTAAAGATATATTCTTTAAGTGCCCTAGCGCATCCATACTGGGGTGGGGCTGCAGAGGTGGCCCCCAGCACCCACCCCACCTCTCTCAATTACGTCAACGTAGTATAATAATCATATCGCTCAACAATCCGATGCTTTTTTAACAACACAAACATCTACTATTTTTTTTCAAAAACCTAATGTTTCGAATTATGTGCAAACACTTTTGGTATGCATGCAACTATCCATTTCCAAAATAATTTTATCTTTACCTTATTTAAGCTCTGTACGACGTGCCAGTACAGTTATTATGTCCTTTTAAATCGAGCAGGCGCGAGACTGAGTGTGTGTAATGATTACCCACATGCGCTAAAGTCAGTCCACCGTCGGCTGTAGATAGGGTTTGCTTGTGACTTGTGGCATGCGTACTGCAATTGAGGTCAAAGGTCGAAACCTAGCCATATCGATTAAACCTATTGCTGTAAAAACGGAATCTAAAGTCAATAAAGTTTTGAATACAGAGGTTTAGATTTGTCGATATATGTTTTATGCCTTATCAACGGGCACACCCTTATGGAATCTGTGTTTGAAAGATTGTGATCCCTAAGCTTTGATTTCTAAGATTTTGCACGTCCTTCATACTTCATCGAGTTTGGGTTACACCTTAGACTCCATTTACATAACATATCCTATTATGATTTATCCTTTTTTCATATCAATTTCGCCCAAATGCATAATCCCTTCCGTGCAGAACGAAGACTTATTATGTGTTTAATAAACCGAAGTCTGCATCATGTACAATAATTGGGTGTGATATTTCAAGAATTACTATATATTTCTATGAAAACCTAACCCATAAACGTGGATATGAGGCCATGGGTTCTCGGCAGGAAGTAAAGAACGAAAAAGACGTGGGCGAGAGGCCCGTCTGTCGTAAAGTCAAATCACGGCCTGTGTCCCATGCAAAGAGCGTGTTTTACCATCATTTCACGCACTGTGTGAACAAGTTTACAAACACTGCCTGAGCCACGAGCGGAAATGACAGTGTTTATTTCACCTCAGGTGTCAAAGCTCGCCTATTACCCGCCGCTAGCGTTCCACTGCTCGAGCTTGCTGCTCTCATTCACACAATTGATTGCCTCGAATCGTGGCCTCATTATCCACTTAAGGACACGATGGGTGGAGCTACGGCACACCGAGTTGTAATCTATTTATAGCGAAGGCAATCCTTCTGTGATGTCACGAGACTTTTCACTGCGCGGATGTGTATGTAAGTTTTCTTAACACGTTTATACTTCCGTACTGTTCGTGTTTTATATAAGTATCGAAATTATACCATGACAAGAAATATCACTCGATCTAGCTTTTGATACTAAATTATAACGTTTGTGCATTTCGTTTGTCGCTGCAGTGGGATTATATTTCACCGCGTAGCCTCATATGCAGTAGTTAACAGGTTATTGAATCGACCAATGAGATTGGACAGGTTAGTCACGTGAATCGGAAATACACAGATCTCGATTCATTCATAAGTATAGTCATTCATCTACATGAGGTTCATTACATAGATACGCAAGACGACGTGAACAAAGTCAAACAACCATGGAAGCAATATCTTTGGATTACTTAGCTCGGAAAATACAGAATGGGGACCCCGAAAAGATGCTCGTGCTGGACACAAGGCCGTTCATGTGCTTCAACGAAGCTCACGTGGAGGGGTCAGTCAATGTCCATTTACCACCGATAGTGAAGAGACGCTCGGGGGGATTTGTGGCCCTGGAAAACATTGTACCTCGTGCCTCAGAAAGGGACGCTTTGATTGCCGGGAAATACAGTGAAGTTATTGTCTATGACCAGAACACAAGCGACTTGTGTTTAGCAGAGAAGGACTCCAACCTGTATGTTATTTTGCAGAGTTTGAAACAACAGGTGGAGCGGACGCATGTGGTTTATCTGACAGGTAAGATTAACTCTGAGTGTTGGACTGCGTACCACGCGATATAAACTAGGCCACGCCAAATGCTAGGTCAGTTTTAAAAGTTAAAAAAAATCGTCGAGCTCTTATCAGTACATAAGTGAGATTCGTGTTTGGTGTTACTTTTTATTGGCTCGATTCAAAAACTTCTGATGGTAGTCAAATGGTAACTAAAAAAAGTCAGATTATTATTTGTAACTGTTTAACAACATCAAAGACCATCTACCGTATATGTTCTCAGCCAACTTTTAACTAGAAATATGAACTTCTAAAATATTTATGTATTTATATAATTTATTACTTTGTAGATTAGATTATGTATGCACATATATTAAACACGCATTTACATACTTTATATTTCATGATCACAGAGTACATATCATATATCCTTATAGCTCCGAGACTCTTACGAATGTTTTAAAGCGACAGGTGGACGATACCTTTTAATTCAGAAGTAAATTTTTCCTACATGCGCTGACGCGGAACACTCTGTACATGCTGTTACATACCTTTGCAGATTAAAATTAAACATAATCTGCATATTTTGAAATGTGACGTGGTGTTGTCTTCTGAATTTAATTTTGAACCTAGCCATATTATTTATTTTGAATATTTTCAGCCAATTAAAAACTCACATTATAGATCAGGAACAGACTCAAAATAACACAACTAACAGAATATAATGAATAAACTGAGATTTGCCAAATAATTGGGGGGTATTTTTTCTGTTGAAAACTCAGCATACAATGCCCATAAAACTATCCTGAACAATATTCATCACATTCATATTTACTACCGTAATTCGTACAGTTAACTGAGCTGGGATAAGTTGATTAGCCAAAATTGGGACTATGCTCCCTAGTTATAATGACCTTTAATCGCATGTGGGATTAATCACGGTTATTAGACAATGACAGCCCTTGACCGCAGTGACTAATTACGTCATCTCCAAGGTGTGCCTCGTGTCGTGTTATACAACCGGAGGATGGACAACGTTTGAAACAATGTAACACGACGTTAGCGCGAGATCGCCGAATTGGCGTAATGG
The DNA here is from genome assembly GCF_003918875.1 of Haliotis rubra. Lineage (NCBI taxonomy): Eukaryota > Metazoa > Mollusca > Gastropoda > Lepetellida > Haliotidae > Haliotis > Haliotis rubra. The sequence continues at coordinate 1,369,513 of NW_025765248.1, forward strand.
TATCTTCTGGGTCATAAGCGAAAACTGCCCTAGCTGATAGACAAATTTACGACCCAGCCATAGACAGATGAAATCGACACGACTGTTCAGCTGTTTCCTTGTCAGTCATGTTATCACTGAACCAAGCAGCATTGATATGGTTGATCTCGGTAGAAATGAAGACATCGTATACGATACTTTTCAGTTACCAGTCAGTCCAGCTATATCTGGATTCATGTTTTTAAAAAATCCAAAATTATCTAGAATAAATATATTATGTATACTTTTGAGATCAACTTTTCAGTGGTCTCTATGTAGGAGTCGATTTAAAATTATAATCTTCCTTCATTTTAATCTTCCATACGGGGCGGTGGGGTAGCCTAGTGGTTATTTTAAAGCGTTCGCTCGTCACGACAAAGACCTGGGTTCGATTCCCCACCTGGGTACAATGTGTGAAGCTCATTTCTGGTGTTCCCCGCCGTGATATTGCTGGAATATTGCTAAAAGCGGCGTAAAACCTAACTCACTCACTAATCTGCCATACCAGGTCCCTTGAGCACAGATACGTTGTATTTGTTGTATTTATGTACCAGAGCTTGAACAGTAGCCCAGTGGTAAAACTTTGGCTTGTTGAGCCAAAGTATCGGGTTTTATCGCGACAAAGTTCACAGCATGACACTCATTGCTTGTCATCACCGCAAGGCTTTGTTGGCTAGACTGTACATAAAGCCGTTACGTCATCCATTATTACTGAGTGTGATTGTACAAAAACAACGATCACCACCATGTTTTTCTTTCCTTTTTAGGCGGTTTCACAGCGTTCCGTTCTGCCTACCCATCCTTGGTGGTGTGTCCCAAGTCCACCCCTCAAGTCTTGTCGGCTAGTCTGTTTACTCTGTCACTGCCGTCCGTCACACCAAACAATGTAAGTATTACAACATCCATGTACACCATGTCCAATGTAGTGAGGTGAGGTGAAATTGGGTTTAACGTCGTGCTTGAGAATATTTCGCTCATATGGCGACGTGCATGCGTGTGTATGTGTATGTGCGGCTGCTTGTACTAGCCCAGACTTAAGCTGATTTTATAGTGCTAGCCCACTGAGATACCATGCCACAGTGAAGCATGAATACCCCACTCAGACACATAATACTGACTCCGAGCCGACCAGTTTTTTGTTGTACCCATTAATGCCGAGCGCCAGACAGGGACCAACAAGTACCATATTTTAACGTCTTTTGGTATGACGCGGTCGGGGATCGAACCCGCAACCTTCCGCTCTCCGGGCGGGCGCTCTAACCACTACACCACGGAGGAGGGTCTTAAAATGTAGTTTGGCAACTAATCAGTCAAAACGTCCTCTCATTCATATTAGGGGTTGACGGCGGTAGCCTAGTGGTTACAGCGTTCGCTTGTCACACCGAAGACCCGGGTTCGATTCCCCACGTGGGTACAACGTGTTAAGGCCATTCTGATGCCCCCCCCCCCCCCCCCCCGTGATATTGCTAAAAGCGGCGTAAAGCGCAACTCAAACATTTATATTAAGGTGTTTGATATCGTTCAGATGTCGATGGGACGTTTAAACTCATTCACCCCAGTTTGAGTTTCATTTCACACAAGGAAATAATTACCGCGTCAAGATCTAAGTCTTAATACTCTAGATCATGATTCGTTTGTATTGGTGTTATTTGTAATGTTGGGGATGGGCAATAAGCACATCCATCCCACGTATATATGACCACGCGGCACTAAGTCCCGTATGTTTAATGACGTCATGAATGCTGATGACGTTTGATGTAGCACAACTCAATTGTCACGTGTTGTGGAATGTTATCAAATTTCCCTTTCCTCAAGGTAGTTTTAGACTCAAGTGATAACTTGCTAATTTTCTACTGTCCTTTTGGCATGTTTCTTATATAGTTAACCAAACTCTTCTCGTCACTATATGGCTGAAAGATTGCCGATTTGACTTTAATTCTAACTCACTCACTCAATTTTGCTGCCGCTGCAACCCTTACCGTGTATTGTAAGATCGCGCCCGACGACTAGACCAAGGATAAGATGTAGAGTTGCTCACAAGTATCGCCGCCGCCAAGTCCTCGGTTCGATTCCCCACAAATGCAATCTCATTTCTGGTGTTCCCCTTCGTCATATTGCTAAATATTGCAAGAAGCACCGTAAAACCCCACTCACTATTAAGAGCCTACTGTGGCAATGTTGCCAGTACCATTTGGTTACGATCAGTTACTAAGCGCCACTCCACCCCGCAACCTTTCAAAACAACGTTTAGATTCTTCATTGATCATATACATGTAGTCTCACAGTCACTGAACCATATTATTTTCCCTTCAGCCTAGCCCTCCCCGCAATGATAAGCCCTAAATGAATCTAGTCTAGATTTCCCCAATCTTTGGGCTCCCTGGGGCTTCTTTTCAATTCAAAAGGGTTTATTTGTCACAATCAAAATTATACATGTTCATAGACTAAACGTTAGTCTACTGATCAGAGTGTGCGACGAGGAATTTGTTTTAGTTCGTAGTTCGCCTTCACCTCAAATGCGCAAATGTTCGGCTAAAACAAACGGGTATTATTAAGTGACCGTGCGACTTATCGCTCTTCCCGATCAGAGGCGGAACACCGGTACAGTATGTTTGCGTTTGCCTTCAACCTTTTCCCACCCTCCCATCTTCCCGTAAACCGGATCGTCAATCACAGCGTATCCTCTCCACTTCAGTCGCTGACAGCACGTGCGTTGGATCACTTCCGTTCCGACGGCGGATGTTGAACTTGAAAGATTGAGGAATGCTACAGTTTCCGCTATTAATTGCAAGGAAATAGCCTCCATTGCTACAGGCTAGGGGGAAACTTGTCGGACAAGATAATGATACAAGAGCATCCAAAAGTCGTCACGGAGGTACAATATTATTTACATAGACCGGTTTCCGCTGCCAGAATTATTTCCGGTTTCCAATTTATTTTGAGTAGCCATCCGTGGCCTCTACTTAAACACATGGCGTATGCCTAAATGCCTGGCGCCCACGTGTTGCTCCTTACACTGTTGTACTGTTCGTATTGTGCGCGAACTATCGGAAACACGTTGTGTGTATAAGACCATTCATTCACTTATAATTAACAGTTGCAGCAGTTAACAAGTAACAGAGGCCTCTCACGTCGATGATAGCGGAACGCTCGGCTTAGAAGATAAACGCACTTATAATTATACCGCGAATATCTGGCAGCATGCCATATGCTTAGTGCTCGCACTTAGTTATAGTGGAGAAGGTTTGGGGTTTCTGGCCACGCGCCAAGCCTGTCTGTCCTATTTCCCGACTTATCTACAAATCTGCATATATTTAACTTCAAACAATACACAAGCGTCATGTTGTTACTTATATAGCTTATTTCATGACAAACGAACCAGTTCCCGACGCTCCCGGTGAAAGAATCCCCGCTAAGTAGGTAGCTCGTTTCCCCATTCACCAAGCCTTTTAATCTGTAAATATTTACATGTTCCGTGTTTATTTGTGAAATGAGGTTAAAATCGCCCACTTCCCTGATGGAATAATTATACTCACATAGGCTGCATAGCTGCTTCTGGTGCTTTGTAGCGCATTTAAACACGTGGATACAGCACTGTACTGTCTCTAGACATAAGGCTTCGATGTTGAATAACAAGGGTTATGGTAATGACGTTCTCACATCTCACTGAAGACCCGGGTTCGATTCCCCACATTGGTATAACGTGTGAAGCCCATTTCTGGTGTCCCCCGTCGTGATATTGCTGGAATGGTGCTAACAGGGCCTGGGGCATAAAACTACACTAACACTTAGTCCCTGAATATATATAATTCTGATAGTAACAAATAAACCCATTTAAATTGAAAAGGAGCCCCAGTGAGATGGGAGATTCAGACTTGTCTCATTTAAGGCTTTAGCATTGCTAGGATGGCTAGGTATAAGGAAAATCATCAGGGTGCCGTTGTACAAAACAACCTTAGCGCTAAGGCTACCTTAAGTCTATGTTAAAGTATGGGAGTTACGGTCACCTTAGCGCTAAGATCGCCTTTGTACAACGGCACCCAGGTCGGTGAAAAAACAAATTTACTTTAAAATAATTTTGTTTAATTTTGTGGTCTTTTGACGTGCTTAAGATGCTTTTAAAAAGCTTTTCAACACAATTTGAAATAGATCATTTATTTGCAAATTGTTACTTAATTTCTAAAAGGTGGAATAATACCTCGGTTTACCTCATTACATTGATGGATTCGTAGAAACAGATTTTTTAAAAACAAATATCAAGCCTTGTGAAAAGGAAAAACACGTGCTGGCTGTTCCACTTGCTCATGTTTTTAATTAATTCTTTAACGACCCGTATCCTTTAACGTTTTGCATATCCCAGGACTGGAACGTATTCAGAATAACCTCAGATTTAACTTTATTTGCCAGTGCATCTACGTCATCAAACAAGATTGAGTTTATGCCATGTACACATTCTGACGAAATGTGCTCTCATCGACAATCACAATAATCCGAAAGAGCCTTATGTATACAAGATGAGTCGATGAAAACCGCCTACTGTGCAACCTCCTGGTGTGACATGCATACAGACTAATCCCACAATCGGGGCACCTGTTTGTTGACAAAATGCAGGTCTTATCGGGTAGAAACCTAAGACGAAATAAGGCAACTTTGTTTGCCCACTCCTTTGCGCTAGACGTCGGATAAAGCCTTTTGAGAAATGTAGGATTGGTCTTTTAACCCGTCTCTATAGCTCTCTCAACTAACCCGTTACGGAATGTTGAGCTGAATTGTATAGGGTTTACAACTAATTTAACGTCTAGTTCTCCCAAGCTGGTCGTTGATATGTATTGCTGTATACGCCTTTTAAAAGGAAAAAGATCGTGACATGGCTGTAAAACCGAACACATGGTTCATTTCCTTCGTGTGTAAGAGTATATACACACGTACCCACCCTGTAACTGAGCTGTATCCTTTAGTGCCCTTTGCTGATATTTTGATCGCGTTTTGAATGTTCGCTTGTGCTGACTGTTAATGTTTCTTTCAGAGCGGACCCGTGGAAATTCTTCCTCACCTTTACCTCGGTGACGCCAGGCACGCTGCTGACCATGACCTTCTTACCCGTTTGTCCTTCACCGCCATCCTGAACGTTTCGACTTCCTGTGAGAACCATTTCGAGTCTGACTTCCGGTACATGAAGATCCCCGTTCAGGACAATTCGAGCGCTGACCTTCTGTCGTGGTTCCACAAGGCCATCGACTTCATCGGTAAGTGTTTTCATTTATTAGAGTTGATATTTAGACAGGACGATTAGGAAGGCATTGAAAGGCATATGGACTAGACGAACATGGCTACATGACACTTTTTTTATGGATAAAAAAGTATTTTTAAAAAGATTAAAAAAGTGTCTCGTATTCAAGGACGATTAGGATTTAAAACAGCAACCAGAAGTATAGTTTTCTGTGCTATTGTATCCCAGGTTGTGATCACGTGGAGGACTGGCTCTATCGTACTCCATATTAGTCTTAAGGAGCGTTTCGTTCACTCTTTTCGCAAACTGGGCTTATCATCAATGATCTGAAGTGATCTAATCATATGATTTGGGCCGGTGACAGTCAAATAACCTGCATACTAATCACCAACGCACTGCGCAAATTTTTTTATGTTGCTTGATTGTTCTGAACAATGTACTCACTAAATTTGCCTCATTTCAGATTCAGTCCGAACAAGTGGCGGCAAGGTGCTCGTGCACTGCCATGCTGGTATCAGTCGATCAGCCACAATCTGCCTCGCTTACCTCATGTCCACCAACAACCTCGCCCTCGAACATGCCTACGAACACGTCAGGCAGAGACGCAGCGTCATCGACCCCAACCTGAACTTCATGCGCCAGCTCAAAGACTTCGAGAGTGAACTCGGCACAGCGCGTGTTCGCCGAAGTTCCATCACAGGGCAGGACTGCACTCCCATAACTCCCAGCAGCGTCGAGTGTGGCTTGTCGTGCCACACGTTCACATTCCCTGTACCCGCACAGTGCGCACCCCTCGTCTCCCCCAGCTAGGGACGCTGGAGAAGTCATCGACGTGAATCAACCTTGCCTGCCTCCACATGGGCTGTCACGACATCGTCGTGTTTCGACGCCAATCATGGCGTTTCGTCACCGGATGTGGTATAGCGGCCATATTCCCGGAAGTGACATTGACGCCATTCTGCTAGAATGATGCTGGATTCTGTCTCAAATGGAACACTGCAGTTAATGCGTCACTTCCAAGACTATCACCAGCCTGGCGTAAATGTAAGATTTATGCAATTGTAAATACGTCTACGGTGCTGTCACGGTAGTGACCATAGCACTGATCAATATGCGCTGCTGTTCAATGTACATAGCAATATATACCGCTCCTTTGTAATTAACGACCTAAACAACCATACGTGCCAAATGGGACTCCACGGAAATCAGAACAAAATATATTTCATGTTGTTTCCGTCCCTGATATTGTTGTTACATTGACCCAACTGTTTATAACAGAGAATAGCATAGGAAGAGCGATATATTGACTCGTTAACTTTTCTATTGACACCTTAAAACGTTTTACATTTCCCATGTTTTGAAATAATTTCTGCAGTAACCAAAGCATTGTTAAAGAGTCGATGTTAGACACTGAAATAACGAATCAAGGAAACAGTCATGTGTTTTTTGGTTCTATCACCAGGTCTTGATCTCAAACAAATGTTTCTTAACATGCCCTTCCCTCTCAATAACCAGGAAATATTTTTTCTTAAATGTTTCAATGATCTTGATGTCAAGAATATTTTTATTTGTGAAGGTTGTGAGTTCATTTTCATTTCATATTATCGCCACGTGAAACCAATTTTCATTTATTTCAATCTGTTCAGCCCATGTTGCATAATAGCACATAATATGACTGCTCCACTTAACGAAGCGATACTTTTGTTTATTCTAAGCACAATGCGGGACCACTGGGCTTTTATGCTTGGTTCGTTGTATACCTCAGTTATTTGGCAAACCCATGTCGAAACATAATATTTCTTAACAGATATTTTTTCGTTGATTTATATGCAATGAAAAAAAGCAATAACAGTTTTTCGTTTCTTAATGTTTATGGAAAGAAGACATTTTCCCTTATTTTTCACGAGAGACCTCTTTCCGTTATGTTTTATCGTACGACAATTGCTCATACATTTCATAAGCAATCAATAATAGTTTTCATTTTGTGTAAATTTGGAACTTTTGTTAATTGAATATGCATGATTAAGTCACGAATACGTCATTGTTGTTATGGCAATCGCCGAACCGGTTTGGAATCTGATTTGCTCATGTTTTCCCCCCATGCACTGATCTGACCTTATGCAAGGTGCCTTAACCCTTGTGCTGGATGCACACTTGCAATGCAAATATTGCATTCATCCATATTATTGTATATTATTCTCGAACTTGGACAGTTTTTCGAGTTTTGTCAAACTTGACGGGTGCTCCTGACGTGTAATCACGCGAGTTGTATATTTTTGACAGTTTATTAATTTATTTTGTACTGCTCTGACGAGAATGTCAGGACTGGGTATACCCCAGGCATAATGAACGTCCAATAAATGAGTTCAAGTTACATAATGTTTCGTTCTTTCTCGTTTCCTTGTTTTGGAAACACAAATGCAGTGTTTGATTGGTTGGTTGGTTGGTTTATTGCTTATTCAGCACTATCACAGCTATATGTTGGCGGTCTGTAAATAATCGAGTCTGAACCAGACAATCCAGTGATTAACAGCATGAACATCGATCTACGCAATTGGGATTTGCGGACATCAGTAAACCAAGTCAGCAAGCCTGACCATCTGATCCCGTTACTCCCCTTTTACGACAAGCAAGGGTTGCTGGGGACCAATTCTAACCAAGGTTAAGGGGCGTCCGTCAAGATGGATACCTAATATCATGAACATCTATATCAGGCCGTAATACTGCATGATTTAAAAGTGTAATATAACTGAACAAGTTGGAGAGAGTGATCTATTTAGGAAATGACCCCATGAAAATTCACTAGCCAGTCGGGCCAGCGGCTGTGGAGATACGGTGGCCCGACAGGATTTTTACTAGCCACGGGCTAGCGGGACAGTGGCTCTTTCACACACTGCACCATGCTGATATGACGTGCTTCATCACTGCGTGTATAGTCACAATCCCCGCACCAGACTGCACCGCCCCCAGCTCTTTCTATATTGCAGTGAAAGTAAGGTTCCCCACCGCTTTTGTCACTATTCCAGCAATATCTGGGGGGACACCAGAAAAGGGCATCAAGCATTGCTCTCATGTGGGGAATTGAACCCGGGTCCTTCTCGCAACAAGCGAACGTCTTAACCACTAGGCTACCCCACCGCCCTTTCCTATATTGTAGAAGCCTCGCTAGGGCTCAAAGATTATGTATTCCAGAAAATATACGTTAGTCTACGTTGATTTACTCACATGTATTTGGTGCAGTGTTCTGTCAGTACCCGATATCAAATAACAAAATAACATAAAAGGAAATTCGTCTTAATACAATACTCCAGAAAAAGGAACGCTCAAATTATTAGGGCGGTGGGGTAGCCTAGTGGTTAAAGCGTTGGCTCGTCACGCCGAAGACCCGGGTTCGATTCCCCACATGGGCACAATGTGTTAAGCCCATTTCTGGTGTCCCCCCGCCGTGATATTGCTGGAATATTGCTAAAAGCGGCGTAAAACCAAACTCAGTCAGTCAGTCAGTCAAATTATTAAACTAAATATCCTTCAGTGACAGGTAGCAGCTGTTGTATCAGTGAAGACCCACTGACTTGTTCATATTAAAGTGTTGACTTTTGAAAGGGTTGTTGGTGGCAAAGGTACGACAGATATGTACCCCAGGTATGTTTCTGTGTACAGAAATGTACCTCAACAAAGTCAAAATACAGAAACGTACCCTAGTACCCTAAACAGGGGATGAGTCCATATTCCACAACTCAAAACCGAAACAGTATGTAGTTGTTCCTGTTCAACTAATGCGGGGCAGTGGGGTAGCCTAGTGGTTAAAGAGTTCGCTCGTCACGCCGAAGACCTTGGTTCGATTCCCCACGTGGGTACAATGTGTTAAGCCCATTTCTGGGCTCATTCACTCACTCAACTAACTGCGAGTGGTATTGTGCATCACAAAATATTCTTTCCTGCATATGCTTATTTCTCAGTGACCGCCTCCGTGGTGTAGTGGTTAGAGCGTCCGCCCGGAAGGTCGCGAGTTCGATCCCCGACCGCGTCATACCAAAAGACGTTAAAATATGGTACTTGTTGGTCCCTGCCTGGCGCTCGGCATTAATGGATACATCAAGACTGGTCGGCTCGGAGTCAGTATAATGTGACTGAGTGGGGTATTCATGCGTCACTGCGGCGTGGTATCTCAGTGGGCTAGCACTATAAAACCAGCTTAAGTCTGGGCTAGTACAAGCAGCCGCACATACACATTCACACGCATGCACGTCGTCATATGAGCGAAATATTCTCAAGCACGATGTTAAACCAAATTTCACCTCACCTCAAATTGGTTTTACAAGCGGGTCGAGCCCACGTCTTTTTCGTCACCAGTAACGCTGAAACTGCTACACTAGCCCGTAAAAGTAACAACTGTGTGCCGAAGAACTAAAGTCTAAATATAATGTCAAAAAATAATTCCATTATGCATTCTAAATACATGTAATCCAAGAGATTACGATGCCGACTGCAGTTTCCAGTGAGAAAACGTAAATTGCTTATTGTATTAAGTGGAGTTATTTGGATTCAGGGTACACTTGTTTGAAAAACACTACGTTGGCTGTAACTCGTACTGGAATATTGTGGGAGCATTTTACAGCATTGCCGAGTCCAATACGCAGGATCCCACGTCACGTAATACTCTGGCAAACACCATGGTGTACAGGCTTGGGAGTCATGTTTAATATGGAATCTTCTTGAACAGCTCCAGCGAGTGAGTGACTTTAGTTTTACGCCGCCTTTAGGAATATTCGAGTTATGACACAGCTAAATGGGCTTCACACATTATGTGGGGAATGTAACTTGGTTCTTCGACGTGACGAGCGAACGCTCCAACCACTAGGCTAGCCCATCGCACATGCAGCTATAGACTATGCAGCCAGAATGACATGAAACTTTCGAGAAGATGTTTAGACTATACAGGTGGGCAAGCGCAGGATTTTGATGTCTCACATTACATCAAAATATGGATGTTTTGTTTCACCGTGTGCATGAACACCCAGCCAAGGCATCTTTGGAAGCTGAATCATCATTAGGGACCGTCCATAATTTATGGCTAGCGGGGGGTGATGATGGTTATCTTTGGAGAAGCATGTACAATGTGAATTACCCCCTCTCGACCCCCGTAAATTTTATGTACAAAGTGACACACCCCTCCCCCCTCGAATACTTCCCCATACTTTCAAAATATCTGCATTGACATTAAATAACCTGCTTCACTCAAAAAAACCTTCTCTTCAGTAGGGGTAGTTTATTAAGTTACTGTTCTACATCAGTATGTACAGTACAACCAGAAATTATTGAGAATTTAATATTGTAAAATTTCTTTTTATATTTCACTCATTACTCACGTATTAAATGTGAATATTAGCAGAACATAGCTCCAGATTCAAAGACAGGTGAACAGTTAGTATTTTGTCAAGTCATAATGGGCAGCAATGCAAGCTTCAATGCGGCGGGGCATGCTACTGATCAAAGAAGTTAGAAAGTCGTGGTCCATATGCTGTCCCAATATCGGACCACCTCTTCTTTCATTTCAGCAATATTTGTCAGATTTTTCTTATTGACACTTTCCTTCATAAGTCCCCAAACATTTTCTTTTGGATTAAGGTCATGGCTATAGCTTGGCCAATCTAATAATGTAATATTTTGGGTCCGAAACCAGGCCTGTGAATGCTTTGAACGATGTTTTGGGTCGTTTTCCTGCTGGAAAATCCAAAGTATTTCCATAGAACACGTGAGCAGATGGAAGTAAATGTCCCTCGAGAATATCTGTGTACCGCTCACTTTCATATTCCCTTCAAATACAAAGAGGGGCGTTGCCCCTAACACAGATATGCCACCCCACATGTTAAATTTCGGACTGTACATTGGGCGCTGATACAAAGGTTTTTCAGTTTGCTTCGTCCAGAATTTCAGTGTATTAGGAAACAGCCACACAGAACTTTCATCTGAGAAAATCACATTGTCCCAGTTAAAATTTCTATGCTGTTAGCACCATTTCAACCTTCGCTCCTTTTGTTCAGGTTCCATAATCGATGATGGAATTCCTCGACTTTTCTGCCAACCCATTGCATATGCAGCTCAGTTCTAATTGTCTCCTTACAGACAGCCACAGTTCCTCTATCAATTATATCCAGCCTTAAGTTTTCTAAACTCCTTCGTTTGTTTTTAGAAACAACAATACCAAGCCACCTCCTGTCATCGACAGTCAATTTTCTGGGCCTACCTGTGCCTCCCTGGTGCTCAATGCCATATCCATTTGCAATATTTTTCAAAACCCGATAAACAGTGGACAAAGGGATGCCTGTTCTACTTGAAATCACTTTAGCTGATCTGATGTCCTTGTTATAATACTCTAAAATCAACTTTCACTTCTCTAAATCATCCATACTGAGGATCACTGAAAATGTCGTCTGCTAGCAAGTAAACAAAGGGGAATAACTCTTCACAAACTAATGAAAAAGGATTAACGGAGTTGTCTCTCTTGAATGAAACCAAACACTTGATAGCTGGTCAAGGTTGTTAATACTAGAAATCCAATTAAAGATATTCCTTAAAATTTCAATAATTTCTGGTCATACTATATATGAATTACATATAACTGTTCTATTTATGTATATATTTTTGTGTGTGTGTGTGTGTGTGTGTGTGTGTGTGTGTGTGTGTGTGTGTGTGTGTGTGTGTGTGTGTGTGTGTGTGTGTGTGTGTGAGATGATGTTTAATAGTAACTTAATAATGACTGATCTTTATGACATATACAGTAACCTTAAACAATTATAATAACGAACATGGAATGTCTCTTCCTTGACTTGGGCGGTGGGGTAGCCTAGTGGTAAAAGCGTTCGCTCGTCACGCCGAAGACCCGGGTTCGATTCCCCACATGGGTACAATGTGTGAAGCCCATTTCTGGTGTTCCCCGCCGTGATATTGCTGTAATATTGCTTAAAGCGGCGTAAAACTAAACTCACTCACTGTCCCTTGACGACGCTCCCGACCAAATTCAACAAGACTGTGTTGGCGATGTCCGTGCGGCGACGCACTGCTCCAGAGACAGCCGAGCGAGCATGGGATCGGGGGTGAAAGTTGTATCACCTGTATGAGGCAATTGTCTGCGAAGCATAATACCCATCAAGGTAACATAACGACCATCCTTATCAAGGCGTGCTGGGAATCATACATACACGAAGCGACGACGTAGTCCCGAGCCAACTGAAGGCGAGACGGAGCGCCCAACTGTGACTGGTTCTGTGTGTAGGCGCGATATGGGATGAAACCTCGATGATCAGGGATGGGAGATGGGGGTCAGCCGGTTACCAGTTAAGTTGAATACTTCACATACAATTGAACAGATGAAAGGATCCAACAAGAGGCATTAATTAAGACAGATTTGTCGTGATTCAATGCTTTTTAAATCGCCTAATGACTAAGCGTCGTCAGACAGGCCCTTTTCCGGTGTGTATAAGGTTGACCAAAAAAGGAGATTTTTTGGTGTTTTTGTTTGTTATTTAAAGCTTCACTGAGCAATATTCCAGCTATATTCCGATGGGCTGTAAATAATCGAGTCTGGACCAGACAATCCAGTGATCAACATCATAAGTATCGATCTGGTATACGACGACATGTGTCGACCAAGTCAACGAGCCTGACCACCCGATCCCGTTTGTCGCCTCTTACAACAGGCATTGGTTGCTGGAGACCAATTCTAACCCTGATCTACACGTGTACATAAAACGAGAACACCTCGTGTTTCGTAGTATCAAACTCCAGAATTGTGAGAAGGAAGTAGGCTGGTTTCTATATAAATGTATAATTATTATACAAGTAACTATAGTTGTTTATGCATGTTCTAACTGTGTTTTGGACATTTTTCACACATTCTTCTAGTCACATTATATTTGCGAGGATGACGTGATTTATTATATGTGCTTAAGCAGATAGTATTTAACGATTCTAGAAGGGCTTTGTCATATATATTTTCATATAAAATATTCTTTTACGCCATGGGTGACTGCGGAACTACGCAGTCCAATAGATGAAAGCAAGAGCATATATCCGCGCCCACTTAGTAGAAATTAGCAACACAATTACTCAAATTATACAATGTCATTAAAACCATCTAGTCATCACTGCTATGGTCAGGGCTGTAAACACATACATATAATGCACCGAGGGTCATTGTGATTGAAATGCTGATTCTAAAACACTACTGAAATTTTACCAATGTAGACCTCTTCCACACAGGGGCGGTGGGGTAGCCTAATGGTTAAGGGTCACGCCGAAGACCAGGGTTCGATTCTGTACATGGGCACAATGTGTGAAGCCCATTTCTGGTGTCCCCGCCGTGATATTGTTGGAATATTGCTAAAAGCGGCGTAAAACTAAACTCACTCACTCACTCCAGGGGCAGATATTGCAGTCAGGAGTTGTAGTGTAGAAGTTGCATCCCAAAGAGAGCGTCTGAAGGGAAAGCTGAAGATCGATAATAGATGTACTTGTTACATTTGCCAGGTACTCGACACGCGCACGCACGCACGCACGCACGCACGCACTAACTCATAAGCTTCTATCCTAAACGTTTTGTTAAACCCTCATTAACTTTCTCTTTTTATGTATATTGTTTTTTGGATGCCGATGGTTGGAATGTCTCGTGAGTGAGTGTGTGAGTGATATTGCACCTCTTTGGGGTGAGCGGAGTCTCGGGTTCGATTCCCTATATAGGTACAAAGTGAGTGAGTTATGTTTTACGCCGCTTTTACCAATATTTCAGCAATATTACGGCAGGGGACGCCGAAAATGGGCTTCACACATTGCAATGAACAGAAACGTGGTCAGTGAAACCTTGCACAAGTTGATGCTTTTATCGTTTTTTCTCCATTAGCGTCAAGAATTGTGTCAGGGGACACCTTGGCCATTTGAGGTCAACACTTTATTTTACATTAAGAACAATATCCATGTGATGAATTTTGAAACAAAATTAGCATTGACATCTGTAAATACGAATGAGATGAACAATGTGAATCCATAATTATATCGATTGACATCTGTTTTTGAGTGGGGTTGTTAATTTAGGAAATTAACGACATATGTGTTGTATTGTAGCACTGTAATTTAAACACAAAACAATCTTAAACATTTATCGGGCCGTATTTCCACATGGAACAGTATAGGAATTCAGTGTCACGTGCGCACAAGTGGATGTATTTCTTCTCGCACGTGCGGCACGTGCTGAACGTCAGTTGGCGTCAAAGAATTCGATGAGATCGGCAAAAATAATCGTAATTCTGTTACAAGATCCGGATATTGGGATGACAACTACTTATGTCAGTTGCATGAACAAATATCAGCTGCCACCCCAACAGTGAGTAGACATCTCTCGCCCTATTGTGTATGGCGCACGTATCTGGGGGCGGACAATGTCGCCGGAAGTAAGAAAGTGGGAGTAATGGATGTACGTTACGAGCTGCTGAATAATGCACGTGACATGTCATTGTTTCGACTTGTCTCTTCTCTGTGGTCATACCTGTGTAACGTCCCTATTGTAGCTGGGCCGACGACCGTAACGACTTGTGTTTCCGCCGTCGTTCTGATTCTCGACGTAGTCGGAATGTAATAAAAAAAAGCAAGTTAAAGATAGATATGGTATCCATAAAGACATATATGGTATCCATCTTTCAGTATTTATTATTCAAAATATAATTTTCATTTTATGTTTTCTTCATATTTCAGCGTAAACACCTTCACTTACTCAGTTGATGATGTTATCTATAAAGAAAATATGGAACAGCGAATTAGCCTGGTTGTTAAAACATTCTCTCATTATGCCGAAGAGCCGGGTTCTATTCCATTACTGATGATTTGTGTGAAGCCCGTTTCTAGAGTTTTCTGAAAAGTGAAAAAGCCGTGATATCAGACGGGAAAGTGATAACACGAGACGAGAAAGCGATAACACGAAATGGGGATTATGTTATCTCGTCTTATCGCTTTCTCGTCTCGTCCTGTCGCGTCTGGTGTTGTCACTTACTCGTTTCTTGTTTTGCTTTATCGTTTTCTTGTGGCCATAACTTAAGTTGGTAGAGTGATGTCCATTCTCGGTCACCATGTTTAAATAACCAATAATATTCGTTTTAAAGACATATTACTACGCGTGACACTGTACACTCCGTGGTGCACAATAGTCATTCCTCATTGTCGTAATGACCCGCTAAACTATTCAACTCAAAACAAAGCAATGCTAAAGCCCTAAATGAAACGGTACTAATGAAACAAGCCTACATTCCCTCAGGTTTTGAATTTCCCATCTGACTGGGGCTCCTTTTCAATTTAAATGGGTTTATTAGTTTCTATGAAAATTATATATATTTAGAGACTAAGCGTTAGTCTACACTACAATCAGTATTACGACAGATCATCTTGTGTAATATGTGTAGGAACTCTCATGATTCTGTACTGGCAAGCTTACACATTCCTTGTGTTTTACCAATTGTATACTTCAATGCTGTACATGAGGTCATAGCTAAGAGTATGGAAATTTCCCCATCAGGACAATTCCCCACTAGGACAATTCCCCATCAGGACAATTCCCCAATAGGACAATTCCCCACAGGACATTTCCCCACACCTGTTTTGTAATCAGTAGGACAATTGCCCACACATCATAACATTGTAGTACAATAGATGCGATGGGATTAACTGATCTGTGCATTATATCTATTCACTTGTTAGGGGCGATGGGATTAACTAATCTGTGCATTAGGGGTATGTGGTGTCCTCCCATTACGCAGACGGCCAGTTCGCAGACACCTTAAAACAACAACATTTACGGTTCAGTGAACAGATTATCTACTACCTGATACCTACAAATTGTAATGGAATAGTACGGGTATGTTGGTCAGTAAGGTCATTAGAATGTTTTTATAATGATTTCCTGTGATTTCCATGGTGGATGCTTTTGCTTTCTTACCTGTCGATGACGTACAAGCTGGTTTGGACTTCATCAAAGAAAGTGCTCCAGAACAACTTGATTGCCTACTTCAACACGAGATCATCAAGATCAGTTGAAAAACATGTGTTTAGCCTACAATGACAATCGAAGAACATTAGAGCAGCTCCTGTTGTCACTGGCGAAAAACATTCGCCATTCCAAGTTAATCAATCTGACAATGAACTCATTAAACTGAGTGAACTGATTATATAATTTTACACATATAACTTCTTAGCTATATTAATACAATATATATATACACTCTCAGGTTGTGTTTGTTCATTATTTGTGATGCATGTGGGGAATTGCCCTATTGGTTACAAAACAGATGTGGGGAAATGTCAAGATGGGGAAATGTCCTAGTGGGGATTTGTCCTGATGTGGAATGTCCGTACACCGGTAGGTAAATAGACTGTCCGTCTGTCTCTTAGCCGTGGAGATCCGGAACAGAATAGGTTTTGAGTAGCCCACGCTTGTATCGTGAGAGACGACTAACAGGATTACTCGGTCAGGTTCTGAAAGTCTGTTTGAAAGGGGTAAGGTAGCCTTGCTACAAGGCTGTACTGAATGCTAAGCCCATGGATGAATAGTAATTCTATCCTTTAAAGATGACAATCTAGATAAGGGGACAGTACAATCTAAGGACGCCAGTCTGTTATTTATATTTTTTTAAAATTATCATTTAAACTATAATCATTACCTTACAGACTTGTGCAAGTCTAGGGTACAAGCATCTGTAATTTAACGTCACATAGAAAGACGAAATAAATTGAGCTTTGATCCCGTCTCCATTAAAACTAAATCTATTAATGTAGTTTATCATATCGAAGTTATATGAATATGTTATTGACGGTAAATCACGTTTCGGGCCAACGCCATAGTGAGACCATTTGCTCTTTCTTTCGATCACTGGTTTTTCTCATCCACAATCGACTATAGTAGACATGCCTTCGTCATAGCCGATATACTGCTGACTGGGATGTATAACAACAAACAAAAATAGACCATTCAAGTTTTGTGTATTTGGGATATGTTATACAATAACTTAAGTTAAGTGTAAAGTTCCTTCATATCATACATCCAACACGTTTACCGTGAAAATTATCGTTCAGGAACTGTAAGAGTCTAAATGGACGTTCGAGTGGAGTGGTGTGTTCGACACCCTATGTGTTTGTCCGTCTCCCACACCCAAAAGAATATACTGAAAAGTAATCCAACGCTCAAGCCCAGAGTGAGTGAGTGGATTAATTTAAAGCCACTTTTAGCAATATTTCAGCAATATCACGGCGGGGGACACCAGATATGGGTTTCACACATTGTACCCATATGGGGAATCAGAACCCAGGTATTAGGCATGAACAGCGAACGCTTTAACCACTAGGCTACCCCACCGCCCCAAAGCCTTTAGTCACTTGACAAAGCTAGATTGCCTCAGCATGAAATTAAAATATTCCTTTATATTTTGTTGATTTTTAAATAGGTTAACCTAATTTCTGGACCGACATGACATTCTACCTTCATGATAGTCTCTCGTACCTTCATGAGTGTAATGCATGAAGTTCACTTCTAGTGTCACAGCAGTGGTAGGCTAACGCTTGCTCTCTGAATATATATAATTTTGACAGTAAGAAATAATCCCATTTAAATTGAAAAGGAGCCCCAGTGAGATGGGAGATGAACCTGAGCAAATGTAGACTTGCTTCATTTAGGTCTTAAACATTGCAGGGAACGAGGGCTCGACAGTAAGGAAAAAAATGCGGCACGGGTACTGTGAGGCAGACTACAGCAGTGGTATATATTGCGGTAGAGTAAATAGTAGTCTCCGAAATGAACATAATTTACAGAAAGAAAAGTTTATAGTAAAAAAAAATGAATATAATGAAAAGGAGCCCTGAAGCTGTGGAAATCTAGACTTGCCACATTTTCTAAACTTGCGCTTTCTTGGATGTATTTGCTTCAGGGTCTGTATGACAGACTAGTATTGCCGGGATATTGCTAAAAGCGGCGTAAAACTTTCCTCACTCGCTCATTGGATCTAAACGTTTCGCGAGAAGTTACGAACGAAGATATCTGTCCAGGTTCGTTGAGACTGGAATGTTTAACAAGCTCTTCTGTTGATGTAAATGAGTCACACAAGCCGAGATGATCTCTAACGAAGTAAACATGGCTTATTTACAAGTGTAAACTCGGGAAGACTGGGCTCCGGTTGCCGGGACAGGTCTTATCTGTGGAAGGAATGTAGTTCCGACACAAACAACGTGTAAAACAGGGCCAACGTGACCCCGGGGTCATGTACAGACGCTCAACCAAGTCACGTGACACCTGGGTCTTTTCTTGGCCCAATGTCTTGTCACATGACCCCTGGGTCATCTCCCGACGCCCGCCGTGTCAGAGACAGGAAGCGGAGGACTTTAGCCCGGTGAAACGCCCTTGACATTCATGAGATATAAGTAGGTTTATCTACCTACGCCCTGTGACGTCAGAAGTTGCCACATCCCAGTGATTTCAAAAGAATTACGAAGTTTGTCGGGCAATATGATATTTGCTAACATGTCTATGTATGACTGATGAATCATTTTATAGAGATGACAAAACTTCACGGAAGATCACTTTCTTTATTTTCACGATAGCGACGTTTCGGTATAGATTCTTATACCGTTTTCAAGCATGAGTATAAGAAGCTATACCGAAACGTGGTATTGTGAAAATAAAGAAGTAATGATCATCCACAAAGTTTTGTCATCTCTATACCACCGACGTCTAGAATGCGACTCAAACAAATGAATCATTTTATAGTTATTGGATTTATATAATCAGGTAATATTTTCAAAACTCAACATTGAGAACATGTTAATACGAGTACATGTATGTATAACACGGGTCATTAACCTTAATATTTGGCTTAAAAAATAAATTATAATTAAATTATGTAGCAGGGCTCCAGATAAATTTTCAACATCAGGAGTACCTGCTCCATATTTTTTCAATATAGGTGTACTGAAAAACTTAGAGTACATTTAGAGTACTGAATGGAAATTAATGGAGATTCAGTAATCGTGTGTTTCGTTTCATACATGCACCTCAACATTGCTACTCTTGTGTAAACAGGTCAATAAACAATAAAACAATTCTTTTTCAGATACAATGTACATACAACTGTAAATGATTCTAAGACCGTACACCATTGCTGTGGTGCGTATCTACTACGTTTTCTAAATTATTTCCTACCGTATCATGCATACTTTTTATCCGTACATACGCCGATACGGCCTTTATCTGGAGCGCTGAATGTAGCATATTGTGTTCATTCAATATTGTGTAATAAATTATCTCTAGGCATACACAGTTTTGCTGTCAACCAGTTTTGCTGAGGCCATATACGTTCAGTGCCATCATCGGTCATCCAGGGTATAATGTTATCATAAATACCCTCGACCCATGCGCTTCGAATGTAACGTCATCCTCTCAATTCGTCTTATTGCCAGTTTTTATCTTGTGTCGTTAATTGTTAGTGTATTATGTAATTCTCCTTGATCTAGTTTTAGCAAATATGTGATGACCTAGTGATTTTATTGTCCTTCGTTGACAGGGTTTTATAAATTATACGTATGTTCTTTCAAATTTAGAACTAATTTATAGTCACGATACCTCTGAAAAATTGCCGATATGACCATAAATTTTAACTATCTCGCTCACTCTCAATTCGTCTATCACAGCATTTATCTCGCTAATGAGATTTACAGGATTGAAAATCTATATTTAGTTTAATCTCGGGTAAAAAAGAAGCAGTTGTACTGAATAAGTACCCGTGAAGGTCCGGGTTAGAATGAACCTTCAGTAACCCATGCTTGTCGAAAGAGGCGACTAACGGGATCGGGTGGTCAGGTTCGCTGGCTTGGTTAACACAAGTCATCGGTTCCCAATTGCGCAGATCGATGCTCACTGGATTGGATTGGTCCAGGCTCGATTATTTACAGACAGCCGCCATAAAGCTGGAATATTGCTGAGTGCGGCGTAAAACTAAACTCGCCTACTCACTGAATAAGTATTTACCATAATAGAATTGAGACAAATATCCCGAATAATCGAACATCTTAAGTGGAACCGTCAAAAATTGACTGTACACTTTCTAACATGCTAATGTACCCTTCTTCGCCACTGCAACTGACATTATACTTTTGTTATGCAGTTTCTTTTGACGGTCTAGTTACCCACGGGGCTTTGCACATTGTGCTCATGAGACGAATCAAACCTGACTCTTAAGCATGATAATCGAACACTTGAACTGCCAGGCTACCCCGCCGCCCCTCAGTTACAACTGTGCCATAGGCCGTGTCGAGGGTTTCTAGGGTTTCAAGACCCCATGCATGGGCGATGATATTTATCACGCATTTTACGCAACGTAGGGAGCGGTAGGCAGAGAGGGGGAGAATAGAGGGTTATGAACATTCTGACACACAGAAGATAAAACTGAAGAGCATATATATTCGAACTCAACTTATGCATGCAGAATCTAAATTCGGTATTGTGACAAATCCCCAGTGTTAAATACGCATAGATGTTGACGATAATTCCCAATCCAGACCCCCGCACCCAAAACACACACACACACTCACTCACTCACTCTCACATTATAATAATGACTTAAATGAAATGAACTTGTAGTTACATGAAATCACTCTTTTGCACTCTACAAAGATCATTTTTGCTCATTTTTTACACAAAATTAGTAACTTCTTCAAGCATCGCGTTGGTATAAGTTTTTCAGTTTTTAGCATTGTTCCGATGAAGTCTCGCATGAGGCAGCATAGTCAAAGGGGGATAACTCTGATATATGCACAAGGATGTCGCTACCAGCTGGATGTTTCACAGGTAAGCGTTAGAAACACCCATAATACATAGACGTGTATCAAACGTATCTAATAACATATATATCCAAAAACAATGACACTTGTTTCTGTATTTCTATTTACCGAACTTTCGTCAACACTCGCCTCTTTCCGTAATCACTACAGCCTAGTTTCGCTTTCGGTTTGACAAGTCAGGTGAGGTTATATCATATCAAAAGCGAAAATAGTTTCAAAGAATGGGCCAAACCCAGGCTAACAGAAATCACATCTAGTTATGTGAGGCACAACAAAATTGTGGTAAGTATAATGACCCAACAATATCTCATATTTTGATGAACATATTACCACGTATCTTGCATAGCCTGTGTACAACGAAGTTCTCTGCCGAGTCCTAGGCTGCGATCAACAACAGAGTATGCCAACCAATTCCAAAAGTTAAACATAATTGTGTGTGTCTGTGTGTGTGTGTGTGGAAGGGTTGAGTGGAAGTGGTGTAGAAGCTAGTACTAATGTACAATGTGAATGGTCTCTAATATAATGTACTTTTTTTAGTATCATACACCTCGCGTTGGTATAAGTTTTACAGTTTTTAGCATTGGTTCCGATGAAGTCTCGCATGAGGCAACATAGTCAAAGGGGGATAACTCTGATATATGCACAAGGATGTAGCTACCAGCTGGATGTTTCACAGGTTAGCGTTAGAAACATCCATAATACATAGACGTGTATAAAACAGATTTAATAACATATATATCCAAAAACAATGACAATTGTTTCTGTATTCTATTTACCGAACTTTCGTCAACACTCGCCTCTTTCCGTAATCACTACAGCCTACTTTCACTTTCGGTTTGACAAGTCAGGTGAGGTTATATCATATCAAAAGTGAAAATAGTTTCAGAGAATGGGCCAAACCCAGGAATCACATCTAGTTATGTGAGGCACAACAAAATTGTGGTAAGTATAATGACCCAACAATATCTCATATTTTGATGAACATATTACCACGTATTTTACATAGCCTATGTACAGCGAAGTTCTCTGCCAAGTCGGCTAAGGCGATCAACAACAGAGGTTGCCAACAAATTCCAAAAGTCAAACAGATTTGTGTGTGTCTGTGTGTGTGTGGAAGGGTGGAGTGGAAGTGGTATGAATGCCCCCAATATTTATGTACAAAGGAAGTGACCCTCTGCATGTCATGAAGACTTATCAATGACGACCCCCTAATCATTGTGTACAAAATTGATGACAAGATGACACCCCCAAACCCCATAACAAACACCCCCACCCCCACCCCTTCAAATCGTCACCACCACACCTAGCCATAGCTTTTGAACAGTCTCTAATATAATGTATCATACACCTCATACTGATATGACACTGGTTAGTATGTGCAAAGGAAATTACATTGTTCTCAGGGATTTAATAACCGAGCCAGTATTCCTCCCCACATGATATGAATATATATTTTTTAAATGTGGACATCAGCCCTTGTGAAAAGAAGTTGGACTTACTGCCCTTGTTAGTGTCATCTGCCAAACTAGCCATATCAACCTTCAACATCCATATCAACCTTCATTGCCCAATATCATCCTTCAACACCCAGTGTCAACCTTCAGCTCCAAATATCATCCTTCAACGGCCAGTGTCAACCTTCAACGCCCATATCAACCGCCTTCAGTACTGCAGGGACACACCCCCACTGCATTGAATCAGTAATTGCATCCCCAGTAGTGATAAACACTCACGAGGGCAGTGGGGTAGACTGGTGCTTAAAGTATTCACTCGTCACACCTGAAGGCCTGGCTTCAATTCCCCACATAGGTTCAATGTATGAAGCCCATTTCTGGTGTCTCCCGCCGTGATATTGCTGGAATATTGCTGAAAGCAGCGTAAAACCATACTCACTCACTCTCCAAAGACTCCAGCTGTCTGTCACTGGTTTCTGCAGTGATGATTCCAGGTTTGAATCAAAGGGGGGCAACTCTGGTATTTGTATGGTGCAAGGCAGTGATGAATAGGAAAACTTTCTGATGTTTGATGAAATTGAAATACCTTTATAAGCATCTGTAATTCATGGACATATTTTATGACATATCCCCAAAAATGACAGAGATCTCAATATTTTTATTCCCCATACATTCTTGACTTATATTGTTTAGAAGCTCTGAGAAATATATTCGATTTGATTATTATAATTTTGCAAGCTGGGAAAAATATATTCGACAAACCATAAGGCCATAAAAAAGTAGAAGAACTGATATAATTTATCATATACCTATCAATGATATGACACATGTTAGTATGTGTGATAAGGATTAAATAAACATGATCTTATCACACTGGTTTATTAACTAGTCCTGTGCTGTCTTTTAGTGGCATTTAGAAGTTGTACATAGATGTCCAAGATATTTTTATGGATTAAACTTCTTTTCTAATTTTTATCCTGTGCTGATAGTGAGATAACGGGAGATGGATATCAACCCTTGTGGTGAGAATTGGGAGTTATAACCCTTCTTAGTATCATTTTCTCAACAAGCTTTCCTGTTTAATGTATTCCAAACAATGTTAATATGTGTTGCCATCAATTACAATCAGATACATTTCACAGTTATATTTAATGGTGTATGTAAAAATTTCAGTTTTTATGTCACACCCCATATCAACCACCCAGCCTTCAATCCTGGGTCAGATGGGGCTATGGGGTAGCCTAGTGGTTAAAGCGTGGTATGCTCATCACGCCAGAGGCCTGAGTTCGATTCCCCACATGGGTAGAATGTGTGAAGCCCATTTCTGGTGTCCCCTGCCGTGATGTTGCTGGAATATTGCTAAAAGCAACGTAAAACCAAACTCACTCACTCCTGGGGCAGATATTGCAGTATAGAGTTGCATCCCACTGGAATGCCAGAAACCTCTGATTCCAAGTTAGAATCTCGGTTAGCCCTGATTATATGTTTACACCTGGTTTCTCAGACCATACCCAGGGTTTTATACTAGTTGTAAATGTCTGAGAAACTATCACTTTGGGCTATCCACACCTAGTAGACATGCCATTATGGAACTGTACAGCTGACATTTTGATTTGTCTTTAAGCATGGTTCCATTCAGGCAACCGTCAGTGTGTACTGGAAGAAACTGGACCGTGTTTTACAATATGTCCGTCACGACGTAGACCCGGGTTCGAATCCCCACATGGGTACAATGTGTGAAGCTCATTTCTGGTGTCCCCCGCCGTGATATTGCTGGAATATTGCTAAAAGCGGCGTAAAACCAAACTCACTCACTCATTACAATATGCCACTGCTTCTATGAGACATAAGCAAAATTGCTCAATGTGGAATGGAGTCGTCCTAGGGTGCAAAATTCCACTCAGTTTCAGTTTTGTGTTGCGGAATATGATCTCATCCCCTGTTTGGGGTACCGGGCACATACCTGGGGTACATCTGTAGTACCCTTGCTGACAACATCACAACACTGACTGACTGACTGAGTTTGGTTTTATGCCGCTTTTAGCAATATTCCAGCAATATCACGGCGGGGGACACCAGAAATGGGCTTCACTCATTGTACCCATGTGGGGATTCGAACCCGGGTCTTCGGCGTGACGAGCCATCGCTTTAACCACTAGACTACCCCACCGCCCCCCTAACATCACAACAACCCATTAGGCCTTTTATGACCTTCCAGCTTTAAAAATTCATGCAAGTTCACCTACCCAGTCTACGTAAACTTAGGCTCAGTATTCTTCATTACACTGCTCATACTGAGTCTAAGAAACCCTAGTATAAGAATAGCGTCAGCTAATATTTTCAATTGACCAATCAGAACACAGCTTACCAAATCACGAAAGTTGATGTTTGCACATACATTTTGAACTTTTACCTGGAAAAAGTTTATACCCGAACAATTCCAAATGCTATTTCCGTATGATCGCTTCTGAGTGATGCACATGGAGCACACCTTAACAGTGAGTAAACAGTCGCTGCAAAATAGCGGTTTTGTCAATATTCAAGGTTGTCAGCTTGTGGAAATATAAGCTAATGGTAACCATGTCATCAAAAAGCCTAAGCGTATATACTGCAGGTCAAATATCTGTGTGGTATGTGGATTTTCGTTTGTTGAGAGATGAGTGTCAGTGACCGGGGAATTTTGTAAGTCCCGCCGAACCCTAAACAGTAATCGTTGTCTGATTGGTTAAATCGGCGTCTCGCATTTATTTGGACAGTCATAGGTCGCTCAAAGGTTAGCTGACACGACCTAGGGTTTGTTAGACTCAGTATAGCAGTTGACGAATAATACTGAGCCAAAATTTACTTAGACTGTCTACCCAAGACATGTAAAATTCTGTTGATGGTAGTCATTATTGACTTGTAACATTTGGGGGCTTTATGCCAGACCAAGTTCTCTCTAGAAAATCTTCATAAGAGAAATGTAAACACAGTAATGTATCTTCTTCAAGTAGGACTAGCTACAAACATGGTTTTCAATGGACCGATAGACTAGTCTTACAAAGAGCTAAACTTCTAAGAATGTCATATATTTTAATCTTTTGGACATTGTGCTGTATTTCTTCTCAGAAACCACAATAAATGATATTTTTTGTAAACTTTTAAGTGATGAAAATGTGAAATTTGGACATGGTCATTAAGAACTGATATTTTACAGAGTGCAGTGTTTCTGGCAAATTACACAAAATTGGGTCACACTGTACATACCATTAAACCTGTGAGGATCCGGGTTAGAAATGGTCTTCAGTCACCTATGCTTGTTGAAAGAGGCCACTAGCATGATTATATAGTCAGGCTCGATGACTTGGTTGACACATGTCATCGTATCCCAATTGTGTAGATTGATGATAATGCTGTTGATCACTGGATTGTTTCGAAAAGACTCGTATATTTACAGACCGCCTCCATATATCTGGAATATTTCTGTGCGGCATTAAACAACAAACCAACCAACATATGTATATTTAGATGATAAAATGTTTATCCTCTGTAAGTATACTTGAAAAAATATTATAAACACAATCAACTTTAGCTCTTTCATCCCATGGGCAGCATTTCGTCCATGTTGTTGTACTTACTTTGTAAGAAATTTTGAGATAATGATTTATTTCTTTTCTTTTCTGCTTTCAAGGAAACTGTAACTAAATCATCGTGAGTAGTGGGTATCAAATGGACCCACCAGGCAACAACTACCAGCAAAGCCATGGAGGCCAAATACAGCCAAACAGGACAGATTTGCCAATGCAGCAACAATGGAATTGCACAGCAGTAATGGAAGGCAATGGACAACAAGGAGCTGATAGAAGCCAAATGCATCACACCACACAACAGACCCTGCCTAACCCTCCAATGCCACAACCAGAGTATGGCTATCCTCACTACGGACATCAGCCATTGCCACTGTTATGTTACTGTAGCAATATACCACCACACTATCATTATTTTGATGGTAGTATGTATGTGCCAAATGCTTACATGCAACATACAGCATACAACCAACAGTCTACTCAACCACATTCTGTGACAAATGACACGAATTATGGGCAAGGGCAAGCTGGCTTACACTACCATACACCTCCAGTTCCAAACGCCATGGGTGCCTTTTCTGCAAGTCATTATGATGAGCACACTCAGCAGACTCGGTATCGTACTCAAAATGCAGCTGAGCAAGGTCAGGCTTATCGATATCAATCAGCACAAGCCCAGGGTGGTCGATCGCAAGATGTGGCAAACCAACCCCCTCAACACCCAGGGTATCACCCCAATACAGACCCAGAGACTTATTGTAACCGTCAACCTGCTGGTCATGCAAGATCAGGACACTTATCAGCAACTTCTCAAGGAGAGACTCCCCCAACAACACCAGGACTTCCTCAGATGCAGCAGTCCAATCCTGATCCACAGGTGGGCCTGAACCTACATTACTCTAACAGTGCAAGCCCAGCTGTTAGACAAAGAAGCAAGGATGACACTGACAGTACTCCTAGAGATAGTGTCAGTGATCTAACAGAAGGCCTTGAGAAGCTGAATGTTAATGATGATTTGAGAGATGGAGGGAATGTGACAACCGACAAACACAAACTCCCAATTGGAGGCACTGATTGTTGGAAAGACCCTCAACAGCTCGGCGATATTGAAGGTAAAATGCACATGGCACCAGAACAAATACATTTCCAGTCTCTTTCAAGGAACCTGCAGCCCCAATATTCATCCCAACTTGAATGTCGGGAATCAGGTATTAAAATAGAATTTTACATTTTGTCAGTATTTTTGTAATTTCCACAAAGTGCATTTGTAGCAAAATCTTGAAAGCCAATCAAGCTGTATATGTCTTTTAATGGTCAAGATTAAGGTAGTGGTTATACCTGTGGTTTTTAAAGCAAACGCTTCGCTGAAAATTGTGGTCACAGTCATACACCAGAATTGCATGTGTCTTTCTTGTAGAGGTAGCTAATGGCATGAGACTGTCTGCTTTGAGGTTGTTGCATTAGACATGTTTTCTGAAAAGGCAGATTGTGATTTTACGGGAAATGAAAGTATGTTTCTTATTAATGCATCTATTAACATGGGGTCTTCGTTTTTATAGCTGTTTTGCATGAGGCATGTTTTTTCTTTTGTACTTTAATAATGGTAAAATAAGTGTACGTATAAAGTTTTGGGGACTTAAAGTCTGTCATTCAGACCCTGAAACATATATCCAAGAAAGCCCATGCAAGTGTGGAATAAGTGGCAAGTCTAGATTTCCACAGTTATAAGATCTAAAATGAAGAAAGTCTCTGGGCTCCTTTTCACTATATTTTATGATTTATGAACTGTTCTTTTTCTGTAAGCGACCGGTATGTTCATTTTAGAGACTAGATGTTAATCTTGGGGACTTTCTGCTGTTTCTGTTTATTTTCCTTCACTGGAAATGACATCATTAAACTGTAATGGTTGTTTTACAGTAGCTTGGAGACTAAGGCCAACAGGGTTTTACCTTGACTTACAAAGGTGGGGATTTAGTGAACCCCCATCAACAAATTTTCCTGGACACAACTTAAACCTTAGATCTTATGTACTACATATGCTGCAAATGTTCATGCCATACTAGTCTTGTTGGCTTTGTAGAGACTGGGATGACCATCAAATGCAGGCAGTTATAATGTTCATTCAGGGATTTTCCTTCATCAATAATTTTTATGGGTCCTTGCTAGTTGGTTGGTTGTTGTTTATTGCCACACCCAGCAATATTCCAGCTACATGACAGCCTGCCTTGACCAGACAATCCAGTGATCAGCTTCATGAGCATCGATCTACACAATTGAGATAAGATGACAACCCAGTCAGTGAGCCTGACAACCAAGTCCCTTTAGTCGCCGCTTATGACAAGCATGGGTTGCTGAATATCAATTCTAACCCGGATCTTCACGGTTTCCTTGCTTGTTATATTGGGTTCCTGTAAAGTACTGAAATGGTGTTGAGTACTCTACAGTCAGATGACAGTGGTCATGACTGATGGGTGAAATAACACACATAGATAACTAGTGTTGGTGTGGTGTAGAAGACTATTGCTTAGTGTCTGATTATATATAATTTTGATGAAAACAAATATTTCCTTTTTAAATGAAAGGAACCCCAGCAAAATGGGAGATTCAGAGCCTGAAGATATCTAGAATTAAGGCTTTAGCACTTCAGAAATGGACAATAATGCGGTTCAGGTTCTCTCTCAGTGTTTTTTGTCTATCCAGACACTGTATTTTTTGGTTTCTGTATCCATTCTCTACATTGTGAATAGTAGGATGCACATTTGTTTGTCGCAGAAAACCCTTATCATTGTATCCTGTGATGTAGAATGTGTAACGTATTTTATATTTGGGATTACACTTTCTTAATAAAGTACAGATTCTAGTACTTTTGTTGGCTTGAGTCCCAAATCCCAAATATAACACGTTACATTTGACCACTTTCTATATGCCATTGTGTATTCATAGATCTAGAATGTGATGTCATTTTTGGTGATTTACACCCAGGTGAGCTACAGGGAAAGAAGATTCTGTGTTGATATTGTCTAGAAAAGGTAATACAATTGCACTTCAAGAAGCTTAATCATGTCAAAGCTTGTATGTTTTTTGCTTGTCAGTGTTTGTAGAATGTTCAACTGTAATAAGTTGTTAATTGATAATTTTTAAACGTTACTTAATTGTCAAAATAATGATGTCACATGCACATGTTTGCTGATCTCTCATTTTAGGAGCAGGAACCAGGCCTGTTGCCATGGAGTATTATTCTGATAGATTCCTGCTATCTGGACTCAAAACCAATGTCTTGGAAGAGACTTTAATGCACTATGCTGAAGTCACTAGTGAATGTGATGTCAAAAGTGTTGAGTATACACGTGACGAAACACGAGCAGTCGTAACTGTTGATCAACATCCAGGTAATAAAAAGTTTGTGTGTTTTATTAAGTCCTTCAAGTACCCTACCTCTATTAGATCATTTTCAATATTCCTGTAATTTGACTTACATCTCACTGATTAAATCCTTTAGATTTTCAGCAGACATCTTCTTTACTGTCAGCTATTTCAATGTTATGAGGCGAAGCATACGTTGGGGCAACAGCCTTTGGACACAATGGAAAAACCTCTATTTTTTCTTGTGAATGCAATCTGTGACACCTGAATAAATTCAGTTTATACAATGTTTTCAATTGACATTAGTGCCAAAACATTCTTTGGTTTTCTGTTAAGCAGATGTATATATTTATGTTGAACTTTTTAAACATTTTTGTTTGTCACCACCGGCCTGTCTTTGGTGGGGTAATGCCATGACACTTGGTGACGTTATCAATGTATCCTACGTCAAGTAGTTATCTACATTATTTAAACTAATCATCCTTTGTCATTGTGTGTGCTGCCTGACATTCAACCTGCATTGACAGTGTCTGCGAAGAATTTCAGAAGATCAAGGAAATTAAATTGTAGCCTTCCAGCACTAAATGCTGTCATGCTGAAGACTGGGTTTGATTCCCCACATGGGTACAGTGTGTAAAGCCCATTTTTGGTGTCCCCCGCCATGATATTTGCTGGAATAGTGCTAAAAGAGGCATAAAACCATATTCACTCACTCACTCTAGCACTAAATATAAAAAGGCATGGTGGCACACAGTGACTGGGTTATTAACAAGGAAGGATATGGTGGTGTCTCATGGAGCAGGGATAAATTGGCTAGCAGCCCAGAGCTTCCACTTCAACTCTCCTATCTACATTTATTTGATTAAAGACATCATGTCTTCAGTGATGAAATCCATGCAATACTCAGTTACTAGTTTTAGCTTTGATTATCCATTACGACGATGATTGATTGCTGATCGGATTCAATTCAATTGATATATTGCAATACCAGGCCATATACTGGATGCTTGACATACCCATCTGTGGTATATCTCACCTGCACTCGGATCATAATCAACTTTCGGACTATGAAATACACAATGCTATTTTAGAAAGTTGTCAAATGTAACATATGTTATATTTGGGATTACACTTTCTCAGTAAAGTACAGATTCTAGTACTTTTTGGGTTGAGTCCCATCAGGGATTCGAACCCACACCCTCAGAGTCAGGCACCTAATCGATAGCAAACAAAGTCAGACACCTAGACCGCTCAGCCACCATGGCTTCCACAAAAATGGAAGTCGGACAACTGGTAGTCTAGACTTCGGACTTTGTGGCTGAGCGGTCTAGGCGTCTGACTTTGTGTGCTGGCGATTAGGTGCCGGACTCTGAGGGTGTGGGTTCGAATCCCGGATGGGACTCAACCCAAAAAGTACTAGAATCTGTACTTACTGAAAAAGTGTAATCCCAAATGTAACATATGTAACTTTCAGACTGACATCCCAAATACGTGAGCAACTCAAAGTTCATCTGTGAAGAAAGTGCACAAGCCCACATGATCACCAACCACTGCTTACCTCATAGCAGGATGATTTCTTCTGCGAAACTGCAGCCACTTGCAGCTATTGTTACATGCAAAGTGAGCACTGACATCAGTCAGGATTCACCTTTCCACCACACATGACACACAGTCAAGGGGACTGAGACCGCCTCCATGGTGTAGTGGTTAGAAATGTCCGCCTGCAGAGCGGAAGGTTGCGGTTCTATCCCCAACCGCGTCATACCAAAAGACGTTAAAATATGGTACTTCTCAGTCCCTGTCTGGCGTTCAGCATTAATGGGTACAACAAGGACTGGTCGGCTCGGAGTCAGTATAATGTGTCCATAGGCGGATCCTGAAGTTTATTAAATGACCATTGAAACTCGGGTGAAAATGAAGTGTGCACCCTCCCTTTTCTCAATAGTGTGCACCCCCCTTTCTCAAAAAGCTGTATCCGCCCCTGGTGTCTGAGTGGGGTATTCATGTTTCACTGCGGCATGGTATCTCAGTGGGCTAGCACTAATAAACCAGCTTCAGTCTGGGCTAGTACAAGCAGCCGCACATACACATACACACTCATGCACGTCGTCTTATGAGCGAAATATTCTCAAGCACAACGTTAAACCCACCTCACCTCATGGGGACTGCTACTGACTGTCAGAAAAAATCCTGCTATGCTTGACTATCATTCACACATGGGTTAACTTCAGTAACAATACAAGCAGGGATGCGGAATCAAGGGAAAGTGGATAGGAATATGTTATTCATGCTGGTTTATTCCAATCAGACACGATTTCTGGAGCTTATATACACAAGGAACTTAATTAGGCAAACCCTGTATTTTTGCAATGAGAGGTTTTCAACACACACATAAAACTTCTCATGGTGACCGAAAAAATGATTGGAATCCGTGTTGATTTTATGATGATAATTGCTCATTTTTTTATAGAAAACACTGATTTTCATTCAAAACCATGTCTGTACAAGTATTGCCTTGGAATATTTAATGTTGAATTTATTGGTAAATGGGAACATTCTAAATGTCATTGATTCAAGGTCAATCAATACCGAGTGTAACCTCCATGTGACTGTATGACACTCTCCTCCTTATACCCCCTGTCAGCCTCTTTATCCTCTGAAGGGGCAGTCTACACCATCCCTCGTGTAAAGCAGCTTCCAATTGGGCCAGGTTCTGTACAGGAGGATCCATTTGTTGCACACGACGACTAATCATGTCCCTGATATGCTTCAAAGGGTTAAGAATGGTGCTCATTCAACCGTGAGATATGTCATGTGGTGCTTACTAAGTTCTTTGTGTAAAGATGAAATCTACCATCTCATCCGAAGTCTTCAACCACCATCATGATATGGCTGAAATATTGCCGATGTGACGTTAAATAATAACTCACTCACTCACTCTTCAACCACCAGTTGCACTAGAGTTGTCACAACAAGACCCAATATATTTTAGACATCTCGTCAGCAGCACCTACTTTAAATATTTTACTTCTGTTTTCCTTTGCAAACAAGGTCATCTGTATGCTAATGACCATGTTCTTTGCACCTAATAGATAACATGTTCTGATGCTGTCAAAACTTATATTGCACAAAATTCTCCATTTGCTCCAATCCCATCAATCAACGGTGATCTAATCGCCTCTTGACCAAGATGAGCGTTTGGACATGCAACAGCGGAATATAACTTCTTGGTCCAACTGCTACCAGCTGTAGGGTTTCTTGTTCTTCCAACCAGTTTTGCCTCAACGGTACATTATACACTGGAACCTAGTTCCAGTAATGTCCACTGTCTTGTCATTTGTTGATGTCATGTCTTGGGATTCTGACATTACTTCAAACTCTTACATGCAGAGGTCGACATCACCTCGTCCAGCTTCAAACTTAGTTGAATGAGGAATCTAATGATCCCATGATGTTGGTACCTTAGTACGACCTTCACCCACTTGATTGAACTTGATTTTGATGCCTTGGTACAACCTCCACCCACTTGGTTGGTCAGGTTTTACATGTGGATGGGTTGTTTCAGTCTCATGATGGCATTTCCCAGACATTTCCTCCAACAAGCCTCTATCTCCACATGGACAGTGCGACAGTATGGGGAATATGGACAGTTCACCTTACAACTGATTGGCATTACTGACAGTGAAGAGGATGCCTGTTGAAAATCTATTTATTTAGTGTGATTATAAACAAGTTACTGGAATATTTGCTTTGAAGTGATAGAGGTGGTATTCTTATAGTTACATAGGATCATAACTATTGCTTGGTTTCCGTAAAAAGTAGGTTCATTTACACATTAACTTTAATTCAGTGTTGTTATATAGATCTTGACATAAAAGTAGGTATCATCTTTTGATGCTACAGTACATGTATATGTACTTTAGCATATACCTGTTTTCAAATTATATTGTTATATTTTGTTCATATGATAAAAAGTTTGATTTTTTGTAAAATAAATATTTTTATGAAACATTAAAACAACAATCCCATAAACTACAAGACCTTGAACGCTGTACCTCTTTCTGTGTGAAGATGCAAGGCATCAGAAAAGGCTGTTGTAGGCATGGGTGATTTTGCAAAGACAAAGTTTTTCCTTTTTTCTTAAGGCCAGACCAATTTTATTTCTTGTTTTACGGATTTTTGTCTTCAGAAAACCTAAAGGTGTAAGGTAAAAACATAACAAATAAAAATCACTAGTCAAATTAATTTTCCTTTTAATTTTGGCAATTTATGAAGTTTATACGGGGCAAAAAACAATCAAAAAAAGAATTTTTTTTGTAAGTTTACATTTTTGGCCAATAAAAATATGAGGATTTTATTGTTTGAGTGGGGAAAATTAATTATTATTTTTTCTTAATCTTGAAAAAATATGACCGGCTGATCTAAAAAACAAGAAATAAAATTGGTCTGGCCTAAACATCTCGACCAAAATTTGACAATGTTTGTCTCCCTATTGTGATTTAAATCAGTATGGACTGAAACCTACACATACACATGTTGATGAGCTACAGTGATGTAGAACTATATTTATAGATTGGGATTCACTGGAGAAGAAGGTGAAAAAAAGAAAACTGGAGAATGAAAGAGTGGAAATACATAAAATTGCTCTTACACAAAGTATTTGTGTACATGGAAACTTCAACAGGAACCAAGAAGACATATTTATTAATTATTTTGAGAACATGAAGAGCGGAAACAAGGGATGGAAAGTGACCAAAGCTGAAATCATGCAGGATCTTGTGGTTGTGACATTTGAGTGCCCAGAAGGTAGGCAAAGTTGTGTTCCTTGTAACTGAGCAACATTATTTTACAAGCATGTACGTCATACTGATTTTATATGAAATCAATGAATTCAGTTAATTTATTAATACTTTCATGAGTTGTCGCACATGAGTTTAATAATTTGTTTACTATGCATTATTTCATATTTCTTGTGGACCCCATCTAGAAAAATGCACTGATCTGAAATGCCATCCCAGAAGAACCGAGTTGTCAAATGAAGGGTCCATTTTTGTGGAAGCTGCAGTGGTTGGGTGGGCTACACAGCTGGCGATAAGGTGCCTGATTCTGAGGGTGTGGGTTCGAAATCCCGGATGGGACTCAAACCAACGAAATTACTAGAATCTGTACGCTATTGGGAAAGTGTAATCCCAAATTTAGCATGTGTTAGAACTGACTTACACAAACAATAGCGACCTGTTGGTAATGATGATATGTTCAATGTGAATGTTTTTGCTTGTTGTAACGCCATCAGCAATATTCCTGGAGTCCGAGTGTAGTCTGAAAACAATTGAATATAGAACAGTTCTTGAATAGTTGTCACTTCTAACAAGACAGACAGACTCAGACTCAGACATTGGACTGCCTTCTGAGTAGCTGACCTGCTCCTTGTAAAGACATGCCATGGTAGATAATAAACAAGCAGCAGAACATATTACAGCAACTGCAATGTTTATATTCAACTGTAACCTGTACTACGATCAGATACTTTTAAACTGTCATTAAACAGAAACTGATAACCAGGTGATAAATAACTCGGAACGAAAGCGGTGGTGATTTTCATAAACCGTTTTGTCATACAATAAATCTACTCTGAATATGAAATGCAGCAATATTTATAGTGCTTTAATTTTCAAGGCAGCTGCTTTGGACACTGATCAGTTAAATGTAACTATAGATGGTTGTTGCAAGTCCAAATTAAGTGTGCTGTTATATGTCACTAGCCTAATGACCTGTACAACCCTTCTCACCCCTGTCCAATTACTGGTGCTTGAGAGTAACGAGGACACTCATATAGATTCATTCAGGTAAATACATGCCATATGAGTACAGTAAGTATGTTGATCTGAAAACCGGAATTTTTTCTGTTCTCAGCTGTGGATGCTGTCCTTTCTCAGCCAACACACCATTTCTCAGGAAATACATGGAAAGTAGACATTTTCTACCCTGACATTGGATGTGTCCAAGAAAGATCCAAGATGGCAAATACAGAATGGATTTCAGATATGATATTAGGTGAAGTAAGATTGATGAAAGTAACTGGATTCCTCGACTCTTTGAAGACTAACCTCTGTCACCTTGTAGAGGCGTCAGTGGAGGGAGACACCAAAGTGAAATTGAAGGGGACAGATACAGATGTTGACACAGCAAAAGAGGATGTAAGTCAGTTCCGAGAGCAGATAAAGAGGATGCAAATTAGTTGTTCCGTTGCAAAGAGAAAATACCTTGAGAGTGAGTCTGGCAGGAGGTACATGGAAAAGGAACTCATTCTGAAGGGTATTAAAAGTGCCTGGAGTCCTGACACAAACACAATTGAAATCTTTGCATCATCTGATAGGGATTTGCAAAAGACAGAGTTGTGGATCAGGAAACATATAAAAGAACAGCAATTCAATGTTCCACAGATGACTGCTCTTGAGTTTGATAAAAAGATCAAATCTTTGCAACAAGACTTGGAGGATGAGTACCCACCTGGATCATACAAGTTTGACGTCTGTCAGAACACCAGATGTATGGATGTAGTGGCACAGCATGAGTTCTCATATTATTTGTTTCAGGCAGTTGCACATTGCTTCCCTAAACCAGTTCCAGATGAACATACACAGATAACATTTCCAAAGTGTCAGTTCCGATTCATACAGAAACACATGCAGGACAAGGTACAGCAGATGAAGTCTGAATACAGGGTCCAGTTGGAATTCAAAGAAGAAGAATGTCAGCTTGAGATCAAGGGTGAAGGGGAAATGGTTAAAAAATCAAAGGCTCTTTTGTCTGAAAGTGGTTTAAGAAATGAAATTCTTGCACTTGGATCAGCAGAATCAGAAGACCTTCTTCAATCAGGTCATCTTCAGTGTTTGGAAGCTTATGTTGAAAGAACAGAAAGGTGCACCATCTCGCACGAGGTAACAGGTGATATTCACAGCAAGGATATGCATGCTGCCATGGAAGCATCTGGTGCAACAGGAGGTTACAGAGAAACAGGAGACAGAGAGGATTATGGGAACCACACAGATCAAAGGCATGCACGTGATCAAGAACCTCCAAGTTCAAATTCCAGGTTCTATGTTCCAAGCCCTGATATGCAAGACAACACCGGTGCAAGTGGAGATGGTTGGAAGGATGTCCAGAAGAAAAGTAAAAGGGCTAACCGCAGTGAGTATGTTTAGCCATTAATGTCCTGACCTTTCTCATACACTAGTGTTGTTTGCAGTATCTTTGGGGTACTGAAATCTAAACAATGTTTGTCTCAGGGCAACATAAATAGTGTTATTACTCGGCCGTGGAAGATGCTGCAGTGTAATATTTTTACTAGTTACTATTGTAATACCGCTAGACATATGACGTCATAATGGTTTACAGTTATGATGTCATAATGCTTATACCTCAGTCATAATGGTATTAGACCTTGCTTTACTAGCGGAAACTGAGAGTCATCACACTGTAGGCAGTTTCTATTAATTTATGTTGGAGAGTAATAAACAGAATGCTAAATTTACTACCATGGTATTACACAGAAGGTTGTTTTGTATCCTCTGTGTAGTTAATGGTAGTGGTCAATCAGCAAAATACCCATTTTCTAGAGCATAAATAAGAAACAACAATAACTGTTCCTTTGATGAAATTATATTGTGTCAACAATTTGACATGTTAGCATATTTTTTTTAAAATTTCAGTAAAAGACACAATATTAAGAAAGTGAAAAAAATGGTAGTTACTGTTTGAAATGATATGCAGATGATCAGGAGGACTGCTTTGATGACAAACTGAATTGGTCCAAAATATGCCATGGGTGGTTGGGTAGCCTCGTGGTTAAAGTGTTCGCTTGTCACACCACAGACCCGGATTCGATTCCCAACATGGGTATAGTCTGGCAGAAAATTTTCACTTGTCACTTTAGTTAAAAACTACAAGTACAATCGTTTTCTAATTTGGCATGATGCATTATAATTGTTCTACCATAGTGAATTTTGAATTTCATGAATTATGATTTAATAATAAAAAAGTTGTGTATATAAGCTGTCATTATGTCAAGACACAATAACATCTAACTGTCAAGGCTGTTAGGCAACTAATCGGAACAGCCACCTGGCCATGCAAATGTGCATGGTGCCACTATCAGTGAAGGACAAAAGGGGCCATCTCAAAATCAGATACGTCACATTATCAAATGATCCTTTGCCAATTAACATGAAGCAAAAATGAATACAAGGTAGTATCAGTGATCATAACTTGTTTGAGTGGCATTTTTAGAAGTTGACACGTGCAATATGGAACACGTTTTTATGGATAACAACTTCTTTATTTCGTGAGTGCTACATTTCGCTACAGATTCTTGTACCGTTGTCAAGCAAGAGTCTTGCTTGACAACGGTACAAGAATCTGTATCGAAACGTCGCACTCACGAAATAAAGAAGTTGTTATCCATAAAAACGTGTTCCATATCAGTGATCATGTTGATTTTTTTTAGATGCCACTAATCAGAACTGATAAGTAATGGTCATTTGCTTGAAAAGCATAGCAACTGGCAAGGAAGGCAAAATTTATGTGTTGGATTTATAATGCATTGTTATACACAAAAAAGCTTGCAGATGTTGATTGTTGTCAAGGTATGAATAACATATCATCTTCTACATCAGACTGGTCAGAATCTGATTCATCCCCAAGATGTATAACGATTGCTGGGATGGTCTCTTCTTTAATACCGCGTCTTCTTCCCAATACTCATTTTCAAGTTTTAGAACATGTTCGACGCAGGCTGCCCACCGATTAATATCAGTCTCCTGTATTGCTGTGTCAACAGTTTTCTCCACATCGGATAACTTGAATGTTGTGTTGTAGCATGAAACCTTTCCCTTGATATCCCCCATATCAATTCGATATTATTCAAATTGCAATGATATAGAGGCAGTCGAACCTCGTATCCAGCAGCCTATAGCTATTGTTGATTGCATGTGTTGTAAGACAA
The DNA here is from genome assembly GCF_003918875.1 of Haliotis rubra. Taxonomy (NCBI): domain Eukaryota; kingdom Metazoa; phylum Mollusca; class Gastropoda; order Lepetellida; family Haliotidae; genus Haliotis; species Haliotis rubra. The sequence goes on from NW_025765248.1 coordinate 1,408,015, forward strand.
GTTCATATGAAGCAGGTTTTGTAGCTTCTTCTGGTATTGGAATTTTGTTCCTATCAAGCCTATCAACTTTTCAGTAATTGGATGTAATCGGAATCACGGCAACTATGATATGGAGCATTATCCATAACAGACAACAACTTCTCTGGAAGGGCTGTGATCAGTTATTCTTCCACATACTGCTTAAAGACATCACCATTATATCTCGGTGTGATAATATCTACCATGAGTAGATTTTAATTTGAAGACTAATTCACAACCAGGTAGAACCCTTTGTGTATCTTTTTTTGTAAATTGCACAAAATGCATTTGCAAATTTAACATATTTAAAGAATGATTATTAAGTTAGGAACATAAATTTCCTGGAGTCTTTAAGATAAATTCCATCATGACTTGGAACGAGCTTGTAGTGCTCATGAAATGTAACAGACAAAACCAACCATGGGAAAAATATTGTTCATGCAAACAAGTGTTTCAGAATTGTTCGTGTTCGATTATGAGAAAACATGATCAACTGCTTGGTCGTTTAGTCATTGCGACCAATCTTCGATTATTTCAATTAATTGGACCACCACTATTGTGTCCCTCATGAGCCTTCGATCAAAAGTGTCAAATTTTACTTTCTGACCAACTTTTGAGACAGGCCCTGTCATGCATGTGGAAGATCAAGGATAATCCCACTCAGCATGCCCTTTGAGAGATCCAAGGCATGTTGGGTCCATTTGAAAAACTTTTCAAGAGCTACAAATGGACGACCCCTTTCACTTTACCATTTGAAATATTATCAATCTTTCATATCACATGTTTTGCGTCAGCAGACAAATAGAAAGCGGACATTGTTTTTTACACGTGTATGTGCACTTCGTGTATTGCATGTGCTTGTCGTCACATGACATGACCTTCCATGCATGTGTGAGGTCGTGACATGTGATATGCACATTTGCATGGCCAGGCAGCTGTTCCAATTAGCCGCCTAACGCCAATGACGGTTAACTTGTTATTGTGTCTTGACATAATGATAGCTTATATAGACGACTTTGTTATTATTAATTCATAATTCATGAAATTTAAAATTCACAATGGTAAAACAAAAATAATGCATTATGCCAAATTAGAAAACGATTGAACTTGTATAGTTTTTGAGTAAAATGACCAGACAGAAAACAGAAAAGTTTTCTGCCAGACTTTACAATATGTGAAGCCCATTTCTAGTGTCCCCCGATGTGATATTGCTGGAATATTGTTATAGCAGAGTAAAACCTCACTCACTCACTCACTCACCAAGACATGCTGAAGCAAGTCAATGCTCACTCACTCTGTGGTCATTTGTGTTTAATGTGATGTGTAGCCTGCTAGCAATGAACATTGGACAATCAACTATACTTGTGGCTCACATTCATTTCAATCTCAATCTTTTGATGGGATTTGGGTCGAGATTTGTTTAGGTAAACAGTTTGTTGCAAAATATACCTCAATTGAATAATCTGTTGGCTGTGGTGAAGGAATATTTTGTTGTTATTTTTGTGCAAAATGTGCAGAATTCAAATATTGTGTGTAAATTGTGATAATGCAAAGATTTTTTCATGGTGCTCGGTAAATATATGTAGTTGTTTTAAATTGTATAGTTTGTGTTAAAAAAAAGTGATTTTCAAAAACCAACCCTCCTCCTCCCCCTATTAGTCAAATTAGTCTTTTCTCATGATCTTGTTTGACCTGTGAAGATCCAGGTTAGAATTGGTCTTCAGTAACCCGTGCTTGTCGTAAGAGGCGTCTAACGGGATCGGGTGGTCAAGCTCGCTGACTTGGTTGACTCATGTCATCGAATCCCAATTGTGTAGTACGAGGCTTGTGCTGTTGATCACTGGATTGTCTGGTCCAGACTCAATTATTTACATACCGCCACCATGTAGCTGGAATATTGGTGAGTTAAACAACAATCACTCATTCATGATCTTGTTTACACCTGCATCTATGCCTAGAACTATGCATCCAGGTGGCTGTGGTTGAAAACACAAATGTTCCAGAAGTCCTCAGATTAGAATGAACATTGTGTGACAAATCTTTTGTTGATTGTGTTTTACAGAATTTGTGACAGGTTCAAGAATACATATCATCCTTAGGAAAGGAGAGCTAGCTAAAGAAAAGGTAACTCTGTCAAAGAAATAACTAGTTATCTCTCAATAGATTCATGATTTGCTGGCTGTAACGGGTGCTGAGGGATTGATCATATGTAATTACGTGGGTTGCTTGAAATACGGGGTTCGGTGGGGGTGTTCGTGAGAGAGAAGGGGTAATGATAGGAATGATACAGTTGTTTTTTTCTCTCAAAATTTTATAATTTTATATTTGAACACTGTGAAAGGACTGATCAGTTATTACAAACAAGGAAATTAAACAATGTTACCTGCCTGTAATTGTTAAGTTAGCAAGTGCGGGACAAAATATATAAAATAAAATAGGATGGAAGGGGATCAGCAATATCAGATCAGTCATATTATGTATCTCTTGTCAATGCAATTTGTTTTTGTGTTCTTGATTTTGTTTCAATGCAGATCTATATAATGATATTAAACTAGATTATGTATAGTGGAATTTATTTCTTAATTTTACATTTAAGGTAGATTCTTTTTAGAACCATACATATTATACACTAGTGCCTACCATATGTAATAGTTGAGAACATTAGGGTGAGGTACTGAATCTTGTCACAGCATATATGAGTCTTCTATTCATAGCTATGGGTTTATGAAAACAGCCATATTGTTTATAGGTAATGGATCTCTTGACCCATAAGTATTGTCATCTATCTGAATCACAAAAGTAACACATATTGATAAAAGTTTTCAGGAATGGGGATATAATATGACTGAAGTACACTCATTCTCACTTTTTTTCCAGGTTGAGGTAATTGTCAACACTGTAGGAAAAGATATGGCGTGGAAGTCTGGAGCTTTATCAAAATCCATTGTTGAAGCTGGAGGAAAGACATTGCAGGAAGAATGTGAACACATCAAGTATTTAAAAGAGGGAAACTACACTGTGACGGGTGGTGGTAAACTGTCATGTAGATATGTTTTCCACTGCTGTCTGCTTCCTGCCTATCACGTGACTGCTGGACAGGTGACTCATTTTGTGTATTTTTAGATCAGATTGGTCAAGGTTATAATTTGCTGCTGTATCCACATTAAACTTTATTCGGGTGGCGGGGTAACCAGGTGGCTGAAGCATTTGCTCATCACGCCGAAGACCCAGGTTTGATTCCCTGCCATGATATTGCTGGAATATTGCTAACAGCAGCATAAAGCCATACTCACTCACTATGAAACGTTCTTCAAATATTATATCATAGCCATTATTTCTTTATGATGACTGTCCTCATGCTATAAACTCTTTAAGTTTTTCGAGAGATGCATATCTGCATATTCCCATCCAAGCTGATATCAGTTTCTGGAGGTTTGTAGTCAATAGCAAGAAGTATGAGTTCCTGTTTCCTTTATTTGGAATCTCCAGAGCACCTTATCTCGTCGCAAGGATTATCACTGCTTTTACTAATCTATGTCTTGTAAGACTCCACAGTTACATGGATGATTTTACCATTAAGATTAGGGTTAGAAATAAAAAAAAGAGAGAGAAAAAACGTTACATTTAAAGCTTGGAAACAGAATGAAAAGACTGACACTTTCAATAGTCCCACAGATGGAAATGCTGATTGTTCCAATTCAACACATGGGGTTAAAATTGAAATTCAGTAACCATGCTTGTTGTGGTGGTCAAGCTCGCCGACTTGCTTGACACATGTCATCATATCCCAGTTGCGTAGATCAATGCTAATGGTGTTGATCACTGGATTGTCTGGTCCTGACTTGAATGTGTACAGGTTGCCATTATAAAGCTGGAATAGTGCTGTGTGTGGCGGGAATATGCCTAGCCATGATCACCACCAAAACTCCTCTTTTCAGATATATTTTAACCTGTAAAAACAAAGGCACCTAATAGTGAGGTGTTTAATCTCAGATCATTTTCAGAATTGAAGTAATAAATAACTTTTAGAGATACGTATAGCATGTATATGTTTGAACCATTCTTTTGGTTTCACTTTCAGAAACTTGAAGATCTTATTCATATGATGTTGAAGTATGCAGACGCCTTGAAAGTCAAATCAGTGTCATTCCCAGCTCTTGGAACAGGAGGACTTGGCTACCAGCCTGCTGTTGTTGCCAATGCAATGTACAAAACTGTTGAGGAATATAGAAAAGCTCATTCAAGCTCAAGTATACAAGAAGTCAGATTTGTCATATTCCCATCCAATCTGGATGTGTTTAAGGTGCGTATTTTTCTGACCAGTGAAGGTCCGGGTTAAAATGAACCTTCAGCAACCCATGCTTGTTCTAAGAGGCGAATAACGGGATCAGGTAGTCCGGCTCGCTGACTTGGTTGGTACATGTCATCGTATCCCAATTGTGTATGTAGCAACTTTCAGTTCGCACTTCACTTGACGTCACACTGACCGACTCCGTGAATGTTCTTGCAATAGCTGCATAAACAACGCAATCTTGAATGTCTTGTTTTCTGTTTACTGATCCATTCCCATTGTTACACTTCTTCGCACGCATAATAAGACAATAACTCATAGGTGTGGACCGTCAAAACAGTCAATTATTCCCTTGGATACAAATCTGACAGGCATCGCACCCGTCCATCTTTTCTCTAGAGCACACATCATCACCTCCTGTTCAAGGAAAGCAACTCCACCCTGCTACCAACGCTAGCCGCTAAATAAAATTGCAATTTCGCTGGCTACTGTTACAGTGCAGATCAATGCTCATACTGTTGATCCCAGGATTGTCTATGGTTGGAATATTGCTGAGTGTGGCGTAAAACTGAACTCACTCACTCACATATTTTTCTGTTGTTTCATGTTCAGTGACGTTAAATGATGTTGATGATTGTTTGTGTCATTGGCTAAATTTTAATTTGCCGGAATAACATGATGGGCATTTGTGCTTTTATGCATCTTTATCCTATGTGATACTGCTACAACCAATCTTTCTTGCATGCATGTTTTCATCTTGCGTTGTGAAACAATTACCAATAAAAGGATAATTGACAGAATACAGCTGTTGGACTGGACTGAGGTTAACTTGATATGTGTCATGTGGTGGGCGAGCTGGCTAAAGCACCAGGCTAGTGATCCACCGTGCTTGAGGTGCCCACCTGTGACCGGGTGTAAAACCCTTGGAGTCAACTTTGTGTGCAGACTCTTTCAGTGTTGTCACAACCCCTAGTGTACAGTACACGAATCCGTTGGTATATGACCAGATGGTGGCAACATGAATACGTGCAAACACCTAAAGTACTGCCGGAAATGCTAGAAAAATGCTTTTTAGCCTTAATATCTTCATAAATGTGATAAATGTACTATGTTGTCAATATATCAACTCGCCTATTGTCTACCTAATTTTTATTTCAATCGATTAAACATTCACATGCATTTAAAGGGCAGTTTACAGGAGAGAATTTGATACCAAAACAGCAACTTCAGATTTTTTCAGAGTTCAACAACAGAAATCTGAAATAGTCTTTACATTTATGCTAATAATACAGGTGGTGTAAAAATATGAATTAACGTTTATCCTAAACAAATAAATGTTGAATGTTTGTGTTACTTTACTAAAGTATCGTTTTCTTTATTGAAGAAATATTAATATAAATGTTAAGTCTTGATAAATAAGTTTCCCGTCATGCATGCACATCTTTATCACAGCGTCCACTATGGCCAACGATTTGCAGTCGATTGTTGCAAAGGTTTATAGTTTTCTGCTTAAAAGACAGAGGTAAACCTTTCATTAGTTTAGAAAGGGTTTATTACAGAACTCGTCGAGCTGTTGGCATGTCTTACCAACAAGTTTACAATATTGTAAACAAATCAGACAAGACAGGGACCGTCTCAAATGCAAAACCGGACGTAAAACCATCCTTGACAACTTTGACAAGGGAGTGCTTAGACGGGCGGTCTACAAACTTTATGAGAAGAAAAAATATATATATTCTAAAGAAGCTACACCAGTGACTTCCGTTAAATCTTTGGCCAATGTTCACAACTAGATTAAACTGACCGAATTACATCCATATTTTTTCAATGAAATATACTGTTGACATGCAAAACATTTATTAAAACGTTGCACATTTCTACAATCAATCGATAAGATAACACAAGTTATAGGATTCTTTCCAATGTACAGTAATTCGTATGTTTATTTCAAAACAAACACACATACAAAAATGATCCCTTACATAACCGATACGTATACTATAAGTACACATATTCAACATTTTGCAGAAAACATCTATTGAGATGACCCCTCGCCCCGAACGTGTGCTCAGGTGTCAATTTCACCTGTCGATACCGTGCATGCTGATGACGTAACACAGGCAGTTAATGTTTGTTTCAAATAACGTCCAACTACCCCTAATTTTTCTAAGTTTTTGGTATTTTCATCAGTAAAAAACACATTTTAGAGCATGTCTCAAAATTTATTCCCTCGGTCTACATTAGGTAGATGTTTCTTGAAGTGATATTTGTTATTTAAGTAACTGTAATACCTCTGAATTTTAAATATAAGTCAAAAAACATTTTTCTAGCATTTCCGACAGTACTATAGTCTCGGGTACAGCAACATGCAGTAAACTTGGACAAAGTACTGTGGCTATGTGTCCCAGTCCACCCAGCTGTGAATGGGTACCTCGTAAGAATGGGAAAGCTGCAATAACTTATTCTAGAGTTAAATATTCTAAGTACAAACTGTAGGTTTGAAATACAGACTATAATTGTTCATATAGCCTCAACTAATTAAATTACATAAATGATTGTAAAAAGTTTTGTTGTTTTTAAACATCGATATGTGAAGAAGATGGAACTCTTGTAGTAGTTATATTACATATAATTACGTATAAAAGTCTTAATTCAAATCGCATAGATTATCCTGTTCACCCATAGAAGTTTCACTTCTTGTATGAGCACTGAACTGGCAACATGCGACTTGATATCTCTGCAGAACAATTAATTTCAAATTTATGCCAGTATTTCATACTGGAGAAACCTCTCATCAGCTATGACAGGGTTTACTATCGAATGTGTAAAGCCCTTAATTTGACATATAGTCCGGTTTACAAAGTTGTAAACAAATCAGTTACCTCAGGGGTCGTGTCAGAATCAAACCAGGTAGGAAACACAAACTGGATAGCTTTGATAAGGGTGTCATACGCCGTGCAGTTTATAAACTGTATGGGCGCAAAATCCCACCGACGTGTGCTAAAATACAAGATGAGATCAAAGATACAATAAAAGTCTCGAAAACAACACTTATTGTAGCTGTGGTAGAAATGGGGTTCAGGTACACCAAAAGGGGAGATGACAGAGCTGTGTTTAGAGAAAAGTACTCAATCCTGTCCAACAACAGCCCCTGTCCATCTCAAGAACTATGGTCACAGATCATTCAGCTATGCTGCTCCTTCACAGTGGAACAGTCTTCCCATAACCATCAAAACAGCAACCTCCCTTGACTCATTCAAATCTTCATTGAAGACCCATCTATTCAGGAAATATTACGAGTGACCTGTACAATTGCTGCAGTTTTTAGCTGTACACATGGGGCGCCATGAGCATACTCTAGTGTGTGGATATGGCACCATACAAATGGACATCATTATCATTAATTGTCATGTATAGACTCAATTATTTACAGTCCGCCACCATAAGTGGAATATTGCTGAGTGTAGCGTTAAACAACCAACCAACCAAATCATGCCCAGTGTCCTTATGTTGGGCCAGTTCTGACACAGGTTATCCATAATGAACGTCTACCCTAGAAACTATTGCATCTGTGCTGGAACCAGAGACATTGGAAGAGGGCGGTATTCAGCAATGAATGTAGAGTGTGAACATGATGTAGCGATGAACTTAGACTAAGGCTTAGTCTGAATATATATAATTTTGATAGTAACAAACAAGCCCATTTATATTGAAAAGGAGCCCTAGGGAGACCAGAGATTCAGAGCCTGAGGAAATCTAGACTTGCTTTATTTAGGGCTTTAGCACTGCAGAGAGGGCTTGGCAGTAGGGAAATTAATGTGGTTCAGGGACTGTGAGACAGACTACGATGAACTGCATGAAGTATTTTAATACATGTTTGTGAATCCTGAATTAGCTGAAAGGATGTGATGTACATGTCATTTTTTTCAGCACAGAATACTTGGAACTGTTTTCCCCCTAAATGCTGAATCCCCTAGGAGGGGGTGTACACTGTACTCAAGGAAATATTTTTTTAATATGTTTACTGCTGGAATTAACTCTCATGTCAAATAACATTTTGTTTGATTACAGGTATTTGAGGATGTTGACAAGCAAATCAAGTCATCAAATGCGGCACAACCTGGTATGGATTATGGATAATTTCTTGTTTCTTGGAGGGAAGATAACTTGTTTGGGTCTGAAGTCTGCCTGTAAATTCTTAGCATGTATTTCCACCAGTTTTAGGTTCCAGTCTGTTGCCCATTTTCCAAATAGGTCTAGATGTTGCAGCTGATGCCTTGCATGAAACTGAATGAGCAGTACGATTTTATAGTTTTGGCAGTATTCAGTGTTTCCGTTTACTGTATTTTACTTGTAAAAACGTCAAAGGACCGGTATATTTATGGCAAACAAGTCCTGGGGACCGGCAATAAATTCACCTTGGTAAATTATTTCCTCCAAATAGGCAATGAAAATTACCAGCAACTGTTAAGATTTAAGGAAACTGCCTAGTAAATTTCATCGGTGTCATGTTTGATTGTAATTTAATACATTTATTCTTATTATAAAATGAAACACAAACACACACATAGTCATGCTTGTAGCTTTATTAAAATGGAAAAGAAAATTGACCGGTTAAATTAATAAGGGACTGGTTTATTCGAGGCTTACCAGTCACATGGACTGGTCAATTTGAGGATCACCGGAAACACTGGTATTCCAGCAATATCATGGAAGAGTCACAAGAACTTGATTTACCCAAATGAAGTCTTTGCGTAATGAGTTAACACTGTAACCGCTGGCCTACCTAACTACCCCTGTGACACTGAGACTCCATGTGATTTGGGAACTTTTCAGTCATATGCATGTACATGAAAAACACATGAGTTGACAGAGAAATTTTCAGTCAATGAAAATATATTTTGAATACCTTATCCTTACTTTTATGTTTCAAGGCCATGTTAACTGTCCTTATCCTATATCGCAAGAATAATGTTTCATTTTTTTAAAAAGGTTAAGCAGACTAGGGTATCAAAATGAACCCCCAAAACTATTTTCTCCTGCATCTCTCTGACATTTGGTTATTAGTCATTAAAATATATATATATATAACATTTAATTTGTAGTCATGTATGGATGCTCCTAAGAATAGTTGTTTTCCTGACTAACAGTGTCACAAGTGTATTTTCATGAAGAGTTGTGTATTTTTTTCAGGAAGATCATCAAACCAGTCTGGACGTGTACCTACGATATGTGTGGCAGAAATTGCTCTACAGAAGGTCAGAATTAAATCCAAACCTTAATTCAAAATGGTTAAAATGAACTATTTGAGTACTTTATTAGTAACAGAAGAAATAAGGATTAAGAAAACATATTTTTGTTTTTGTTTAATGCCATACTCAACAGATTGATAGTGGTCTGTAAGTAACTGAGACATGAATCCAGGGCCTCTGTTTACAATGACATACCATGAACCAAGTCACCGAGCCTGACCACCCAATCCACTTGGATACTTCTCATAAACAAGTAGCTGCATGTAGACCTGTTTTCAGCCTTCTGTTTTTCTGAATCAGATACCTTTAAATTTAAGCAATGAAAACATCACTATGCACCACTATCACAGGCTTGGTTGGTATTTGACTGCTTCTGCTACTTCCTTTTGATCTTATCAACAAGGGGCGGTGGGGTAGTCTAGTGGTTAAAGCGTTGGCTCGTCACGCCGAAGACCCGGGTTCGAATCCCCACATGGGTACAATGAGTGATGCCGATTTCTGGTGTTCCCCGTCGTGATATTGCTGCAATATTGCTAAAAGCGGCATAAAACCAAACTCAGTCAGTCAGTCAGTCTTATCAACAATAACAAAAAATCTTATCTACTCTCCCCAATTTCCCCGTGCCACGGGACTTTTTCAAAGAAAACCTCGGTTTTGATCCTTCACATAGTTAACAGAAAAAATGGTTCATGAATAATAATTATGATATATAATGAAAAGGACCCCAGAGACTTTCTTCATTTTCTGAAACTGTGGAAATCTAGACTTGCTACATATTCTAGACTTGCATGGGCTTATATGGACATATGTGTTTCAGGGTTTGTAGGAGAGATTAGGCCAGGCTCACAGCTTTCTAATCCCCAAAATATCATCAAGCTTGATGAGAATATGTCTTGTGTTTTTGCAATTTTCTAGTTTCATATACTAAAAAATTGCAAATATGTTTCAGGTGGACATCATCGTTAATACTTCCAACAGGAATCTGAATCTCAAGCATGGAGCTGTATCTAAGTCACTTGTTCAATATGGAGGTGATTCAATTCAGAGGGATTGTGATGCATATATTTTAAGAAAGACGCTACTTTTGGTTGGAGAGGTTGCTGTTACAAAAGGAGGGAATCTTCCCTGCAATAGAATCTACCACTGTAGTTTGCCAACTTGTACACCATATGGGAAAACACTTGTAAGTATGACCATATTGGGATCATATATGAATCAGATGTACACAGTTCTGCTCTTTGCTGTCATGTCAGAATTCTTTAATATGCATTGAGGCAAAATTTACATTTACATCATATAAGGTTTGAGGAATGGCATTCCATGTAATAGAAATGAAAGTCCCTGAAGGATTTTAAAGATGTTGCAAATGTCATTTCGTTTTATCGCAGACATAAGGTTGGTTGACTGGTTGGTTAGTTGTTTAACGCCACACTCAGCAATATTCCAGCTATATGGCAACAGTTTGTAAATAAACAATTCTGGACCAGACAATCCAGTGATCAATAGCATGAACATCAATCTACGAACTTGGGATACAATGACATGTGTCAACCAAGTCAGCGAACCTGACCACCCGACCACCCGATGCCGTTGTCTTATGACAAGCATGAGTTACTGAAGATCAATTCTAACCCGGATCTTCACGGGTCCCAGACATAAGGGATCAGTGACAGATTTACCAAACATTCAAGCTACTTGGGAACATGATGTTTATTGTACCGTTTGGCTTCTGTGTGCATGTGCATTACGTGATGAGAAATTTTATTGGGATCAGTGTACGAAATAGCCACTTGCACGCTAGCCCGTGGCTAGTAAAAATCCAGTTGGGCCAGTAAATCTCCACAGTCACTGGCCCAACTGGCTAGTGAATTTTCATGGGGTCATTTTTTAAATATGTCACTCTATCTGACTTGTTAAGTTATAATACACTTTTAAATCATGCAAAATTATGGCCTGATAGATGATGGTATTTTAACTTTTTGTTATCTTTTGCTTAATTTCTACATTCAAATTTCGGGCTAGTGAATTATTTTGTGGTCTAGTAACTTTCAGGCGTAGCTAGACCCCCTTGCTGGCAAAATTTGGAAACTATTTCGTACACTGATTGGGATCATATTTTATGTTCGGACCCAATACCAGGGCATTATAAATGTACTCTTCAATGCTAGCTACATCCAAATCATACAAGTACCCATATCATTTTCAAAAGTATACATACTTAATAAACTTTGCATAGAAATGAACCACTGAATCAAAAATATGATTATATATATATATTCCCATGAATTAATAGTCCGGGAAACTGAAAAAAGCATGTGAAATATGAACATGTATGTGAACCAAATTGTTCTCATAAATCAGCATTGCTGTAAAAGGTACTGTGCAGACTATTAGACAACAAATATACTGAGTCAAAAAAGAAACTTCACAAAATGTAATTTGAAAAATAATGAATAATTTTTCTCTGATGATACATCTATGTATCCGAAATGGGATCCCTATCTTTCGACTCCAGAAAAACGTTAGCAAAACCCACTCAAACCCATCCATTCCTCGTGCAAATGACGTAAGTGCCAAATCAGGTTTTGCGCATGCAGTCGATCACGTGATCTTCGCATCAAAGTTTTCTTCATATGCACATGTTTGCATTGGCCTCAAGAATTGAAAAAACACTTTTAAACCACATTTCTAACGGTACTTGAAATGCCACGATTGTCAAATGTGCAACGTGAACGTGCTGTTGGCATGTTGCAAGCAGGAAGATCAGTTATTGACGTCGCAAGAGCAATGGGATGCAGCCGTCATACTGAGTATGACTTGTGAGGTTGTCTACAACAAACTGGCACCACTTCTGATCGCCCAAGGTCGTGTCGTCCACGTGTGATGTCACGAGCAGAAGACCGTCAAATCGTCCTACGTCACCTACGTGACAGATTTCTGCCGGCTACACGAACCAGGGCTGAGATGTTTAGAGGTCAACTGTTGCGGGCTGCCAATCTCCATTCTCGACATCCATATCGTGGGCCAATATTGACGCCGTTTCATCAACGTCAACGTCTGCTGTGGGCCCAACGTCACCTCCGATGGACCCAGAGAGAGTGGAATCGAGTCGTCTTTAGCGATGAATCCAGGTTTACCCTCAGATTCGCGGACGGCAGGCATAGAGTCTGGAGACGACGTCGTGAACGGTATACGGTTGTGTACAGGAAGTCGACAGATTCGGGGGCGGAAGTTGCATGGTGTGGGGTGCTTTCTGTGGGAACAACCGTTCCGACTTCTGGTCATCCGTGGAAACCTCACAGCTGCTGCTTACCGCGACCAGGTGCTCACCCTGAACTCGTTCCTTTCATGGCGTCTCATGGCCCAGGTCTACAGTTCCAGCATGATAATGCTCGGCCGCATACCGCGATGTTGACACGAAATTTCCTTCAAAACGCTGGAATCAACGTCATGGACTGGCCATCGAGGTCCCCTGACCTTAATCCAATAGAGCACGTTTGGGATGCACTTGGGAGAAGGCTTCGTGGTCTTAGGAACCAACCTCAGAATTTGCAGGAACTTGGCGCTGCCTTGCAAGAGCAATGGCGCAGAATCCCAAACCACGTGTTCACAAGCATCAGGCAGTCGATGAGGAGACAGTGTTTGGCAGTGGTGAATGCGCGGGGTGGCCATACACGATATTGAACTGAGAAATTTCGCATTTTTATTCTTGTGACTTGACATTCTGTATACCCATGTTTTGGAACGGGGTGTAGCCTAATGGAACTGATTATGGCACTGTCAGTGTATCGAGTACATCACACAGATCTCAACAATAAAACATTAACAATTTAACCATCTTACCATCTCTTGTTCTTTTATAGTGCCCTGAAGAAAGAATGTGAAGTTTCTTTTTTGACTCATACATTCAACTCTCAACATCTCTGCGCCTATGATCCATAGATATTAGATATTAGTCAAACAACTTTAGTTTCATGATGCATGTAGGTACTCTCCTCTAAATGTTTTGATAAGGTAACCTGATATTGGACCATGGTCCAAAGGCATGTGAAAAGTCACACTCAGCAGTGATGGTGGGTTACAACATGAAGGTTAAAGGTAGATATGTCAGACGGATTACTAGTATGTCTTTCAGTTAATGGATATAAGTTATGACAAAGTCTTTACTACTGAAGTATTAAGCAATAGTCTTCGTGTGTCTTGATTTAGTTCTTTAGGAGCTCAGTTAATGACTTGTGTCGTTTTCTTTGGTCTTATCATTCCAGATGAAGGACATGATTGGGAAGATGTTAGAATCTGCAGATAAATACAAAAACACCAGCATAGCATTCCCTGCCTTAGGCACTGGCAATCTTGGCTACCCAAGGGAAGAAGTTGCAAAGATCATGTTCAGTGCTGTTGCTGACTTTTGGAAGAAGAATCCCAAAACAAGACTACAGGATGTTCGTTTTGTCCTCTACAAAGGTGATGAAAAAACTATCAAGGTGAGCTCTTTGAAGGCATTATCAAAAATATATTGAAGCCAATCCTAATGAATATATAGGTCAACAATAATAACTTTATCTTATCATATTTTGTTCAGAATCTTAGGTTCAAAATTTACATAGCAGAAATTTGTTAGTCATAGCCTAAACAGATTCCAGTTGAAATAGCAATGAAAATTACAAGAGTATAGAACGCAAAACCAGTGTTAGTGAAAAGGGTAGGCATGTCCTGCTTCTCCGGTAGTATCCATCACTCAAAGTTTAGCGTTTTCACAGATAAGGCCAGACCAATTATATTTCTTGTTTTAAGGATCTGCCGGTCGTATCTTTATAAGATTAAGAAAAAAAAGAAAAAATAATTTTCCCCGCTCAAAAAATATAATCCTAATGTTTTTATTGCCAAAAATGTACACTTACAAGAAAAATTTGTTTAGATTTTTTTTGACCAATATACACTTCACAAATTGCCAAAAGTAACATACTTTTAGTATTTAGAAGGAATATTACCTTGATTGGTGATTTTTTTAAATATTTGTTTTCCCTCCTGCCTTTAGGTTTTCTGAAGACAAAAATCCGTAAAAACAAGAAATAAAATTGGTCAGGCCTAATGTTTTAATATAAATACAGACAGGAACATTTGTGGCTTTTTAACATTTTAGACATTTGACTATGTATCCTGCTGAGCAGTATTGTGGATGCGTAATATTTTTCTTGTACATTTCTGTGCTACGGAAGCTCTGAAGGGACCTGATGAAATAAAATTTATCGTCAGGGCACAAGTTAGTATGTTGAGTGCACAGGTTAATATACTGAGCACACGAGTTAGTAAAATTATGGCGTAAACATTCCCTCTGGATTATGGTTGCCTTAATTCTGTGGTTTCCACAGACACATACAGAAAATGAAATGAAAATTTTAACCTTAAGTCATAGCTAGCCCTAGTGGTATGCCTTCCTCCTAACCGATAAAGTTACCTCCCCTTGACATGACGTCACACCATTGTTGTCTGAAAACCTCACGATTTTTCTGTATTGTCATACAGGGCACACATACAAGATTTGAAGTGAAAATTCTTCTATCTACAAGTCTCCAACACTGATCCATATCATCTGTAGGTTTAGTGGTGTCGACATTTGGTCCTTGGACAATCGTATTTGCTATAAATAATTGTCTATTTTGTTAGATTTTTTTCCCGCCCTTTTTCCCTTAGCATTTTTATTCAGCTATGGCGAAAAGTAAATGTGTTCAATGTAAAAAATTATGTCCGATCTAGACCCTCACTCTCTTTGTTTAGCGTGTGTTACGGGGACCCCCTGCACCCTTGTAGATCGTTGTTTGTTACGCGTCCGACTTGTCAGAAATTCAGTGGCTTAACATGGACGCAGCTAGGCCTCAGCCTGAGAAACGTTCTCCTTGTTCTGAGGCTAGTAAGTCAAAGAATTCTACCCCTGGTGCTCCCTCTTCTCAGAGATCGGAGTCTAAATCGAAGTCGAGGTCTAGATCAAAATCAGAATCTCATTTGGATATTACTGCTATTGCCGATTCGTTTTCCTCATTTAAAAAACGGAGCTGAAATCCTCAGTAAACCAGACTATGAAGGAGATGGAATTTAGGAATGAGGCAAAAATCAACTCTCTACAGAGAATTTATCAAGAGAGTACTGATCATGGCAATATTTCCATGAATAATACTGACTGTTTGACGAGGGCAATGACCGGTTCATCTGTCAGTACCGTGAAGGCTTTAGGTGCTTTACCTGGGAAAGCCGGTTTCCACATACTGTCCCAACCGGAGAGCCATTCCCCACAAGGGGAGAAGCCTAGGGCTTCACTTGATGCAGACGGGTTCAACTGAGTTGATCCCAGGCAGGCTTTGTTCACTGATCGGGCAACACAAGCCATGCCTATTGTCTCCGGGAGCAAGCCTCCTAGTCACACAAAGCCTGCCACCTTGTCCCACACGGGGAATTGGCTTCAGCCGGTTAGCGGGACTGATCACATGCCCTTGGGCTTCATCTCCCAGCCTACTGCTGGACAGCAAGCCACGACTTCCACGGGAGGTAACGGCAATGAGATTTCTTTGTCTGCCAGTCACGTGCCTAGCGGTACAGCCATGGGCCCCACGGACTATATTGATACTGACAGGCCGCCAATTTTACCCCTGGTACCGGATTTATCTGACTCAGAGAGTACTTCAGTTAATCCGGTTTCCCAGCCGGACTTTATAATGAAGGAAGATTTACTCACTGTTCAGCCTGTGGATGCTTCGTCTGAGGATTTTACCCCGGGTTGGTCAATCAGGCAGAAAGTAGAACTGATTCATGGCTTATATCCAAGCACGGTCCCGCCACAATTGGATGAACCAGAACAGGAATCACCAGTTGAACTAGGAACTTCGGGCTGCGTGCCTCAACAAAGGATTTCCAGATTATCTCTTCCTCATACATCGGCCTTGAAATCTTCGTTGGATTCTTACAACACTAACCTGGCCAAGGAGTCCTCACTCAATGCCATCCCTAGGGTGTCTCAGAAATCCGTTTATGCCATCCATTATAGACTAATTCAGGCTAATGCGCCACAGGTGAATACAGACTTTGCTCGGATCCAGGATTTTAAGGCTAAGGACTCTTCCTTTAACTGTCTGCCACATATGGATACAGACTTTGCTCGGCTCCAGGATTTTAAGGCTAAGGACGCTTCCTTTAACTGTCTGCCACAGATGGATACAGACTTTGCTCGGATCCAGGATTTTAAGGCTAAGGACTCTTCCTTTAACTGTCTGCCACATATGGATACAGACTTTGCTCAGCTCCAGGATTTTAAGGCTAAGGACGCTTCCTTTAACTGTCTGCCACAGATGGATACAGACTTTGCTCGGCTCCAGGATTTAAGGCTAAAGACGCTTCCTTTAACTGTCCTTTAAGGATCTCAAGGCAGATGTCGCTGCCCGTACATCCATAGACATTTATTCTTACACAAATTGGTTTGCGGCAGGAGTACGAGCCTTGCTGCCGCCACTATTCCAGGATTATGAGGGCATTAAAAAGGACACATTAGTATCTATGTCAGCAGAGGAGGTGGCTATGGCACATTCCTTTTTGGATGTAGTTTATCAATCAGTGGTGTATGCTACACATAACCAACTCTGTACACTGGGAAGACTGACGGCTATGGAGAGAGGATATAGATTGAATTCTATCAGAAGCCTACCGGAGTCGGCTAAGGATTTACTCTTCCAACTGCCCCTGGATTCGGAGTCCTTGTTCAATGGACAATGTAGCCAAGCTATACAGGCTAAGGATGCAGTTACATCTCAGTACTTGAATCAGAGACTAGCTTTGGCCTTACTTTCCCAGAACAGGAGCAGACCACAGTCTAGAATTAGGAGAGATTCATCTGCTAATACTACCCAGTCATCTACCTACAGCCATCAGGAGTTGCTTCAACGTTCTGCTTTTGAGAGAGCTGTTGATGCTAAGCCGTTCCCTCCGTTCAAGTTAATTCCGGAAGTACTAACCAAGATTGCACAACACAAATGTGTAGTTTATCTGGTAGCACCAGCATGGCCAACCAGGGCGTGGTTCACGGGTCTTCTGCATCTATTGACAGACAAGCCTCTTTGACTTCCACTTTGGGAAAATCTTTTCAGTCAGCCCAAGTCGAACACATTCCATGAGAATGTAAGTCTCCTATCGCTTCACGTATGGAGGCTAACTGTAGTTCCCTCAAGGAACAGGGATTTAATGAACAAACTACTGTGGCTATCTCCGAATCTATTAGACCCTCAACAGTAGCCCTTTATGACGCCAAGTGGAATGTCTTCATCCAGTGGAGAAGAGAGCAAAAACTCCTCAGTTCTCCAGTCACCACTCCGATTATAGCGGACTTTCTCCTCTATCTAAGGACGGTTAAGAAATTAAACCATAACACTATTGAAGGCTACAGGTCAACGATTGCTTCGGTTTTGGATTTACAAGGTTCATCAGTGGGAGCAAATCGTTCCTTGCACAAGCTTATTAGATCGTTTCAGATCAAGGACATTTCTTCTCCAACAGTGTTTCCCAAGTGGGAACTGTGCTTAGTTTTACAAGCTCTGCAGAGATATCCTTTGGAACCTATGCAAGATACCTCTCTGAAATATTTGAGTTTCAAAACAGCTGTCCTCTTTGCCTTCGCCACGGCCTCAAGAGTATCGGAGTTACATGCAATTGACGTTAAATCTATTGCCTTTGCTTAGGGATATAAATCGATGTCTTGTAGGACAGTACCAGAGTTTGCAGCCAAGATTCAGTGAGCCACTGCAGGTCCTTTGGGACACAGATCTTATGAAATACCAGCCCTTCCTGCCACTGCTTCAATGTTGGATAGATCAAGGTTACTATGTGTAGGATAAAAGACGACTCCGAAGTTTTGGTTGAGAATGTAAAACCTCAGGGGAGTCGTCTTTTATCAAACTTATAAACCGTCTAAAACAACAAAAATTACTCAAACAAGCTCGGAAAATTAAACACATACAGTCTGAAACGATTACACCGCGGTAAAATGAAGAGCATAAGGATCACTTGAATCTGCCATGTCATGCTCAACATCCGGGTACCTCGACCGCATGGTCTCATCAGTTGACTGAAAGATACGGTAGCGAACATGTCTGACAACGAACTGTTTCAGACACAATGATGATGAAGAGGACTAAATACAAAAACGACTGGGCGTTGTCTGTGTTCAGTCACTGGCAGAAGGAGCGCTGTCGACGGCCCATGAAGGATAATATTGCCCTCTCATGTGGATGTCTGAAAACTAACTTGTGGATATGATGCCAGAAGTTAACACGGCAATGAAATACTTCATTTTCGAAACCAGAAATGTGGACGGTACTCCTTACCCATCAAGTACTCTGTATGGTTTGTTTGCGGCTTTGTCCTCTGTAATGAAAATGACTGGATCAAGAAAAAGTTTGTTCGAACATGATGAGTTTGCCGAATGTAGAAAAGCTCTCGATGCCGCAATGAGGGAAAAGTCTGCTGCTGGGTTCGGGACGTTTGTATGTAAACACACGGAGATAATATTGGAGGAGGAAGAGGAACGCCTTTGGGAGAAAGGGATTCTAGGAGAAGAAAATCCCCAACAGCTCCTTGATACTGTTCTTTATTGACAGGTGAGTAACAATCTCTATAACTATACGTGTATATCAATATTGAATACAAGCACGGAACCGAGGGGAGGGGGTATTTCAGGGGGGCACACTAAATTCAAAAACAATCCTGTATCCTATTTATCTCAAAAGAAATTCAAATCTGCTTAGCTTTAATTTTCATTCTGTTTAGTTTGTAATCAAACAGTTACTTTTTACAGGACTGCATTTTGCGTTACGCGGAGGTAAAGAACGCCAAAGCCCCCGGTTGCATAGCAACCCTCAGATCACTGGCCCACATCAGGACACAGGCGGCCAACCTTATCTGTGTTACACGGAAGATGTGTCTAAAATTAACTAGCGAGGAATAACCCAGAGGAAACTTAAACCTAAAGTAGTTCGAGCCTACGAAAATGAAGATTCAACGAGATGTTACGTCCGACTTTACCAAAAGTACAAGTCGCTGTGGTAAGTATAAATAATAATAATAATAATAATAATAATAACGAATAAATAAATGAATACAAAAATAAGTGTAAATATAAATACATGAATATATGATACATTTAGAAATACAATTAATGTATATTTCTGTAAAATGTTACAGTCTCCCTTCCAAAAAGGATGCGTTCTATTTCACGGCGGTGAAGAGGCCGAAGGATGACACAGTGTGGTACCTGGATGTTCCGGTGGGACATAATACTTTGCAGAACACTGTGAAAAGAATATGCAGTCAGGGAGGCACAGCAGGTCGTAAGACGAACCATTCTCTTAGAGCAATTGCAGCTTAATTTAGGTTGTTTCAGGCAACTGTTGAGGAACAACTTATTTGTGAACACACTTGTAAAGTTTAATGAATTTTTAATTTAGAATTTTTGCAAATACCATTAAAGTTCTGTTTACAGTAAGTAGTACGTACGATGTGTTTTGCAGGAATAAATCGTCAGTTTTGTATTACTTTACACAGATGGCAAATATCTTTTCTTCAGGTCATAGGAGCAATGCTGTGCGAACCTACAAAAGAAGCAATGACGCCCAGAAGGCCCTTGTGTCTGACATAGTTGCAAATAATCACCACCACCACCACCACCACAAAAACTGAGAA
The DNA here is from genome assembly GCF_003918875.1 of Haliotis rubra. Taxonomy (NCBI): domain Eukaryota; kingdom Metazoa; phylum Mollusca; class Gastropoda; order Lepetellida; family Haliotidae; genus Haliotis; species Haliotis rubra. The sequence continues at coordinate 1,428,295 of NW_025765248.1, forward strand.
GTTGACTGCATCAGAATCTGCTACCAAACCCACTGCAGAGAGTACAACAGGGTTGGATGCTCATCTCGAGCGTGGAAACATTTCCATTACCTTCAATTTTCACTAAATTACGTATTCAGAAATAAAGTGGCAAAGTTTGTTGGGTGTTTTATTTCCATTGGTATGTCTGCATAGACATGCACAGCAAAATGTTTCATTTAGTCGTGTCTGTAACATGAAAAACTTAATCACTCTCCTGTCACAGATTTATTTAAAGACAGTTTTGACACAACCAAAACAAACATTTCGCTGTGTGAAAAATTCTCAGGGTATGAGGTTTTACAACGACCATTGTAAAACTTCGTACCTCGTATGAGGTTTTACAATGATCATTGTAAAACCTCCTGCAATCGTAAAACCTGTACCGAGGTTATTCCATAATGCGAAGCAACTGCAAGAACAATAGACGACATTGGCCATAGGTTTATAAGCCTGATCCGAGCCCTTAGATGGTACCTACAATGCACATCTACCTTTCGACGTAACCGTCGCCATCTCTTTCTCTCATGCAAGAAAAATGTAGATACAGAGATTTCTAAGAACATTATTGCTTCATGGCTCAGGAAGACTATTGCCTTCGCTTATCGAGGGTTAGACCAGGAATCAGTTACCAATAGATTTTCCCTTCATGAGATGAAGGCCTCCCTGGGTCCTTTAGAAATGGCACAGCACCTCTTCTCTGCCTAGTGCTTTTTTTTTGGGGGGAGAGGAGATAAAGATAGAGAGATTTATTACTAACCGAGCACTGAGGTGAGGTTCAGTATTCTAGGGAGTAGAATTTCTGTCGTACCATCCTTTTAGGTTTGGGGGTTAATCAACCAGAAGTGACGTCATTTAACCAGAAGTGACGTCATTAACCGGAAGTGACATCATAGGCCGGAAGTGAACTTGGAGAATAGACCGGAAGTGACGTCAGAGAACCGGAAATGACGTAAGAATATCGGAAATGACGTCAGAAGGATGGATATTGGAAATACTTGTTTTAGAGGTATAGATAATAATACATATTATCTTGTCAGGGAGAAAGACTCTACTCACCTAGCAGTTTAGTAGTTATCTTCCTTCACATTATTAACACATTCCTATGATTTTATCAGGGTTTTATACATTACTAAGTCATAGTTATCTTAAGAGGTCATGGATGTTTTGAGGAATATTAACTAGAGGTATGTTAGAGGATTATTCTACTAGGGATAGCCCTCCTTCCGTATGTGGGATTCAGGCTAACCATAATCCAGAGGGAATGTTTACGCCATAATTAGGAACAATTACATGTATTGTTAGTAATTGTTAGTAAACTTACCTCTGGATTATGGGGTAAATGTCCCGCCCAACCTTCCCCGCCTTATCCTCTAGAAGACAGTTTTTATTTGGAAAAATTGTGAGGTTTTTCAAACAACAATGGTGTGACATCATGTCAAGGGGAGGTAACTCTATCGGTTAGGAGGAAGGCATACCACTAGGGATAGCTATGACTTCATTTTCTGCATGTGTCTGTGGAAAGTATCGTTAGTATGCCACTTGAAGCATATGGTGAGGTGCATGTCCCTCTTTGGCACCAGATACCATAGCTGACAACTTCGATGGTCTGGACAAAGACATGGTTATCTTTGGATGCATAAAAAATGTATCCAATATGGTTTAATCGTGTGTGTTGGACCCGAATGGTGTTGAATTTCGCTCAAGACACCATCTTCATCAATGTGTCTATTCTTCAAAGGGACCTAACTTCCTCTGTTGTTAAAACATGTTAAGTAAACGTTATGTGTTCAAAGAAATAGCATTGTTCTTGGACGTTTGATAAAATATATGCAAAGAAAACAACAACTTTCAGCGCTCCAAAACTCAAAATATTGATTAGCATGCTTTATACAGCTGTACGGGCCTGGGCCTGCTTTATGTAATAAAGCAAAAAGTGGTAAAATCAGTTACAAAGAATAGTATTGACAAGCATTAAGATGAGAACGTTTACATTTGCATTCTTGTACATAGTCTCATCATAAGTGCCTAGTTAACTCTGACTTTGCATCGTTTGAAATCTTCCAAAAAGGATATAAATTTGTACATTTGAGCCAGCAGCCAACCAAATGTGCGTTCCAGTAATGCCATTAGATGCTAAACACGAAGTTGAACATTCAGCATACTAACTCGTGCGCTCAAGATAAATTTTATTTCATCAGGTCCCTTCAGCGTTTCCGTACTATGCACATACCTCTAGTTTGGAAAAATATTCAGGAATTCAAACATCATGTAAGAGACATCATATTAAAACTGCATGAAGTTGTATAGGTCTTCAATGGCTAAGATGGCTCCTGATAGTTTGGGATGGAGACAAAATTAATAAATCATAACGTGTCTGTAACAAGTTTTGAGGATTGAGGAAGTGTCTAAATGTATTGAAATTCTTATGAATAATTAAGTCAGTATTTTCCCAGGCATTTCAAGATGAAGAAAAATTGAGGGGATCACCAGACCCACCTTTAGTACCACCCCGGTCCAGTAAACCAGCCCATTTGACCAACAACAGTGGTGGTAAAAGTGCCCCAACTCCACCGCCAGCGGTGTTTCATATGGTTCCCGTCAAAGTTGTTGTCAAACAGGGCAACATTGCTGAGGAAAAAGCACATGTAATCATCAACCCAATCAACACAGATATGAACCTGAATAATGGTAAATTTGGTGCAGTGAAATCCACCATGCTTTATCTGATTTTAGCTCATTGACAGTAAGGTGAACAGATATATGGTCTGTTTGTTTTTCATTAGTTGTGTGTCTAAACACCTCACCAGAAACCAATGGACCTTTTCAAAAGGAAATCTTAAGTTTTATTCTTTGACATTGAACCATTGAGGAACCCTGATCATGTAAGTTGTTATTTCTCACCTTAAGTTATGGTAGCTTTCACATATTCATCATCAGCTGCCTGAACAAGATCCATCTGACAATTTTATCTTCTGCATTTTACATTTGAAAAAGGAAAGAGATTAATGTTGAGGCTTTGATTGGATAATATCTGATTCTGCATTTACCTTAAAATCTCAAAATTTGATGCCTGAGCATTTACTCAGATGAATGATATCCTCTGTTATTTATGCATACCATCTAAACACTTTTATTTCCCTGGCATATAATGCGGGTGGATATTAGTCAGTGCCTCATCTGTCTGTCCGTCCATCCATCCGTCCGTCCGTCCGTCAGTAATCATTTTGTCTCCAGAGCATGTCTCAAAAACTTAACATTTTTCAACAAAAATTGGTAGATATATCAAACAGAACCTTAAGTGGTGCCTTTTGCTATTTGAGGATTTGGGGTATTTTTATTTCTTTTACGATTTCTACTGAGACTAAGTTGGACTTTAAGTAACTGTCAGATGAATTGTTTTTTCAATTTTGGGGGAGCTGGGCCAAGGGAATTTGTCATTTTCTGATGACTTTTGTTTACACTTAAATTATCCCATGTGGGTAAATAGCCATCAGTAAACAATATTGACAGAAGCACATAATGTTCACTGCATGCATCATTAAATATGTTCACATGAGACAATGTCTTCCTCAGCTGATGAACAAATACTACTATGTAGGAAAACATCTCATTCACCAAGGCTATTGTGGAATATATTTCACTGATTACACAGATTAGCATTCCCTGCCTTGATTATTCCCTACTATGAATAATACTAATCATTTTTTAGCATGCTTCGCTAAAAGATCAAAGATGCCAATCGTGCCTTATCAGCGGATAAAGTACACTTTTTTGCATAATGTCACACTGTATTGACATCACCACTCCATTCTCGTCTGATGCATCGTAATGAAACTTACCCTTGGTGACCGACGTCACAATGAATGTCAGTTGTCAGTCGCCTCCTATAGTAAACTACTCCGTAGGACCCCGTTTCATGATTTACTGTTGCTTCACTTGGCTAACATCACAAGTGGAAACATTACGTTTAATTTTTTTTGAAAAATAAATGTCTCAACTCAAATTAAACACAATTAAACATCGACATGGCAATGTTAGCTGACTAAGACTGTGTCCACAGTCCCACGATGCATCTGTGAAATGTCACGCGACTAGTCAACTTGTCTGGATTTACTGTTCTAAACTTTCGTTGGTAATAGAAATGTGACAGTTATATTGCCCCATATGGTTTACGATAATCACAGATGTAATTAAAATTATATAGAGAAGATATTTAACCCAAAAGTAACTGTCTTCAAAATGTTTACCATTTGTTTTCATGGCGATGTGCGCCTTAACGTAGGGATCAGACACGTCACTGGAAGATCCTGTCAGTTAGCCCTGATCAAGGTTTGTTAATTTAGGTCACTGACACTGTCGCTTTTCTGTTTGTTTTCTGCCTGTGAATCAAATTTGGCATCTTAGAAAAGAAAGACAGTTCGCTCTACCCCCATGTATAGTGTAATAAAGTACCCTTTTCCTTGGACTATTATAACATTAAAGCACTTGAACGCAAGTGTCTCCATATTTTAACTAAATTAGTTCAGGAAAACTTTATTATTACTTTATTACAGTATTCATTGGCGTAGAGTGAACTGTATTTCTTAGTTATAGCACTTTAGTCTCCATAGATGGTGTTTCTGGGGTTAATCTGTTGGGTTAGCATAGTTTATAATGTATGTATATTTCATTTCTAGGAAGTGTTTCAAGAGCTCTACGCAAAGTAGGTGGATCAGCATTTGAGGAGAAAACCAAGCATTCATGTAAGAAATGTTGTCCTTTTTATGACAATACTGGGGGATATAGTAATCGGCTTTGTCTGTCCGGGTCCATCTATAATATTTTCTTGTCCAGACCATATCTCTAATAATGTAATAAGAAATCATCCACAAAACTTAAGCACACATTGATCAGGTTGTCCTTTGATATTTAGGGTTTTTTTCGAATTTGTATTTATCCTGTTACTATGGCAACAGGTATGACTCTGACTCTGTTGACAGTGATGTGTTTTCTTAAGGCATGTCTCCCAAACTACCAGCTTTTCTCATATTAACCCTTCCTCAGCTGGTATTTGACAGAAAATAGATTGTATGTTCCATATATATACTTTCAGGAAGTTGGACATATGACTCTTGTAGGACTTGATGATTATCTGTATCAAATTGGGGAGATTGGGGATTTGCCATCTCTTGATGGCTCACATTTTGTGACTATGGAACTTACATATATTTTGTAATTCTTTATGTTTTTAGATTGTCATAAGCACACCATGACATCTTCAGTCACGCTAGTCTGTTGGTGGTGCGGGATTTACGCTTGAGTCCTGTATTTGATGGTCCCCTGGGACTCATACTCTTAATTTTCAGGGTCCTGGACAACAAAATGGGGTCCCAGACACTTAAATATTATTATTAATACTGTTATTGTATTGTGTATCATGATCATCACACTGTTACTGTAATTAAATTGTAAATAATAGCATAACCCAGCTAGTAGCAAACTCAGTGATAACTTATTGGCAGCGTTTAGGAAGGGCTGGTAAGATTTTCAAGTAGCTTTTCCTGTTGTCTAGAGGGACTCTGAGAAATTGGATACCATTTTGATGATCACATTTTTTTTTCCTTTTACAGCAAAATGGTTGCAAGAGAGGAGAGTAGCTGATGTTTTGATGAATAACGGTGTCAGAGTCTGCCATGTGGATCGCCGGTTTGTCAAAGAAAATCAGTTTCAAGCCATTCTCACTTGCCTGAAATATTCAGACAGTTTGTTGGATAAAATAGTCGCTTTCCCCATTCTTCAAACAGGTAGGTATTTTTCGATTAGTGTTCATCTTCATGTTGGTTTGGATTTGGGCTTTGTTTCAAGCTCTATTGACTGTATGTCAAGTAAACATGTCCTTTTACATGTCCAGCAATGTCTGGGTTCATGGACAGTAAACACCTGCTCAGAAATCACTGGACCTGTGAAGATGAACTTCACATACTTGTTCAATGACGACCATAGTTAAAACTTCACATACACCTCACCGCAATCATAGAAACTTCACTTGTTCCCACCAATGACCTAGTGCCTTCAATGAGATGAACTTCACATACTTGTTTCCCACCAATGACGCCATAGTTAAAACTTCACATAATTTAGTTCACCAATGACGCCATTAAAACTTCACATACTTGTTTCCACCAATGACGCCATAGTTAAACTTCACATACTTGACCGCCATCATAGTTAAAACTTCCCACATACTTGTTCCCACCAATGACGCCATAGTTAAAACTTCACATACTTGTTCCCACCAATGACAAACCCTTTCTAATGATTAGGATGTCTTACGCTTCACTTCCTATTTCTTGTCAGATGAGTTTGAATTTTTGTGTTCATTTGTCCCAGCTGCATTTGTGCCTAGCCACAATGGAGTAATAGTCTCTTGGGATTTGTAAATTACCATTCTATCATGTCTTTTTCAACTAACCTAGGATTTCATAGGCATGAGTGCTGAGTCTTGAAGTTTGTATGTATTTTGTCTGCTGTTGCCTCTGTCAGTCTTGAATTGTTAAAGATCTGTCCTGAGTCCACCTGAAGCCTCCTATGTAGCATGCACAAAAATCTGATTTTTCCCTTGTCCATTCTCCCATGGTTCTTTGTTGGTTCTTCTTTCTGCAATTATGGAGGGAAATTATTTCCTTATCTCCTTATTGAAGTCTTCCCTCCACAAAGAATGAGATGAAACGTTCTACTGAGTGATTCCTCCTTGAAATGCTTAGGCAGAAACTGTTCGCCTGCCCACATGCACTGTGTAGGTTTTAGAGAGCATCCCAAAAGTCTCCAGGTTCTGGCATCTGCTGAATTGAATTAGGTTGTTTTCCTCTGGTCTACTTCTAGAGGCCTAGTTATATCCTGGCCTAATGATGGGTTGGAGGATGACTCCAAGGAGCTTGAAGTACCCCCTGTTGCTCCATTGTGGCTGTCCTGAGTTTGTCTGAAGCTGTTTTCATTCATGATGAACTATTTCTTGCTGAGTTGGAAGTTTAGGGTTTCACAACATTCATGATCTCAAATGCCCTGAACAACTGTGTCTAGAATTAGTTGGATCTATTCGCTTCTTGAATTTGAAATTTCAAATGATATAATTTTCTTCTGTACTTGAAGATTTATTTACTTCCATCCGAGGGTGACTCTGCCCAGGTCCTGTCTGAGTCTCACGAGCTTGCCTCCTACCACGGTACTAGACGCTCCTGGCCACTGGTCATGAGCTGCCCTGAGGTAACGTCTCTGAGGAGGCCAAGGGACAAGTCCTGCTCACTTGGAAAGGATGTTGGAGCATCTGATAACTTCTCAATGATGAGGAAGGATGCCATCCTGAGAGAGGTGTGATGGACACGAAGTTCTCCTGATTCCAAAGGAGGGCCTCTGAAGGAGTTGTGTCACCAAGCTGTGATCTCCCAGAGGATGTATTTTGAGTCCCTAGGGCTGGGTCAGATGATGGATCTCCGGATCATATTGCTATCGACCTTAGAGGAATAGGGAGGGTGGCTCAAGGAATTCCATCTGAGATGATGGGAGGATTGTCTCATCCTGAAGTACACAGCACAACTTTGATAGATTACAACTTGCTTGCTTTGAGGACTTGTATGTATCTTCACTGAGATTGTCCCCTGTTCAGGGTGTAGGGTCCCTTCCCAATGATCCAATCCATTGAGTCTTCCCAGAGGCTCATCACAGGTGACTACCTAGTCAGCCATGTGACTGGACTTAGATCCCTCCTCCACTGTACCTTGAGACTCCATGGATGAGTCAACAGAGGATTCTGCCCTGGGCCACGCCACTGGCTTGAGAAAGGCAGCTGCCTGCCTGCCCCAGACCCGGGAACCCAAGCAAGAGACACTGATGCTGATGGCCTGAGTGGGAATGTCTTCAAAAGCCTCAATGGTCAGGAACTCCCAGTCATGCTCACCAAGCCTCGAATGAGGGGTCCTCCATCACCTTATGATTCATGATTCACACCACACAGGCCAACCCTCGCTGCCCACTCCAACCATCCCCTCATGCCCATACCTGGAGACCACTGCACATCCCCCCCATGGGCTTATGGAAATTCTATCCCGACCGGATATTTCTCGCTGGGCGTCTTCGCCATTACGTTATCGCCATCTGATACCATTCCCATTGAAATGCTCGCTGGCGAACAGTTTCCATTCCCGATGGAACCGCCGAAGTGAATTTCATCCCGGTGCTGCGAACGAATCACTTCAGCGCTCCTATAGCAGTCATGTAAGATCGCCCGCAGAAGCGTCGCGGCGGACTTCCAGTTTCGCCGTCATTTCATACGGCAATCAACGTCATAACAGCACAATTCTTCCCACCGATATGAATTTAATTCGCTTCAGCCAAGGCAGCGTTCCGGATCAATAGAATCTTCGCGAACGATTCTGCTGTGTCGCCGTAGTTCCTAGCTTCGGTTGATTACTGCTTCATCCTTCTGATTCTGCTATAGCTTTTCGAATCACGTGGTATCACGCGTGACATTTATGCCCTGTTCTGCTTTAAATTGGTAACGATCGTAAGTACGAGGAGCCCGTCAACCTGCTTTTAAGCATAAAGCGCCTTTATTCCTCCACAAACCGCCTTCCATCAGATTGTGCTAACAGGTAGTAAAGCGAAATTCCGTACGTAACACCATATCATCATGGGTGACGAACGATCCTCCACCGGGAACCACTTCGATATCAGTAAGACATACGCTTTCGCGTGTAATCCTGACTTTATGTGCGATTGATTATCTGCTACGCGCTGCATATCGCCGCCAGCGTCCATTCCAACAGATCACTACTTTTGACACCGTCGAAAGCGTATTATTCAACGGTATGTTCACTGGCGAAGCGTCATCCCGTATGGAAGTGAAAGATCTTGCCGCGATATGCTGACTTGATATAGTCCCGTCGCATATGCTGATATACTTGAGCCGGTAATCACTGTCCGGTCCGACGAATCCAGCGACCGTATCCGGTTATGATTGATATGTTGTGGTTTCATTGTTCTTGAGAATCAAATTTGATGGATCGGTATGGTTATTTGGTTTTGAGTCGAAGAAAGTGAATTTTCCCGTTGCGCTTAGAAATGCATGAATGTCAACCCATTCCTGGTACTGGCGTTCTATTATTCTGCGAATTGAATCATCATTGATGGCGGTTCTTGACGAATGAAAGTTTCATCGATTTATACGGCGATACGCATTGACTTCGTTCCAGTATGAGTCTACGCAATGAAATGTAAAATAGTCTACTCCAGCATCATACGATATGTATATAATATTTCTACGCCAATATCTCGCGCACCATTTTAATCACACGGTGAGTCGAAACGATGTGATGCAAGATCCCAAGTGATTGATTCGTGATATCGCCCATCGCACCAGATCTTTCGCGCCATGGTCCGCAGTATTTATCCCATGTATGCTTCATATTTCGGACGGATTCGAGGGTTGACCGCCTGCTGATAGTGCTCCGGACGTTGAATGATCCCACAAATGGTTCATATGATACCAACACGCGTCATGAAATTGCGCATAACGCTTCCTTCCAATATCCACAGCCGACGGACCTTGATCGGACGTTCCTATGAGGGTTGCCAGAACATTTGCCAAAGACCGGTGCTGCGTTTGTAGTGCTGGCGAATGGTTGAAGATCGCGTCCTGCAGCGCGATTCGCCATCTTCATTCCGTCGTTTCTGTCGAATGGGTGTTCGCGAGATGGATAGATACGTCTTGTCCGGCACGTTCCTCCCGTTCCGTTTTATCTGGTTTCGCCAGTACGATGGCTTATTTTGAGAAATAATTTCGGCAATCATCATCACTATTCGCTGAACGAGTTCATGGAATATCCCGATGTTGTCCGCTGCCCATATGGCGAACCCCAGCGAGAAGTTTGCCGGATTGTCTGCCTTTTTGCCGGGCCCAACGCATGGCGATTTTATTCCGGTAATGATCCCCGACAACCACCCAATGTCGCAGGCCGGATCAATCGTAGCATTGATTCTGGCGTTTTACAACGCCATGGAAAACACGGCGTCCTGCGATCCACCTGACCAGTGAAACGCGATCTGAATGGCGGCGGGCCACGCAGCTCAATTCCATGAGACGGTTCACATCCTCCATAACGGTTGATTCGGCCGTGCCGGCGAACCTCTGCATCCCGCCATGATCAGCATGGCCGGTCAACCCTCGGATCGTCCTACAAACAGTGATGCCACATCTGAAGAAACTAAAGAAATTGATGAAGACGCATCACCCGTCCAACGCTGTTTGCCCCGGTTCGCGAGCGCCATATCCAGATCTCCGCCATATCTGCGATGGGTGAGATTGCCGGAACTTCGGCAGATCCTTCCGTCGCCCAGCCGACACGATTCCATCCGCCCGTACCGTGATCCACGGACAGGGGCAACGGACATGGGCATCTCCTGCCTAGGACTAAACACTTTACGGTTTCTCCACCAGCTCTAATACCTAGGGTATTGCAGAAATCAGTCAGGCGAGAGACCCACAACTATTTGGGGCACTCCTTGACCAGCGTGAGAATATGAATTCCTATTCTCATACAAGACCTAGGACTGCTTCTACTGCAACTACCAGAGTGTGCGATCTGCTAGTACATCCTCACACAAAGCGAAGCGACGGCAACCCGGAGGTGTTCCCGCTGCTACATGTGTGGACTGTATCAGGCATGCTTGAACAAAGAGGATATTACCGCCAGAGCAGCCAAAACGGGTCACACTAGCTTTACACAAGTTCACGCCAACTTGTCTGATGACAAGTAGTGGCGCTTCAAACAATAGGTATCGCTTTGCTGGATCGGCTTCACAGCCATGAAAGTGACACATCCTCAGTGGTGGACTACCTTTGTCACCTAGACAAAGGAAGTGGTTAAAGGGTCAACACTCTCAACATACCTAGCGGCATTGAGAGCAGTTATCGTCATGAGGGACGAGTGCAACTAATAAAAGTACTAGAGTTACTGGTCGTATTTTCATGCCCTTTTAATTGGAGGACCAACAACAGAGATTTAAAGCTCTGCATGGGACCTCAGCGTTGTTCTACGACATCTCACTAGTGACAGCTACAGTAACCATTACAGAGAACATCTTAGAATTCCTTGACGCAGAAGGCGCTTGTTCCTGATAACCTTAGTAACAGCAGCAAGGATGTCGGAAATACATGCTCTTGATGGGAGAGAACACGATTTGATACAAATCAAATATCGCGGCATATGGGACTGAGATGGGACTTCATAGCAAGAATCTACTGCCAGGTCATCCAGACAGACAGTTCCACGTCCCAACACTATCATCAGCCCTTGGACCACGGGATGCGCAGGTCTTATCCTTGTGCCCAGAACGAGCATGGAAAGTTTACCTACAACGCTCCAGGTACATGAGATGGAAATTCAAGTGTCTTTCGTCTTGATATCAACGGCTGCAGGCGACGGGTCTTCCGCACTAAGGTATCAAGCTGGATCAAAACTGTCATCCTAAAAGTACCTACAAAAGCAGCAGGACTGGATCCTCCAAGAGCCTCCAACTTACACATGCAGTGAGAGCTCTGGCGTGAACGCTTCTCTATACTTGGGAATCGCTCTATCAGGGCCGATAATGAAGGGCTGCTTCTGGAAATGGGACATTGTGGTTGCCAACCATCACTTGAAGAACATCGCCACTGAGGACAGCTTTTACATTCACCATTTCGGCCCACTTATTGTAACACAACAATTGACAGTCCCACTAAGGCGCTAAGACGGAGTCTCGCCCTTTTTATCGCATAACTTACTAAGCTTACACTCAGCGGAGTTCTGCTTAAGTCACAATGCACGTCTAACAACTTGCATAAGTAATATGACCCGTTACTTGTAAGGATACTGGTACATGTACAGGAATGGGTCGCTTCTACCCACTTGGTGCTTGCATCAAAGAGTTACAGTCGCGAAAATCCAATACAATGTTAACAGATGAAAGGACCAAAAGTTAACTTTTGTGGTCAACCCCCCATTTTAAGGCAGCTGGAAGGTTAGAATTCGCCCAACAGCAGCAGAGTTTACTAGTAAATACAGTGCCATTCACTGAAGTTCCCATAGGGGTATATAATGACGTAAAATTCACTAAAGAAATCCTAAAGTGCTTTTCCCACCACCTTTCCGGCCGGGTTTCTACAAGCAAAAGAGCATGAGTCAGGATAAGGAAAAATATGTAATTTTCTGAATAAAATTGATATTTTATACTTATCCTGACTCATGAGGTAAAGCCAACCCATCCTCCCATCTAGACACTTTGGATTTCCTGCAAATTCAAGTGTCGGGCTCATAATCAGGAGAGTGAGGCATGTGGGCACGGTGAAGCGCTTACAGTTTCCCTTCTAAACGGCTGGAGAGATAACTCTTGGTAGGAGTGATTTTCGTCTATTCTTTATTGAAGGGAGCTTCAATAGGAGATACAAGTGTTCCACTATGTTCAAGTAAGAAGAAGAAGACAAGCAAAAGAGCATGAGTCAGGATAAGTATAAAATATCAATTTTATTCAGAAAATTACATTTTACAGACATTTATTCATGGTTCAAATGTATAACAGGTAAAGGGTATAGAGTTATCAAGAACATACTCTTGTGCATTCTCCTCCCACAGAGGTTACTCCTGTCATATCTTCCTACGTAACCTCTGTTCTAATACGGCCCTTTCATGGTGTGAGCGTTCAAGACTCCTGATTGGAAGCAATCAGATTTAGTTGTGCAATCAGCTTAATGCTTGTTTCAAAAAGTGATCATTCGCAGGAGGCCTCGGTAATTTCCGGTGATGCTTCGAGAAATGTAAACTTCTTCCCCTGCTTGGCGATGCGCAAACGCTTTTCTTCTAGACAGAACTCAGTCATGTTAAGGCGGATGGGGTCTCCATCGCCCCTCGCTGACAACGGACAAGCTAGCCATTAAACGCCTTTGTGTGTAACATCAACACAAGTCCCCGGCAGATGGGGGATATTTGTGGCCCCACATTTGCTTGTGTTAGTCAAGTTGAATCTAAGTCGATGTAACACGTGTTCTGATTGGTTAGAAAGAAGGGAGATAATTCGTGTTGCGATCTTTTGCCGCTAGGGGATTTTACGAGAACCGGGAAATATGGCTCTATTGGAACAGAGGTTCGTAGGAAGATATGACAGAGAATGACTCTTGTGACATCAAACATTTCTAATTCCACTTTAATCTGACAGCAGCCATAGTTCAGACTACTATTTGTTTAATTGTCATGTGACGTCATTGGTACCAGAGGCGGTGTGGTATCCTAGTGGTTAAAGGGTTTGCTCGTCACACTGAAAACCTGGGTTCAATTCCCCACATGGGTACAATGTGTTGAGCCCATTTCTGGTGTCCCTCACTGTGATATTGCTGGAATATTGCTATAAGTGGCGTAAAACCAAACCTGACTCACTCACTCATTGGTGGCATGTTTCCTGCTTGTGACATCATCCAATATGTTGTTCTGTGATGTTACTGTTTTCATATCAGTGGCCTCTATCATGAAGTTCTTAATACAGACAGAAACTTATAGTGTTGTTTGTTGTTTTATTGGTAGGATTAGCTATCAAGTGTATCTATTTTAGCTATCAAAATGTTAATGTTATTTCGGATGCGGAGCTCCTCAATCTGTTCAACCTGCCCCAATTGTTGAGCCAGACGTCTGGCTTCCACATATGATAATGCCCTGAAAAATAGTGTTACTCTAAATTAAAATTTGGTACATGAGCAAATTGTTTCAATTTTATCCCCCCTGGTTTAAAACATGTTTTATCCTCCGGATCATTTACTGATTTTCAAAATTTGTATTTTTTCCATTTCTGTGGCAATGAGACTATTCATAGTGATGTGTTTGTCCAGACCGAATCTCTAAAACTAATAGGTATTCTTTCATGTAATTTCACACACATATAGACCAGGTGCTCAACTAATGCCATTTTCTATTTAGGCAATTTTTAGAACTCAAGTTTTCTGTTTTAAGTATTTTAATTTGACTTTGACTTAGCTCACAGGTATGTGATTTTCCAGAGTTTCAATAATACCAGTTTTCTACAGTACATACAATGACCAAATTGTAAACTGGTGCTATTGATCTTAACAGAATTTCAGCTTTTGTGTGATTTATAGTAACTCTTTGCTAAAGAGTATGAGACATTGTTACAAAGTTCCAAATCCCAAATTAAGTGAGCAATAGTGACTGAGTTTGCGTACCAGGCTATGTGCCATTGTGCCCCCATGAATAGTACAAATTGTTCGATATTCATTGTGAGGTAAGTATTTTATGTCACTTCTTCTATCATTACAGGTGATGTGTCAGAGGATATGGCTCAAGACTTACACGAAGCTCTTTGCCGATTTGTCAAATCATCTGAAAATCTGAAAATCAAAGAAGTGCGTGTTGTGATATATGATCCAAGGTGCTTTGACAAATTCACAAAAAAGTTTGGAAAACTGTGTGAAGGTACATATTTCATTTTATTACCTACAAAGGCGAAAATATCGGGTTCATATTTTTCATACAATGCCCTAGGGCAAAATATCACTTTGTCATGGTGACGTGACATCATGAACAATGCTATGATGTCACATTTCTGATTTCTGATGTTGCATTCTACATGCGTCGACAGCAGATAGGCAGCCTATGTTTGAAAGTAGATTTGGGTTTTTTTTCCTTCAATTTGACGACTTTGGTAATAAATAGAATATTATGTTTGTGCCCATATCATACTGAAAGATCCAACAAGCTTGCTGTTGTGATAAACTTGCCTTCCATCATTCTGTCCATTATCAACCATTACACTTCCATCTGTTCCATGAGACTAAAACTTTGTATGGATTGTGCCAGCAAGTGAACAGTTTCAAATCACATTTTGACTTTGTCAGAAATATTACTTTTGGTTGCCTGTTAACTTTTGACTTCTCTTCTCAGCTGAAAAATGAGAGTGAAACTGTAGCAGGATGAGTGTTTAAAAATATGGACCCCCCGTAAAGATTTATGACAGTATAAAGTGGCCATCACACGGCAAACTAAAGTTTGACAACTCATGTTGTTCAAATTTTAAAAGTCGTCAAACTCGCATTTTCACATTTCAAACACATGTTGTCAAACTTTCGTGTCATTTGAGGGATGCCATTTTTGTAGGTCGAGTTGACCATACAACCAAAACATCACGTGATTTGGAGTGCGATTGGTTGTTTCTGAATAACACGAGTTTGACAACACTTCAAGTAGTATATACAATGGGGGTTCTGGACCAGTTCCAACCAAAGCCTCTGCAAAGCCTTATTTCACAAGTAAGGCTTTTGTTGGACCCTTAGCTCTTGCTACCATTACCCCTACTATAAAAAAGTTTGGGGGTACGAACCCATGAATGGACGTGATGAATGGAATGAAAGACGTGATGAAGGTACCGTTGTTCCTAATTTCAGAGACATAGCCCTCTTTGTCTATTGAGATATAAGGTGCGGTGATGGCCACGTTGATCACCCATTTGGGCTCCTTTAAGTCTGCCAGGTCCTGCCGTATGTACACACCGTTTTTAAATAATAGGACGTACAAGGTGTCTTCCCCACCAGGTTGATCGAATCCCTCCGTGTCCCCTAAGTCGTTAAGTGTAGTGTTGGGGTGAATCCAAGACATTGCTATAATACTATTATGATATAATTTCCAACTGGTTTTCTGATAATAGTTCAGGGGTGAACTTCACCCCCATGAAGTGTATGTTGTCAGGTAGGAAGATCTTGGTTAGTTATATCGTGTTTTCCACGATCACGGTGACACCCTGCAGACTGGTGTTGGAGCCGACACCCATCCGCACGTAAACTGTGCAAACGTGATACTGGTGTCGTTTCCCCACCGAGTTTGACCCCTTCACGATCTTCGACATCATTCCCCGATGATTCCCCTAGGTAGACTTTGATGATCAGTGTTGAGTTAAGCGGTAGACTCTCCAGTATCCTGACCACGCCTTCAAATTCAGACACCAACTGCAATGTCATCGCTTTGTATGCCCACTTTACTTTCGATAGCATGTGGGCTGCCATACTGTTGAGTGGGCTGATGACTACGCCGATCTCTGAGTGGGGCGTAAAGCCACGAGCAGGGTTCCATTGTTAACGACTTTGTTTAGGTGGTTGTCTTTGTTATCCCGTGAACACGTGGGGGGAGCCGAGCTCCTAATATTGAGAAACCAGTCGTCTTTATCTGGTAACAACACCCACTTGTCATCTTCGGTGAAGACGAAAGCGATATGGCTTGTTTGGCGGCGGTAGTGCTCTCAACATCGTCTAAGTCGAACAGTTTGCCACCGAGCGATGGGTATATTATCCATTTATCATCCCGGTGGTGACTAGGTGTACTTAGTGTTGACTACCGCTCTTGTGGTATCTACTATATCACCTAGGGCTCCACGGAGGGGACTTCAACTGGCGTTTGTAAATGTTGTTTTTCCATTGTAAGCCGTTACAGTGTGCCATCTACTCGGGGCGCCGAAAGCGTGTGTCCCCGAGGTCGGAGATCCCCACATTGGCGCATTTTTCACCCGGGCCCGCTTGTGCTGGTCATTTTATGTGAAGCGTTAAGCTGAGGTATCCTATATTGGCGGGATTATGATTTATATCTAACACCGATATTATCAGCTCAGGTATGTTGCCCTGAGTCAACCTCTTATACTGCCGCGGTGAAAGCGACTCCGTTCTACCGTCGTTGTATTTCTCCGCTTTCACAGATGCGGCTCTCAGTATAGTGGAAGGGTGACCCCTTGAATGTTATGCGTTGTGCTCACCTGGCGAGATGAATGTACAGCTCTCGCACGGTACTAGGTCGGGTAACTTCATGCCTGTGACGGTTGTTGTTGGTTTTGTCTCGTCAGGCGATATACCTAGTGTCCTCGCCAATGGTCGACCGAGCCTCAAGGACTTTCTTCCGTTGTTGATTAACACCACTGTACCGTTTGAGTCGTTCATCTTGAGTTCGGCTCCCAGGGGTTTGAAGACCTTGTCGCTTAGCGAGCACACGCTGTAGTAGCCGTCAGTTATCTGGCTGCGAGCTCCACTGACAAACAGCTTATTGTTGCTGGCGTTGATGTTAGTCCATTGCGGTAGGTAGGTGATATCACAGAGTGCGACTTCGAGTTGACCCGACGTGTTATCGATCGCGTGCGTCAGCTGAACAGCCTCACCGCTCGTTATTCCTGGGAGTGTTATGTACATGTTAGAGTATATATGCTCATTATATAATAGTTTTAAAATGTACTCCCCTGGAATGTTTTACCCTAAACTGGACATAGATTTCTCCCCCATGAAGATAGTAGTCGCTGATGGGGGGCATTTCGACGCCCAGTTCATAGATGTGTTTGACAAGTATAAACCAACTGCAATGTCACGTTTTGTATGCCCACTTTACTCGATAGCATGTGGGCTGCCATACTGTTGAGAGGGCTGATGACTACGCTACGTCTCTGAGTCGGGACGTAAGCCACGAGCAGGGTTCCGTTGTTAACGACTTTGTTTAGGTGGTTGTCTTTGTTATCCGTGAACACGTAGGGGGAGCCGAGCCTAATATTGAGAAACCAGTCGTCTTTATCTGGTAACAACACCCACTTGTCATCTTCGGTGAAGACGAGCGTATATGGCTTGTTTCGGGCGACGGTAGTGCTCTCAACATCGTCTAAGTCGAACAGTTTGCCACCGAACGATGGGTATATTATCCATTTATCATCCCCGGTGGTGACTAGGGTGTACTTAGTGTTGACTACCGCTCTTGTGGTATCTACTATATCACCTAGGGCTCCACCGGAGGGGACTTCAACGCGTTTGTAAATGTTGTTTTTCCATTGTAAGCCGTACAGTGTGCCATCTACTCCGGGAGCGTCGAAACCGCGTGTGTCCCCGAGGTCGGAGATCCCCACATTGACGCATTTTTTCACCCCGGGCCCTTGTGCGCTGGTCATTTTATGTGAAGCGTTAAGCTGAGGTATCCTATATTGACGGGATTATGATTTATATCTAACACCGATATTATCAGCTCAGGTATGTTGCCCTGAGTCAACCTCTTATACTGCCGCGGTGAAAACGACTCCGTTCTACCGTCGTTGTATTTCTCCGCTTTCACAGGTAACGGCTCTCAGTATAGTGGAAGGGTGACCCCTTGAATGTTGCACGTTGTGCTCACCTGGCGAGATGAATGTACAGCTCTCGGCACGGTACTAGGTCGGGTAACTTCATGCCTGTGGACGGTTGTTGTTGGTTTTATCTCGCCAGGCGATATACCTAGTGTCCTCGCCAATGGTCGACCGAGCCTCAAGGACTTTCTTCCGTTGTTGATTAACACCACTGTACCGTTTGAGTCGTTCATCTTGAGTTCGGCCCCAGGGGTTTGAAGACCTTGCTTAAAGCTAGCGAGCACACGCTGTAGTAGCCGGCCAGTTATCTGGCTGCGAGCTCCACTGACGAACAGCTTATTGTTGCTGGCGTTGATGTTAGTCCATTGCGGTAGGTAGGTGATATCACAGAGTGCGACTTCGAGTTGACCCGATGTGTTATCGATCGCGTGCGTCAGCTGAACAGCCTCACCGCTCGTTATTCCTGGGAGTGTTATGTACATGTTAGAGTATATATGCTCATTATATAATAGTTTTAAAATGTACTCCCCTGGAATGTTTTACCCTAAACTGGACATAGATTTCTCCCCCATGAAGATAGTAGTCGCTGATGGGGGGCATTTCGACGCCCAGTTCATAGATGTGTTTGACAAGTATAAATTTTCGGTGACTAACGCTAAGGTAGTTCATGCTTGGTTCAACAACCCGATGCAGTTCTGGCAGAATCAACTCAACTTCGCCGTGTGGTGTGCTACAACGGGGTGTGGTGTGACATTGACCGACACTCGGCGTGGACCGCTGAGTCAGTCTGTGTTCACGTTCCACGTGTACTACCAGATTAGGCGTATCCTCAAAGAAATCAGTGCTCCGGTCCCACAGGACAATGCATGGGACGCAGTAAACAAGTACGATAGGCGGGCCTACGAACGTATTTGCAACGAATTCGAACTGAACCCGAAGACGGATTGGCGTTTGCCGGGGCCGAACCACGGGTTGGGTATCCCCATCGTTCACAACATGCACCTCGTGGATGCCAGCGAGAAGTTGAAAGAATGGGGATACAAGTCGTATCATCACCTCACAACCAACGAGTGGGATGACCGTTACATGGCTTTCGACAACAGCAAGGATTACCGAGTCTGGAGGTTTGAGCAGGGGGCAGCGGATGACTGGAAAAAGTTCATGCTGGACACGCCGAAAGGGTTTACTCGTGCCGGGTAATCAGGTTAAACGACTCGATTGAACGCATACGTGTGGGGCTGTTGCGCGCAGAGGCATAACGCGCTCCAACATCCTCGGTAAGGGGACTGCTTACGATGCTCAGAAACAGTTTGTTGTTAACGTTGAGGATGCTATCAATGCTCCAGTTGATCTCCCGAGTGCCATCAAACGCTACCAAGACGTGTTGGAATATGCCAGGTCGAAAGTCGACTATGTCTTCGACGTGGGGTTGTACATGGCTCCGAGCGATATGCAACTGAGAGTAAAAAAAGTGGTGGGATACAACAACGAAATAGTCATAGCCACGGCGGACCAAAAGTTGGGTGTCAACCTCGATGTCAACGTCTCCCACGTCCCACCACCCACGACCGGTGAAACGGGTATAGTGGCGCCACCCCCGGAGCCTAGGGCTCAACCAACACACACACAGCCCCAGCCTGCAGCGTCCAATCAGCAGCACATCGACCGTAAAACAGCCCTGGTGGTTGGTGGGGTAGCTTTGGGACTTATTTGGTTAAAAATTTCTTAGCCGCTACGTACACCAAACCCACCATGGCGACGATGGCTGCCCATAGGTTTTGACTGAGCCACGTGGCAGTTTTAGCCAGAGCGCCCAGCAGCCACGAGACGATGCTACCCAGGATGCCGGGTAGGGCTTCGGCGGCCTTACCAGCCAGTTTAGCCAGGGCTTCCCCTAGTTTTTTTATCCACTCTTTGACCCCACCTGTGGGTGTTGGTGTTGGTGCAGGCGTGGGGCTACCCCCTGTCAATGACACCACCAGGGTTGATATGATGAAGCCCAATGCAGTCAGAATGCTGGCGATGGTGATGCCTTGCTCTCGGAACAGGATCCGAATCCTGTCAGCTAGCGTGGTGTCTTCATTTAGGACTCGATCGATGGTTTCCCGTACTCTACTGATCTGTGATCGGAGCGCTTCCCGGTTAGAGGAAGCGGATTCCAACCGAGTCCGTCTCTCGTCTTCCAAGTTTTTTATTCTCTCCTCGATACGACGTTTCATATCACCATCCGCTTCGGTGAGTTTTATTTTCTCGCGAGCGATGTGCTCATCGATTTCATTAAGTTTCCCCATGTTGTTCACGAGTTCTCCGCATACATGTTTCAAGGCTTCGTCTAGGGCCTCGCAGTTCCCTCAGGGAAATTCGAGGACCCGGCAAGGGTTTGTCATGGTACGTGGTCAATATTTTCTCGATACTGTCCGGCGTTTCTTTTATGCGTTGGGGTATATCACCTTCATCGCCTTTGGGTCTGGCTGCTTGCAGATCTTGGGCGACCGGGGAAGCTTTGACCGCTAGCCGCTGTAATCTATGAAGCCTAGTTCATCACGGATCAGCTGACCCCACCAGGGCGACTGGTGAGTGTTGACAAAGCATCACGGCTTCCCGTCTTTTTATGATATCGGACCCCGGGTGAGCCTTCAATCGCGAGCGTGCCCTTCTTATCGACGGTAAACTTGGCATAGTCCCTTCCCAACGGCTTGATATTGTCTCTATTTTCAACTGCGTTGTAATAATCGTCGACAGCAGGCTGTACAAGTTCAGTACTTAAGGGGGTAGTGAATGTGGTGTTATCCTCGAATGCCTGAGCACTATCATCCCACATATCATCCATAGGTATGTACTCTGCCATTATTTAGTATTAAAACTTATATATTTCATTTATATAACAATGTACGGTAGAAAACTAGATCCTTTTCGAAGATCAAGAGAGCCTCTAGGTGCCAGAGCCGTGCGCCAGTCGGTGACCATCACCAACAATCCCAGCAAGATAGACCAGAATCAAACGCTGCTGGTTAGATTTCCAAACCTTGGCGAGAATGACCTCATTGTACCAGGCACGGTTCGACTGGCGTTCAACCTCACGTTGACCTCCACCAACGACAAACGCGAGCTAGTGCGGAACGTAGGTCGAGCTATTATCAAGAAAACCACCATCAAGATCAGCGGTAACGAGGTTCTGAGCATCGACGACAGCGACGTGTTTCACTGCTATGGGGATCTCTGGAAAAGCGAGGGAGAACGCTGGCGTACCAATCAAAATCGCGTGTACCAGGGTATCACGCAAAACAGCGACCCGATCGGACGGTGAAAGGCCATCGCTCAAGCCGCACGGGAACCCGGTTCTGCGTGCCGTTCGACTTCGAGTTGCTCACGGGACACGCGCCGTTTTACCAGGCCGCGCTGGGTGATAGGCTTGAATATGAGCTCACGTTTAACGACTACAGCAAAGTAGTGCGTACGCCGAACGGTGATGAGGCCAGTTACGTCATAGACAACATCTCTCTGGAGTTCGACATGGTCACTAGCCCGGAGCTGGCCAGGCAGGTTCGAAGCCAGTACTCTGGGAAGATGGCCATCCTGTACGATCGCATACTGAGGCATAGATCCATCATGCGGGATAAGAGCGACACTGTGTGGAATATCAACCTGAACGTGCCGGCGCGATCGATGAAAGGTATCCTGGTCGTCCCAGTGGAGGATTACGAGCCGTTCCGGAGGGACAGCGAGAAGTTTTTCAACCCCGAGATTGAAAAGGTGGAAGTGACCATAGAGGGCGTGCCCAACCAGCTGTTCAGTCATGGTATGAGGCCATACCAGCAGTGGGATGAGATAAAAAAGCTACCGGCTATCAAACAACACCCATACATAACCAAGGACCTGAACCTATCCTCCGTGCAGATCGGGGAATACCTGACCACCAAGTACGCCCTATGGTTGGACATGCGATCCACGGATGAGGATAAACTGCACGGTAGTGGACGCCATATAGATAACGGTAGTGAGGGTATTACCAAGAAGGCTCAACCCGCTGGCAAGTTGAAATTATATCTGTACGTTATTATGGACGCGCAACTTAATATAGACAATGGGAGATTCGTGCAAGCCATCTACTAGGCAGTTGCCTGCTGGTTTGCCTGCCGGCGGCATTGATTTGCCACGCGACCCACACTGCGCCATAGTGTGCGGGCAGACTGGCTGTGGGAAGACCGTTTTCGTGTTGGATATGTTGGAGGGGTACTACAGGGATGTGTTCGACAACATCGTTATCATGTGCCCTACTCTGAGTATGAATAAAACGTACACGGAAAGACCTTGGGTGATGACGGACCCGGACGTACACAAAGTCGACCCGGGAACACGCCTGCAGGACTGGTTGAAAGCTCTTCACGAGAAATTTAAAGGGGAGTCGACGCTGTTCATCTTGGACGACTGCAGCGCTAATCGCGAGATAACAAAAAAGAGAGACATGCTATCGTACCTGGCCTTCTCTGGCCGGCACGCAAATCACAGCGTATGGGTGCTGACGCAGAAGTTCAACTCGGTGTTGAAAGACCTCAGGGAGCAGACGCGATGGGTGGCCTTATTTCACTGCAAGGACAGGGATTCGTTCGAAGAGTGTTTGAGAGAGAACGATGTGATGAGCAAACATGATAGGGAACGTGTGAAGAAACAGCTCGCTGAAACTAAACACGCTAAGCTTGTGCTCAAGACCGATCAACCAGTAGCCTATAGGGTGTTTTAGCTAAGCAATGCTAAGCAAATGCTAAGCAAAGCTAAGCAAAGCTAAGCAAAGCTAAGCAAAGCTAAGCAAAGCTAAGCATAGCTATGATATTTGAAGTGTTCGTCGTGTGCAACTTAACCTTCATTTCGCTGTGTTTTGCTAAATACGAGGCTAGACTCGGGGCAGAAATGACAAAAACAGTAGGATCGGCTATGACCCAGATATACACTGGTATTGCATCATACTTCCTTCCCATCCCCCCGTAGCGCCGACTTTACCTGTGGGAAGACCTCGAAAAAGACCCTTTTATCGAACACGCCTTGAGCTCTATTAGCTGCGAGCTGTACCACAAATACGGTATGTTGTTAGCCCCGGTGACGGCGGCGATTATCACGGCAAAGCATTGTCAATTTGAGAGGAAAAATAATAATAATAGTATAGATGGATGCTGCACAGGAGACCCCACCCCAACTACTGGAGGAAACCCCATCCCAACTGGAGGTGACCCCTCCCACAGTAACCAGGCAGAAGAATCCTAAGAGAGTAGCTGCCGGTAAAAAACGGTGGTGTAATCAACATAAAATTATCAGGGTGACTCACCCGTCTCGACTCTTGTTGGTTGTATGCGCAACTGCTGCCGTGGTTATCTCGTGGTTATATACACGATACAGTGAGGGAAACCCTCACAATCCTAAGGATTCCGAGGAGGGAAACCCTCCTCCACAATTAGAGGTCGACCCGCATATCATGTTATAATTTAATATTTTATATCATATACATAATGTCTGAGGGGAAAACGTTCGTCAACGACGCATACCACGCCACAGTGGTCGCCAGTCTAGCCGTAGGATACGCTCGGTTGACCAAAATGGTGCTTAAACAACCAACTATCAAGCTAGATTTGAACTTGCAGGATATGGGTATGCTTATAATGAACCTTGGTATGGCGATGGCTACAAAAGACATCCTAGTAAAACAAGGGATACTACCTGAAAATATTATGAAGTAAATATAGGATGGCTACGATTGCCATGATGGTCGGTGGGGCATTAGTAAATGCCCTAGCATTTTCCGGGAGTAATTTCCTCTTCTCGAAACTACGAGAGTCACACGCGCGGCTGAAATACAGGAAGAAAGGAAGCGACATAATCTCGCTATTGAAAAATTACAGGCCGCCCAATCCGAAATGCGCTTAAAAACGCCTCCAGAGGATCGATTACATTAACGAACAACTCAGGCGTGAAAACCATGCAGTTCAAACATTCCACGATGTCGACGAGGCAGCGAGAGAATACTTCGTATTAACAGGTAAACAGTTGCAACCACTCAATAAACCCACACTCGCTCAGTACTACACACCATCCAAGGGACAAATGGACCGTGAACTGGTATTCATAGCGCTGGGTATAGCAGCGACTGCGTTGGTTGCGAAACAATTAGACTAAGTACTCATATAAGTATGCTAAACATGAGACCTGCTCCATACCGATGCGAATACATACTTATGGCGAAGACCGAGACCTGTGGTAGGAAATGCAGGACTCAGGGGTACTGTTGGTTCCACATGGGAAGCCCTAACTACGCGTGTTGTGTGTGTGGCATAGGGGTTAAAGGTCACTACTGCTTATGTAAAGCTCACGGGCGAACGTAGTCAGACATCACCTCATCTACGAGAATAAAAAGGCCTACATAAAAGAACGTAGGCGACTTCTCAAGATAGACCCCAATTAGAGATTATACACACCTACGTATAGCTATGTTTGTGGAAACCAGGGATATCGAATCTCTGGTTAAAAACATATTCGAAGATGAACTGAACTTATGGGGACGCTTCAGATTTCAGGTCATATTGGAAGTGGCATGGATTAAGGAGGGTGTTAAGTATACTCGCCCCTTCACATGTGAGGGGGGTATCACGACTCAATACCAAATAAATTGTTTTACAAGTATACAGGAATACATGCACAACTTCAAGGAACAATGTGAGTACTGGATTGAAACGGCCCATCTAAGAATAGTTGATTGGGGCGACGGAGAGGATTTACCTCACTTTACTGTGGCCCAATTAGACATTGATCTTCATAGATGTGTACGCAACTATGACTACTGTTGGTGAACTTAAGCGGGTCGCCAGGCAGAGAGGTGTTATTGGGTATTCTCGAATGCGGAAGCCAGCCTTGTTGAAATTACTTAACATACAAACCCCTCCCACGGTAAAACAATTAAAAGCTCAAGCAAAACAGCTTGGGCACACGGGTTATTCAAACCTGGGGAGAGCCGGGTTAGTCGCATTGTTATCACATGACCCCGTGGCAAAACCTCCCACTGTAAAACAATTACAAGCCGAGGCACGTGATTTGGGTTTAGGTGGGTATTCCCAAATGAGGAAACCACAGCTTGTAGAACTATTACGGCAGAATAGAGCTATTGACCTACAGTTCATACCCACTGAGCGCGCTGTAGGCAACTATTTGAGAGGTTGGCGCATGCATGTTGATAGGAATATAAACATTACTGATATGAAGCCTCTCATAGCTGATAAAATAAACCAGGAACTAAACAGTCTAGGAAGTATCAAATTTCAAATCACAGTGAAAATGTCACTCGATAAGCAAGGGGGAGGTGTCACTGAGTACGTTCGTTCAGCCTTACTTCCGTGGCAAACAACAACAGGTCGTGACCCATATAGAGACCATTGACGCATCAATCGATACTAGTTTTCAGCAGATACGGGAATACCTAGAACGCTACACACACCTGGGGTCTGGGTGGACTGTAGATAAAATCGATAATGTCTATCTAGACATAGCTAACTACGTGCCATTCAGAGGTGGGTCATACCTAGACTTGCCACCCTACTATAGGAAAAAACATGCCATGGTAAACGTTAAGAATAGAGGAGACGATTGCCTGAGGTTAGCTATCAGGTCAGCCTTGTTTCCAGCTGACACTCATTCAGACAGGCCTTCTAGTTATCCCCAAGACGATGGGCTCAACTGGGATGGTATAGATGAACCCACCCCCATATCCCAGATAACTAAAATAGAAAAACAGAATAATCTAGCTATAAATGTCTTTGGGCACGAAGGTAACACAACAATAGTACACAGAGTAAGCCCAGTGTTGGGGAAACCCCAAGGGGGGAACCCCATTATCAATATATTCATGATCCAGCGAGGTGACAAGTTCCACTACACATGGATAAAACACTTTAGTAGGCTGTTGTATGACCAATCGGCACACAGAGAAAAGACCCACTTCTGCGAACGGTGCCTGCATGGCTTCACACGAGCTGATTTATTAGAATCCCACCGGGAGCATTGCCAAGGTGTGGGGCAGACGGCTATACGGGTCGACATGCCTAAGGAAGGTGACAATATCCTAAAATTCGGTAACCACAAGAACCAAATGTCTGTGCCTTATATCATATACGCCGACTTTGAAGCCTTGGTTAAACCTGTTGAGGCTGTTGGGGGTACCCCAACCACACTCAAAACACAAGAGCATGAAGCCTGTGGGTTTGGATACGTGGTAGATCCGATGTGATGGGGAAACAAAAGCTCCCCGTAGTGTATAGGGGGGTCCCGTGGCTGAAAGGTTTCTTAAGTGTTTGCAGGAGGAAGAAAAAATTATTAGGAACGCACTGTATAGAGTCGCTCCCATGCGTATGACCCAAGCCGACAGGCTAGCTCACGCCTGTAGCACTAACTGCCACGTGTGTGACTCACCACTTAACGGTGATTCGGTGAGAGATCACTGCCACATAACCGGTAAGTATAGAGGCGCCGCTCACAGCGCGTGTAACCTTAAGCTTAGAATCAACCCTAAGACAATAAACATCCCCGTTGTCTTTCACAACTTGAGAGGGTATGACTCTCATTTGATCATGCAGGCCATCGCGAAAATCGATGGTAATATAACGTGCATCCCCAACAACATGGAGAGATACATCTCCTTCAGCTTAAACGGTCTTAGGTTTATAGATTCAGTACAATTTCTATTGTCGCCACTCGACAGTCTGGTCAAGGCCAATAATACCTTCCCTATTACCGATCGATACACAGACGCAGAGACTAGACCCCTGCTTATGAGGAAGGGTGTGTACCCCTATGAGTACATGGATAGTTGGCCCAAGTTCGCCGAGACCAGACTACCCCCCATCAGAGAATTTTACAGCAATCTGACAGACTCGGCAATATCCCAAGACGATTACTCGCACGCGATTAACGTATGGAATAAACTGGGTTGTGAGAATCTGGGTGACTATCACGACCTGTACTTGAGGACAGATGTACTGCTGTTAGCCGACGTGTTTGAGACGTTTAGGCGGACATGTTTCAAGCAGTATAAACTCGACCCCGCATGGTATTACACCAGCCCAGGTCTGTCGTGGGATGCCTTGTTTAAAAGACTGGAGTTAAGTTGGAATTGCTTACAGATTATGACATGCACCTATTCATTGAGAAAGGCTTGCGGGCGGGATCTCCATGGCAACCAAAGCGATCTGCGAAAGCAAATAATCAATACGTGAAGGGTTACGACCCTAGCAAGCCAACCAATCACATTCTCTACCTCGACGCCAACAACCTGTACGGCTGGGCTATGAGCCAGTATCTACCCACAGGGGGATTCGAATGGGCGTCACATGTTGATGTTATGAGCATCGCACCAGATTCGAACAAAGGTTATATCCTCGAGGTTGACTTGGAATACCCCAAGGCATTACACACATCACACAACAGCTACCCCCTGGCCCCCGAACGTATGAGGGTTAACCCAGACTGGATGTCTGAGTACCAACATAACTTGTTAGGTGGGCGGGTGGCAGACGTTGAAAAACTAGTGCCCAACTTAATGAATAAGACCAAGTACATCGTTCACTATCGCAACCTACAGCTGTACCTGTCGTTGGGTATGAGGCTGAGCAAAATACACAGGGTGCTCGTGTTCAACCAGAGCCCATGGATGGAGCCCTACATCAGAATGAACACAGACCTCCGAAAGCTTGCCACCAGTGACTTTGAGAAAAATCTCTACAAGCTCATGAACAACTTCGGTGTTCGGTAAGACTATGGAGAACCTGAGGAAAGCAGCGTGACCGTGAAGCTGGTTCGGTCGAATGAGGAAGACAAGCTCAGGAGACTGATAGCCAGTCCGGCATTCAACCGTAGCAAGATATTCACCGATGACCTAGTTGCCCTACACATGAAGAAAAGCCACATAAAATTCAACCGGCCTGTTTACGTGGGGATGAGCATCCTCGATTTATCTAAACACCTGATGTACGACTTTTACTACAACGAGCTTAAGAAACAGTACGGCAACAGGTGTGAAGTGCTGTACACTGACACGGATTCCCTGCTGATGGAGATTCGAACCGAGGACGTGTACGAGGACATGAAAAAACACCTCGATTTGTATGACACCAGCGACTACCCCAAGGACCATGCCATACACAGTACGGTAAATAAAAAGGTCCTAGGTAAGATGAAGGACGAGTGTGCTGGCACTCCCATAGCCGAGTACATAGGTTTGAGGCCTAAGATGTATTCCATACTGAAGGCCGACAATGGTGAGATCCGGAAGGCTAAGGGGGTTAAGAAGTACGTGGTTAAACAACACATCAAACACGCCAGATTCAAGGAAGCCCTGTTCAAAACCCGTACCTTTAGACATAAAATGAACACACTTAGAAGTGATGGGCATAAGATATACGGACTGACTATAAACAAAACGTCTCTGTCGCCGATGGACACTAAACGTTGGATAGCTATTGATGGGATAAACACGTACGCGTATGGACATGAGAAAATTGAACCAAGAGAGAAAGTTTGAGGCTATTTACTATAGCCCACGTGGATACTGGAAAGGCGCTAGCTGTAGATAAGCTGGCTAAAATGGCGCTGAGAGTACCCCGGAGGAGGCCAAAGCGTGGCTTGAAAACAAGCCCTATGGCAGATCTATTTACCGGCACCATGCGCCACGTGCCTAGAAGGAGGTTCGGTATTAACATACCTAATAGCGTTCACCAGGCAGACCTACTGTTCCTACCCCACGACAAGAGGTACAAGTATGCCTTAACCGTAGTGGACGTAGCCAGTCGCTACAAGGAAGCCGAGCCCTTGACCGCGAAAGATTCTGCCCAGGTAGCCAGAGGATTCGAACGCATATACAAACGCAGTCCGCTGACGTGGCCAACAGAGCTGCAAGTTGACCCCGGGCGGGAGTTCATGGGTGTTGTGTCACACCTGTTAGACAAACACGATACAAAGGTCAGGCGTGGTACGGCTGGAGCCCATCGCAGCCAAGCCATAGTTGAGAGATTCAATAGGACTTTGGCTGAGCGCTTATTCGGACATCAGTATGCGAGGGAGATGGCCACCCCGGGGAAGCGATCGACTGAATGGGTCGCAAGGTAACCTAAGGTGGTGTCGGCAATCAACCATGAAGTCACCCGTCTCACCGGCAAGAAACCGGTAGACGCTATCAAACTGAAATCAGTGGTGTCCGAACCAGCTGCTCCATTGCGTGGGAAGGAGAAACAGATACCAGATAGGGCCCTAGTTAGGTATCTATACCAGCCGGGGGAACACGAGGGTGACAGCCGTAAGCGAGCCACTGACCCAATATGGTCAGTCAAAACTTACAACATAGATAAAGTGGACATGAAAGCAGACGAGCCTAACTTGTACTACTTGAGGGATGGGCCAGGGAGAGGGTTTGTAAAAGCGGAATTATTGATCGTACCGTACGGCACAGTGTTACCTCCTGTCAACACGGCATAGCGGCAATCCCAGGATATCACCCATACCCCCGGTAGCGGGGTTCGTACCCCCAAACTTTTTTATAGTAGGGGTAATGGTAGCAAGAGCTAAGGGTCCAACCAAAGCCTTACTTGTGAAATAAGGCTTTGCAGAGGCTTTGGTTGGAACTGGTCCAGAACCCCCATTGTATATACTACTCTTCACACATCAAATTCGAGTTTCACAACACCGAAAGTTTGATGGAAAAGTTGGTGAGATTGGAGACCGAGCCTATTTCTCGACAACAGTTTGACAACTCTGAAATTGGTGTTGGTGGCGAGTTGTTGGAATGTTCACACTCTCAAACTTGAGTTTGACAACTTGTGGTGTCAAACTTTAGTTTGCCGTGTGAAGGCAGCTTAAGTCCTCAATGTCTGCTGCTGGGGGGAGGAACCTAACAGATCAGGTTAAGTGATTTTGATTCCGCATCATTGTACCCCAATGGCTCACATCATGATCCACTGGAATATGAGGTCTAGTATTCAAAGGCCTCTGTCATATCACTTCAATATGGTTGAATGTGTCATTGCCAAGGAAAACCCATAGCACTCAGATTGTGATAAGATTGTTTTAGAATTCTCATTCCAAAATATTACAGGGTTGACAAGTAAACTTTGATTCGAGGCATCAACACAGCTGCATCATGGTATCATGTCTTCATTAAAACAAACAATTTTGCTATAATATTTTATCATCAAAGACGTGTGTTATAAAATAAACTCGAAACACTCTGACTAATATAAATATTCACTTTTAATCCTATTTTTGTTTTGTACAATTGTATACAATGTCGACACTACTCACCTTGATATAGCCCCAATGTGGCCACATTAAAAAAGCAACGAAAGTCATTGAATATACGATTTATCAGTTTGTGACTGACTTTGACTCGACTGTCTCCCCTACCGCTTTGATGAAATCTTCCTTCTTCTCATCAAAATCAACTGGGAGCTTCCTGCCTGCTTTTGTGGCCTTTTCACAAAGTGTGTAGCGATTTAGGAATGAATTCCACCACGACCGGTCTAGCTTAATGGGACCTCCATTTTCCTCAAGCAAAGTCCGGTTCTCATGTAACACTATACCCCTAGCAGTAGCCAAAATAATGTTTCGACTGATGATTCCACCCGCTGCTCTAATCTCCTACACGTGTTCATATTCAAGTCGGTCTAACTCCCCTAACCGTAGTGGATGGTCACGTGACTTATGGTTGAGTTTGGTGATGTCTTCATCAGTTTTAACTCTACTTGCTACAATGTACGCTTTCTTCATAACACGTACGGCACTTTCCCCTAAACTAACATCTAACACCTTACTTAAGTGCTTTGTGCACGTGTGTTGCCATGGCCTACTGCATACTTAATAGTCCTGGCTCTTGTCTCGGGTAGGTAGTGGTAATACAAAATAGTGATATTTACAAAAAAACGGGTCCACATGCATTTCATGCCAAACTACAGACCCTTGCACTCGCATTAAATTCGTGACACATTAATTTCATGATTTACAGTATATCGATAGGCCATTGAAAATAAAAGTTTTATCATGAATGAGAAAATGCTGTTGAAATGTTCATTCATGCATGAATATTCAATGTTCAGATCTGCAGAACAATTCTGGTTTCAATTAATTCGATTTTACACCCTAGTTTTTTATGACGATGCGATTACACTCTTTCCGTTCAGTTTCTCCACAGTACATTAGTGAAGCAATTTATTTTACATGCGGTTACCTTGTTTACACCATAGGAACCTGGGACTGTTTAAGGTCTACCTTTTATTATTGTGACAAATTTTCCATTTACATTTTGTAAATTTAGGTGGTTTGTTAAAAATAGAGCTGGCAACTAACAAGATGATGGTAATATGTAATATCTATATACCAAAACTAAATTGTCACAGACAATTGTACACAACATTTGAAATGGCTGAATTTCCTTAACAATTACCCATAAACCCCCATGTGAACACACTTTTCACACAACCATTGCAAACATACCACGGCAGCAAACACTATAATGTGTAGAAAACAATGCGATTCAGCTTTATTTATTCTTAACACATTGGTAAAATTCAAACTCAAAATCCTCAACAAATGTCTCCTGAGAGACTCCAAGGAGAACTTAAAGAGGATGTTGTGATGGATAGTGGAAATTATAGTGATCATGGCATTGTAAATAGAAGTATTTAAATTAAAAATATAAAACCATACAAAATATAAATGAAAATAGAATGAGGTATGAGATGAATTGAATGGAAGGTCAGTGGCCATGACCTGTATTTTTGACAGCTCTTTGACATCAGGGATCGGACATATATAATAAATGTTGATAACGAATGTTATTCCTGTTGACCAACGCAGCTCCCTGATAGTCCAGGCATGCTTACAATGAGGATCCTTATGGTAGCTGTATTACCTTGCAGATCTGCAAGATGTTGGCCAGATTATAAGATGCTTCATACATTGAAGCTAAAGGTGATAAAATTGATCCCAGATATTCAGTTTAGTCAGTATGTATACATACTCAGATGTTTCCCAATTCCTGCAAGAAAATGTGGTACTTAGCAACCAAGCTGATGACAAATCCTAGCTCAATTAGTACCACATGTCTGGCATCTAATTACAGTTATGAATCCCTGTGAATGACCATCAAGCTATTGGCTATGCAATCCCTCTCCATATTTGTGACTACAGTGCAATGGTACAGTGCTGGTAGAACTTCTTGTGCACATCTTCAAAAACATCTCTGGAAAGCCGAGAAGTCAGTCTCTATCATCACTGAATATAGTTTGATGCCAATGACTGACAGTGATACTTTGTCAGCTCCTTTCTCAATAGGGGTAGCTCATCACGCTAAAGACTCGGGTTCGATTCCCCACATGGGTACAATGTGTGAAGCTCATTTTTGGTGTCCCTCGCTGTGATATTGCTGGAATATTGCTATAAGTGGCGTAAAACCAAAACTGACTCACTCACTCATTGGTGCCATGTTTCCTGCTGGTGACATCATCCAATATGTTTTTCTGTGATGTTACTGTTTTCATACCAGTGGCCTCTATCATGAAGTTCTTAATACAGACAGAAACTTATGGTGCTGTTTGTTGTTTTATTGGTAGGATTAGCTATCAAGTGTATCTATTTTAGCGATCAAAATGTTAATGTTATTTCGGATGCGGAGCTCCTCAATCTGTTCAACCTGCCCCAATCGTTGAGCCATTAATGCCAGACATCTGGCTTCCACATATGTAGTAATACCACAATAGTAGACTTTCGATCTGTATAACCTTCTGGAAACAAATCAGGTAAGATATTTTGGTGTTCCATTTCTTGAGAATGTATTACATATGAGCTTTATACAATTTGTACACATATAATAATTTAACTTGATTGGTCTTTGTTTACAAGTATCCTTTATGCATTTTCATATTCAAGAACAAGGAAAAGAGAAACAGGACAGATCCCATGGAAGTCATCAGCTAGTCACTTTCACTCTTTGGTCGGACAAGAAAGAATGTTTCGAGAGTGCGAAAAGAAAGCTGAAGCAATTTTGTACCAGGGAAGAGATAAAAACTTGTATGAAAATCCCGAAAAGCATTACTGTAAGTAATAAAGTTTGTGCTTGTGAGAGTATTCCTTTGTGTATTTGCACAATTAGTCACCGGCAAGTAGGTCCTGTGTTTGTTTCGGTGAACACTTGCCTTGCCTGTGCATGTGTTTGTGCAGACACCTGTTATCATCATTCAATAGTCATTTATAAACAAATGTAATGATTTTCTTGGAAGTGCACTGTACTTGTAGCAGAAATGTCTTATTCATGACTATGGAAAGTGGGTGTGTTGGGGGTTGGATGTTTTTGTGGAAACATTTATTTTCCAAACCTGGTACATGTATTAACCAAGGGTTAAAGCTGAAGTGGTGCATTTTGCTATTTAGGAAATTCAAGAAAATGAACTTATTTCCTGTTTCATGGCAACAAGTTCGACTTTGTTCATAGCGTTTTTGTCCACCAGTCCGGACCATATCTCCAAAACTAATAGGTATTCTTTCATGGAACTGTGTGAACACAAAGACCAGGGCCTAGATTTTCAAAGCTCTCTTAGCGTTAGGATAATTTAAGTTAATGTTAATGTATGACACTTATGACTATCTTACCGCTAAGAGAGCTTTGAAAATCTAGGCCCTGGTTGTCAAATAGTCACCTTGTGCTACTGAGTTGTTAAGCAGGGATTTACATGCAGTACTGTATTTGAGGGTCACTGGAACTCATTTTCAGGGGTCCTTGACAACAAAATGGGGGTCCCAAACACTTAAGTATTATTATTGATACTGTTATTGTATTGTGCATCATGATCATCACATTGTTACTGTAATTAAATTGCAAATAATACCATAACCCAGCTAGTAGCAAACTCAGTGATAACTTATTGTCACTTGATTGTAATTTTTACAAAAAGTATTTGGACTTTTTTCTGAGTCCCTGTGGACGCGCTAATAAATTTTGTTGCGTCCATTGTCAATTTGCATGCGTGTAGGACGCAGGAATTTGCGTTCTGTAAATCCCTGGTTAAGAATTTATGTTTTGTCCATTTCCATTGCAGCAAGTTTGATTTTGACTCTATTCTTAGCATTGTGTTTGTCAGGATCATATCTCAAAAGAGAACTAGGTATTCTTTCATAAAACTGCTGCCTTTTTTTTTATTAGGGATTTTTAAGATTTGTATCTTTTCCTTTGAATTTGATATTGGTGTGTACCTGACATAGAAATACAAAGTTACAAATCCCAGTTATATGGTATTGTTTTGATGGTTCAATAACTACTCCTGTATTTTGACTGACAGATTAGACATTCTCTCATCAAGTTGGACTTAAAGTAACTGTCAGATGACTTGTTCTTTCTAATTCATTGGGGCCAGGGGATTTGTCAACTTCTGGTGACTCTTATTTGAATTTCCTTACAGAAAGATGATATTTCCACCGTTGGAAGAGAATATCCAAATGCTCGACTCTGCCTTAGCCGAGATGGAAGTGGGATAGAACTGGAGGGAAAACCGAAGATGGTGCTTGATGTTATGGTTGCCTTTTACAAACATTTCCAGAGCAACTTCGATAGTGAGTGTAAAAGAATTGTGCTTGAATATTAGCAAAAACATAATATGATCTGTCATGTTTGATCTTCTTAAAAATCATTGATCCTAACATGAATCTTGATACCTGTATGTTGAAACAATGTTTAAAGGTCACATGCAATGCAAAACACAACTTTGCAGATTCTGATACCTTTCGGTATGGACTTACAGTAACAAGTTATCAGAAATGCAAATTCAACTTATAAAGTTGAAAAATAATGCGCTGAAAAACCCCCGAGAAATCTTAGTTCAAACGATTCACAAATTTCACCCCAGCGCTGGGGTTGGAGTTGGAGAACAAAAGATGTTTCTTGTGATTACAAGCATCTTGGGTCTGCAGTAATAAAAATACACTGGTCCCATACTTGGTTGCAGATTTGGAAACCAAGTTTTCAAGAAAGTGTAGCATTAGAAATACTAATTTCATTGTTAAAAGTTGCTCAGCTTGAAAACTGAAATGTTTTAATACATGTCTATGGAAACAGAAAACTATGTTGATTGTGATAAGCAGTCTCTGTCACAGACAAAACTCAATGTCTGTTTTATTGACACCTATGTGTCTGCCTGCCTGTCTGCTAATGACAATATGCAATACACAACTTCGATCACTGACCACCTGCAATTTGAACTTAACACCTATCAGGCCATACACCATAAACAAAATGCATTGATTTATGGCTCATGCCCCCGAGTTCTGTCTCTGTCACATTATGTAATTACACAGGCAGGCAGGTGTGATACTTGTACACATGACATGTTATTATGTCTGTGGGTTGCAAACAAACTGCATCCATTTTTCTCGGATGACCGGATCGGATGGAAACCGGTGCAAACTCAGATTGTCAGTTTCAAGTCCTGCTTTGTACTTGGACGAACGACAGTTTCCAGCCACGCAGTAGTTCACCATCTCAGTATTTGTTGATTGGATCGAACGCAAATGCAGAGAGCATGTATTTACAAAACCCAACATCTTTATACACTTTTTTTAAGGATGACACCTTTTTTTATTGTATATGATGCGACGTTTCGGTATGGATTCTTATATCATTGTCACTCTTGCTTGACAATGGTGTAAGAATCCATACCGAAACGTTGCATCATATACAATAAAAGAAGTTGTTATCCATATAGAATCTTACTTTCTTATTACTCACCATACTTCTAAAATGTCAATCAAACAGATCATCTCTATATACACACACAATGAGCCCTCAGGGTAGCGGCAAATGAACCAGCCAATGAGAGACTTCTTTACACTTGCGTGCACACCCACCCGCTCTGACTGGGTTCGATCTCCCGGGTGCTTCGTTAAAGTATGTTTGAGGCAAATGAAGCATTCAGTTCTTCCAGTACTGTTAAGTGAGTGAGTTTTTAGCAATAATCCAGCAATATCATGACTGGGGATACCAGAAATGGGCTTCACACACGGCACCCATGTGGGGAATCAAACCCAGGTCTTCAGCGTGACGAACGGATGCTTAACCCCTAGGCTACCTGACTGCATAATACTGTTGCATATACTCTTTTAAAAAAAGTAGGGGAACTTCATTTTTAATTTATGATTGAAAAAATTGGGCCATATATATGGGAGTCAATCAATGTGGATATGATAATAATGAATGTTTTGAGAGTGCATCACCACTTGCACTTCCTTATGACCATAGTTGTTTGTACAGTAATCGCTCCTGAAAGATCATTGGTGTTATGACGTGATATTTGTGAATATGTACGATTTATATTTTCAAACAAAAAACGGCTAGAAACAATTACTAACAACTGTGTGATGCAAGATGATTGTCAAAAATGATTATCTACAGTGATTTATCGACCTTTATGAAAACTGTCAAAATCAAGAATGACACCCCATGCACATGTATGGGGCTACTGCGTTGTACACGTGCATATCATGCATTGTGTTTATTGGTGATGATAAAGAGAAATGGTGGTGCATTCATAAGATACCTGTCTTTGAGAAGTTTGTTTACGCTTATAATTCCTATCCAGATTGAAAGTTCAGGTTCCCCTACTTTTTTTTAAGAGTATATTTGAATTTGGCAAATGTTCCAGAGTGTGATGCATGTGTAG
Organism: Haliotis rubra; assembly: GCF_003918875.1. NCBI lineage: Eukaryota > Metazoa > Mollusca > Gastropoda > Lepetellida > Haliotidae > Haliotis > Haliotis rubra. Next base: position 1,465,194 of record NW_025765248.1, read on the forward strand.
TCTGCAAGACAAATGTTTTAAGATGAAGTTTTGAAATGATAGAACGATGCAGTATAAAATCCAAAGATATCCAAGAATATGGCTTCAGTATGTATATTTAACTGTACACAAATAAACCATTATCAAATGCCTGAATGGGAAATAACAAATCCATTGAACTTGATATGAGTTTTGGACCCGTGAAGGTCCGGGTTAGAATGAACCTTCAGCAACCCATGCTTGTCGTAAGAGGTGACTAACGGGATCGGGTGGTCAGGCTCGCTGGCCTGGTTGACACATGTCATCGGTTCCCACTTGCGCAGATCGATGCTCATGCTGTTGATCACTGGATTGTCTGGTCAAGATTCCATTATTTACAGCCCGCCACCATATAGCTGGAATATTGCTGAGTGTGGCGTAAAACTGAACTCACTCACTCACTGATATGAGTTTTGGAGATCAGAATTTGCATGTACTACCTGTGCAAGATCATGTCTCAGTAAATGCAATTAACATTACAACTGTTTAAATGGAATATCCCTTTATACTACTAATAACACCAGTGAGTGATTGAGCTGGCTTTTATGCCACTTTCAGCAATATTCCAGCAATATCAAGACAGGGGACCCCAGCAATGGGCTTCACACATTGTGAGAAAGTTATGATAAACAAAAATTACATTTATTGACGTTTGAAATAATTTACCAAGTGATATGGTGGAAAGATGTTAGGCAAATGTTTGAGTGTATTAAATTATGTTTAATATGACAAAATAACTTATATTATTTCATGTTTTGTTCCACTAGAGTGGCAACATCATGTCAATGAGGACGTAGAGAGACGAATTTACTATTCCAAACAAATCCACCAGAAAAACTCTCTGCAACAGTCAGTTATGGCAACAAGTTATGCAATCTGCCTGGCAACACAAAAGAAACTTCTCACTTTGGCTTATTTCCAAACCAACAATGTTCTCACCCTTCAGTAATCTCTGGACATGAGAGCTTGGAAAATGCACCTGGCTCAGGTGGACAGTGGACAGCAGAAATGCATGAAACCAATCCAACATCATGTAACACAAAGCCTACACCACTAGAAGGGGCAACTTGGAATTCACAAACAGAAAACCACGGACATGACCATGAATCTTGGCTTGAAGGGAGTCATGACAGTTCTGCCAGAGGAAGTCTCAAGACGTGTATTCAGTCAGCAAACAAAATGAAATGGTACTTTCTGGATCCTGACTCAGAAGAGCTTGTAGCTTATGATGATGGAGTAAGTGAAGCCATTGAGCAGTCCTATCTCCAGGGGGGTAATGATCACAGACTACCTGTTGACGAGCAGTCGGAAACTCAGTTTATAGTCAACTTCAAAAGTATGGTGGAGTATGCTGACTATGACCCTAGTGACAAAGTAGAAGTTCTGAGAAGGGAGGAAATTGACACAGGTGAGTCACTTGGAATGATAGTATATATATATATAAGTCAACTAGATGTTATGAGATTGGCTGGGTTTCAGGTGCCTTCTCGGACATGTTCCCTCACCTGTATTCCCAAATGTGGAGTGGGGAGAGTAGAAAATAATTCTGCTTATTTTTAGTGGAATGTTTACAAGAAACAAATTCTACGTCTTCAAATGTCTACTTCATGTATGTCAAACAACAAGATCACATCTCTAAGGTAGTTGATATATTAAACATGTTCCTGATATTTAACATGATATATTAAACATGTTCCTGATATTTAACATGATATATTAAACATGTTCCTGATATTTAACATGATATATTAAACATGTTCCTGATATTTAACATGATATATTATACATGTTCCTGATATTTAACATGATATATTAAACATGTTCCTGATATTTAACATGATATATTAAACATGTTCCTGATATTTAACATGATATATTAAACATGTTCCTGATATTTAACATGATATATTATACATGTTCCTGATATTTAACATGATATATTAAACATGTCCCTTTGGAATTCATGTGGGAACATGAAGCACTTTGTTAATGCTAATTGTTAACTTGATGCATCTTCTAGGTAGATTAACACTTGTAATTTAGAAAGTTTGCCTCCTTCCTTTTCATCCAGATTGATTAAATCCTTTATAATTTCTGAATCTCCAGGTGTATTCATGCATTGTAAAGTGCAAGTTCATGTGGGGTTATCAATTTCCATATGATTTAGTTGCAAAGTTTCATTTATCAGTTTTCAAATGGTAGACAGGGTCACTAGAGAGTTTTGATAAAGCAGTATGTTTCTGTGAAAGTCCTTTATATGCAGAAAAGCTCTTTAAATTGTCACAAACAATAACCATGCCTGTCACTCAGACCCTCGACAGTAGAATTGTGATTTGGTATGTCAGTATTGCCCCAATGTTCTTATCTCGTTTTAGAATTATATGTACAGTTGAGCACCGTTGTCTTGATATTCATGGGACCTATTTTATTTCTTGCTTTACGGATCCGTCGGTCATATTTTTTCAAGAATAAGAAAAATAAAAATAAAAAAAATTCCCAGCTTGAAAAATAAAATCCTAATGTTAAGATATATGGAGCGAGACTTTGACTACACAAGGCAGTTTGTTGGACACTGAAACACCGGTATATGTTCTCAGAGAATATAAACTGAATTATCTAACAATCATCATTGTTAGATATCAGTGCTTCGGGCACCTCAGCGAGCGTGAACTTGCAAAACAATGCCTTTGAAAAACGCATGTGGGTTTTTGCTTTGACTGGTGATTTATTTTTTTATTTTTTTTCCCCTCCTGCCTTTAGGTTTTCTAGGGACAAAAATCTGTAAAACAAGAAATAAAATTGGTTTGGCCTTATGAAGGATTTTGCCGGGACCGAGAAGTTATATCAAGACAACCGAGATATCGAGTTATCAGAGTTCGACACAACGGTGCTCGACTGTATTTCTAGACTTGTATAATGCTGCCTGAGAAACTGACAACGGTATGATAATGTCTTCAAGGCACCGTATGAAAAGTCGGGTTGGCAACTTTAGATTTGCATGTGTCTTTTCAAATTATCACAAGAGTTGTGCCATGTCCATCTGAGGACCTGTGAGACATAGTTCTAGCATTCATTGACAGTGTACCATGTACTTTAACTTGTATGATCCTTTGGTAAAATTTTGGTAATTGTATGATCTTAACAACATGTTACGGTAAAAGACTATTCTGACTGATTTGGGGTGGATCATTTGAGATATGTGATGGTTTCAGCGCTTTGAGAATATGGTTGTCAACTGCCAAACAGCTGTAGATTTACATGTGTTTTGATATTTAGATACTGTGTCAGGAGAGGGCCTCCCAAGCACCTGGAGTCCTATGGAGAAAAGAGTAGATGCTGTGCTTTTCAAACTGACAGATCCAACAGTGTATGAAATGGTGAAGAAAAACATTAGAAGGTCATGTGGACATCTTGATGTGTCAGTTCTCAAGGTAACTTTTCACATTTCCCTTTTAGTACAAGTGAGATGGGGTGGCCTAGTGGTTAAAGCTTTGGCTCATCATGCCAAAGACCCAGGTTGATTCTCCACATGGGTACGATGTGTGAAGCTCCTTTTTGGTGTTCCCCGCCGCGATGTTGTTGGAATATTGCTAAAAGCAGGATAAAACCCAACTCACTCACTCACATGACATAGGATGTAGGTAGACTGGTTGGTATTCTCCCCAGGAGTTGAAAATAATAATTGGAAAGCATCCACTGGATGGGGACCACATTTTACCACATATTAGGAGATACAAGTATGTGAATACCAAGTGTGGTATATTGATGTATAATGATTATTGATGTAATTTAATATCTACTTAGACAATGCTTACTTCTATGTAAATAATATTTTGTCTATGTCGAGGATACTTTCATCTTTTTACTTCTACGTAGATTACACTTTTATCTATGTACAAAATACTTTCATCTGTGTAGAAAGATACATTCGTCTATGTTCATGATACGTGAATGTATGTATAGTATACTATACTATAGATATTATAACTATAAGCCATTGAGGAGAAGGTATCATCTAGTGTCAAATTATCGACTTGGCAACCATATTTTCTTGAGTAATTGCCAATAGTTCCCAGTCTGATTTACTCTGTCGTTATAAATATCATTTCAATAACCAGTAACTCTTCATTTGAATATATAATAGCTTTGTTAAATGAATATATTTGAAGTTGTTGGGTTTTTTATTTTAACACCAATATTTCGAAATAATTTCAGTTGAAACTATAGAAACTGCCAAATGAATACAAATAATCCACATGCTGCCAGACTACTAAATGAATCATATATATTTGTATAAACTATACACAAAGAACTTAATTAAGCACCCCCTGTATTTTTGCAATGAGAGGTTTTCAAAACTTACATAAAACTTTTCATGTCGACCACGATGGAAAAACATCAATTTTTCTGACCCGTATGACCCTTTGACTCATAAAAAAAAAAAAAAATGATTGGAATCCGTGTTGATTTTATGATGATAATTGCTCATTTTGTTATAAAAACACTGATTTCCATACAAAGCCATGTCTGTACAAGTATGGCCCTGGAATGTTTAATGTTGAATTTATTGGTACAAAATGTCATTTTGCGTGTCTTACATGATTCAATGTCAATACCGAGTGTAACCTTCATGTGACTGTATGACAGCCAGCACACTCCTCCTCATACCCCCTGTCAGACTCCTGATCCTCTGAAGGGGCTGTCTACGCCATTCCTGGTGTAAAGCAGCTGCCGTTTGGGCCAGGTTCTGTACATACAGGAGGATACCTTTGTTTCACACAACAACCAATCATGTCCCAGATATGCTTCAAAGGGTAAAGATCGGGGCTCATTCAATCATGAGATATGTCAGGGGGTGCTTAACTAAGTTCTTTGTGTATATATCCAACAGCTGGTTGAACTATGCCCTGCTGGAGTTGTAACATCACAAACACAATCATAATCACAGTCTCACTAGCGATACACTCACTTTTAATATCCTATATGCAGATGAAACTATCTTCTACATACAGTCTGTTTGAGACAAAATGATACCAATGTATTGCAATCTAACACAAAAACAAATAGACATAAAAGAATCAAACCCACACAGACTGCAATAAAAACAACAGACCAACTCTAGAAAACATTCACATAATTTTTGTAACAAAAATGAAAAAGTTGTTCAATAAACTGTCATCATTTATTTGTGCGCTTTCCCAGTTTGTTAGAAGGGCGCAGTGGCAACCAAAGGAACAGCGCAAAAAGCGAGATGCACATGCATTAGTGACGTCAGAGACGTGATTACTTCTGTTTGACAAAGTGAGAGAAAACGAAATTTTCTCCCGACGTAAAGTCTATAATTGAAAATATCTATGATTTCTTCAATGCTGAAAATGACAGGGGGAGACCCAAGTATGCAATTGATAAGTACATACAGCGCACTGCCTGTGCAGCTGGGGTACGTGGCATCTCGCCAGCTCAAATATTTGTTGAGACCCCGTTAACGCACGTGCACCTCGCTTTTCGCGCTATTCCTTTAGTTGCCACTGCACCCTTGTAACAAACTGGGAAAACGCACAAATAAATGATGACAGTTTCTTAAACAACTTTTTTATTTTTGTTACACAAATTATGCAACAAAAATTCTAGAGTTGGTTTGTTGTTTTTATTGCAGTCCACGTTGGTTTGATTCTTTTATGTCTATTTGTTTTTGTGTTAGATTGCAATACATCGGTGTCATTTTGTCTCAAACAAACTGTAAGTGTAAATATTATCAACATTAATGAAAGATCTCAGTATCTTCTACATATATATCTGTGTGGATGATAAAAAGAATTTAGACTGTGGCTCTAATACACATGTAAATGTTTCAGTGACCTTAGAGACTGATTATATTACTTGTTTATGTGAGTTTCCACAAATATGTTAAGCCAAGCAGAGTGCTGTGTTGTTAGTCCCGTGCCATGAGAGAAACCAGGTTAGAATTGGTCTTCAGCAACCCATGCTTATTCTCCCCTCCCCACCTGCCCAGCACAGCATTAAACAAAACCAAAACAAAATAGAATGTTTCTTTCAAGCGCTAAGACTATAGGCGATGTATTTTGTATAATTTGTCAGGTTGAGAGTGTACAGAATGAAGAATTACACAGAAGATACCTTGCAAAGAAGAATAGCGTAGCATCTCCTCATGAAATGAATTTGTGGTATCACTGCAACATGACTGACTCCATCAACCCCATCAGCAAATACGGCGTCAACCTCAACTTCTGCAGAAACCTGTCTGGTTGGTAGATGTAATACGTCAACTTAATCATACTTAGCTTGTATTATCTGAGGGTCATTTCAACCAAGCAAATATACCTTTAGTATAATAAGATAAGATCTTTTTGTTGATATTTCACTTTAAAGTCTTTATATTTATCAGCAAGCAAATATTTGTATCTTCCAAAACTAACAATTCATTGTGATGAGATCATCATGATTGTTTGAATCCCATGAAATCTGAATTTTGTGGTCCAGTTACAGCACAGTGTTGTTTGTTGTGATGTCACGTGTAAACAGTCGTGATGTCATCAGTTTACTGTGAATTTTGCCACTGAATAACCTTGTATGATAGAGCAGGTTTTGTGAAGTGTTTCATGTGTGGAATGAAAACTATGTGTAGTCATAGGCGATGCATAACGGTAGTATCAATGTCGTTGTCGCGCATATAACGTTACACATAGTGACAATAGCAGGAGACATAAACCGTAGTCATAGGTGACAGTAAGGTTACGATTGGGACGTCATCATGTTTTTTCTGTCATAGTTAGTTACAATAGTGTTTGACGTAAATGCATGATGGTTTCAGTGGGTAGATACATACTGAGCTACGTTGGGAAGGTTACAAAATTATATCAAATAGGGATGGTATCATCATGTGACAGTTTCTTTTAAATTGTGCACATTCCACCAAACTAATGCCATAATCAATGTTTTCAAATGCATACCAAAGTTGAATTCTGTGATTACTTCAAGAAGTTCCAGTCTGTATTCACCATCTTGCATCACTAAATCCAAACACACCTCAAACAGTGATTATTATCATCAGAAGCTCCTGTAGCATTTTCTGACTGAAACACACACTCACAGTTTACAAAACGTTCACATTGATTTATTTTTAGCATCAATGGTGTCATGATTTCTTTACAACTTCCATTTCAAGTGAATGATGTTGCTTCAACCACTATCCTGGAACTCTTGTAAAACTAAGGGACATAACTCCCGATGGACTATTTGAGATGGGTGACGGATGACAAAACCAACTCACCGCGTTATTATGGTTCATTCTAAATAATTAGGTCTGGTGTTTATTGGGATTGTGTTATGATTTGTGTGTGTATGTGTCAGGATTGAAATTGTATCAGTTGATGTTCAGCCTAAGAAGACAGAGCTTGATGTGAGCAAATTTACTATATAAAGTACTTTTTGTCTTACATATGGTCAGTAGCTATGTAAAACAATTATACACCTATGATTAAGTATCATGGTGGCCAAACCCTTTAATAAAAATGCTGTCATTGTGAGTTTAATTCTTATGTCTGGACTGCATGAAAATAGTTTGTCTTATATGTTATAGGAAAGTGGGATTTTCTGATCCTCCACAGATTTTGTTGTACTTTCCTGAATTTTATGATGGGCTTATCCATAAATCAAGTAAAATTCTTGAGTCGCTCATTCAGTCAACTCCTACTTTCAGAGCCTCTTGGTGAAGGAATCTACTTCTCCGACTCACAAATTGACCACACTGCCACAACATCCACCGATGGTTCTCAGTATGCCTTTCTCTGCTGTGTGTTGGTTGGTGTCTCTGCCAAAGGAAAACCTAACCTTCGAGATCCCCCGTCTCGACCATCTGATGACAATTCCTTCTATGACTCAGTGGTTGATACTGTTCACAATCCATCGACATATGTGATCTTCAGTGATGCCCAGGTCTACCCTGAATATCTTGTGACCTACAAAATCAACAAGGAATAGGAACAGTGTGGATACATCAGTATAGCTGAGTCAGAACATGAGTAAAACATGCGAACTCTTGACATGACCACAACAATATTATCGTCAAGAATTGTTCTCTGTACATAATGTGCACTGTATATTTGCTGTTGTTTTCAAACTTTGAAGGTAAACTTTGCTTCAATTAATGCTTTGAAATGTACATGGATATGCAAAACTTTACGAATGAGTGAGTTTAGTTTTACACTGCTTTTAGCAATATTCCAGCAATATCACGGCAGGAGACACCAGAAATGGGCCTCACCAAAACTTTAAGAGTACATACACATTTTCCCTTACATGATTGTTTTATATTATAATATAAGTGCTTCAAACCAAATTCCTATTATTATTGTTGTTATTAGTATTAGTAGTAGTACATTAGTATTATTTTTATTCAATTAGAATGCAAGCGTACATTGCCTCAGCTCCATTTAGGAAATTATGCTTTATGCTTCTTTGTACTTAAACAAACATGTCATGAACTTACGCGTGTTGATGCTGACATGCTCTTGCTGCAAACAACCATCTCTTCCATGTTGTAGGAAGACTCCTTGATGTACGTAAATTGGGGGGGGGGGGGGGTGTCATCATCACCCCCCGGACCATAACTTTTGAAGGATGTCTTAGTGGGATTTCTCCATGCAGGTTTTACTTTTAGCATGGACGTTCGGCCTGGTTTGTTGAATGAATACGAACATGAACTGTACAGTTCAGGATTCAGGACATGTCCTTTCTGCAGTATGATCGTTCAGTGGAACAATATGGCCTAAATTTGTTTCTGCCTGCCTTATGATTGTATACAGATTATCATGAATGGTATGCAGGTTGTAAAGATTATAATCAAATACAACATCCTGTTTCATTCTGTGGCAGATATTTTGTAAAATGTGGAGTTGTGTTACGTTTTGGTTATCTGATTGCACCCAAAATACAGCCATTTTTTCTGTTTGCTATTCAGCAGTATATACTGTTTTATGTGATGTTGTGTTTGTTATCCAGTGATATTGTTATGCTATTCAAGTTATTTTTTCTAAATATTGATTACATTTAAAGCAATATAAATTGTACTAAGGGACTTTACATTTTATGGCTAGGGGATGTAATGATGATTTAAAGGGGGAATCACCATTTTGTGATTTTTTTTTTTTGGGGGTCATCAATTATGTACATGGTTCCCAAATAATATAGTTTTTCTTTCAAAGTGTCGACAGATGCTGTTTTGGGCTCACCTGTATCTTTGATAACATTTTCACTTGTGTACTGTCTCTACAAACAGCTCATCTTAAACATTGAACAATACTGAATGCGTGATTGTTTATCACTGGAGTTATGTTTTGACATGTAAATCATGTATAACGTTTAAACATGTTTTAGATATTGCAGAGAAATTCATTCCATCGATAATTCAGATGATGTAGTCAGTAGATCCATCCTGACAAGTGCAGATGTATTGTGCCTAGCTTACTTGGTATTTGTTTGCTGAAAGAAAAATACAAGTATTTTCTACAGCATAAAAGAAAATTGCCTGCCTTTCTGCAACAAATTATTGTTGTGTTTGCTTCAAGTTGTTTTGTTTGACATGGTAAACATAGTTTATTAGCTATAAATATTTCCTTCACATGTATTTACTATAGTTGTGATATGTTTGATGAAAAAAGAAAGTCACCTCAAAATTAGGAACAACTGATAAGTTTGTTTGACAAAATTCCTGATTACCGTACTTTTGGAACGTCATGGCATAGATGATCTGTTGAATGAATAGTAACATGACCTGTTTGGCGTTTTTATATTTTTGTTACTTGTTCTGGATTTTAAATTTCGTTTGTGTTTTATGTAGTAATTTATGTTATAATTGGTGTTTTCATGCATTGTGTTTAAATTAGCATTTTAATTAATTTCATTTGTGAATTTTATTATATATACATTTGTTTTAGGTAAATAACTGAATAAGCTGTATTTCAGGAATTAATTATGAATATTTCTAACTGAAATAAACAGATGTGTTAAACATGTGATACTTTGGGATTAGATATACTTACAAAAAAAACTTGTTTTGTTTAATAGAGAATGTTATGATATTGCTAACTGACATGTGTTATTGTTGAACTTTGCTTTCCTCCAATGCTTTCCCTCTAGCCTTTCCTTTTATCCTTTTCTCCTATCCTTTCCCTCTATGCTGTGCTGTGCCTACTTCTATTCTTTCCCACTATCCTTTCCTTCTATCAGACCGCCTCCGTGGTGTAGTGGTTAGAGCGTCCGCCCGGAGAGCGGAGGTCGCGGGTTCGATCCCCGACCGCGTCATACCAAAAGACGTTAAAATATGGTATTTGTTGGTCCCTGTCTGGCGCTCGGCATTAATGGGTACAACAAGGACTGGTCGGCTCGGAGTCAGTATAATGTGTCTGAGTGGGGTATTCATGCTTCACTGTATCTCAGTGAGCTAGCACTATAAAACCAGGTTAAGTCTGGGCTAGTACAAGCAGCCGCACATACACACACACGCATGCACGTCGTCATATGAGCGAAATATTCTCAAGCACGACGTAAAACCCAATTTCACCTCACCTCACCTTTCCTTCTATCCTTTCTTCCTTTCACTTCCCTCTATCCTGTCCTGTGCTTTCCCTCTATCCTGTCCTTGCTTTCCATCTATCCTTTCCCTCTATCCAGTCCTGTGCTTTCCCTCTATCCTGTCCTTGCTTTCCATCTATCCTTTCCCTCTATCCTCCTATGCTTTCCTTCTATCCTTTCATCTGTCCTTTCCTCTATGCTTTCCTTCTGTGGATCTCTGCCATGGAAAAGCTGATTGCCTGATATAGTACATAGCCAAATATTCAATGTTTATTGAAATAGATTATAGCAAGACAAAACACACTGATTGTTGATGGTTTAAACTGAAAGAAGTGTCCAATAATGACACATTTTACTATATGATATAGCCTTTCATATCCAAAATCATTGGATTCTGGAACACAAAGTTGGTGAATGGATTTGAAATAAAAATGTTAATGGGGTGTTTTTGTACAGATGTTTATTGAAATAGATTATAGCAAGACAAAACACACTGATTGTTGAAGTTTTAAATTGAAAGAAGTGTCCTGTAATGACACATTTTACTATATGATATAGCCTTTCATAGCCAAAATCATTGGATTCTGGAACACAAAGTTGGTGAATGGATTTGAATTAAAAACGTTAATGGGGTGTTTTTGTACAGATGGTAGAACATGAAACACATGATCAGCATCATAGCACCTGGGTTATATGAGTAAAGAAATGAGGAAGACACAGGGATGAAGTCTGGACATGTTCATTCTACCCTACTTCACAATGAAAGAAAGTTTCCATTTTGAAAATTTCAAAATGGCCGCATTGAGAGTTATTATACTTTAGACAGGCCAAATAGAGATGTTTATGGCACCTGATTGTAGGAGGTCGAAAGTTGATGTAATGCTTCAGATTTTGTGACAGGATTGTTGCTGTCAATTTCTTTAGAATTATATACTGCAGTAACTTTGGTTGAATCCTTTGAAAGGTCAAGGTTATGGATAGTTCAGCAGAAGGAAAACCAAGTTATATGGATAGTCAACTTCTTTATTGCAATGAGTGCGACGTTTCAGTGTAGGTACTAACACTGTTATCAAGCAAGTGATACAAAGAGTTGCAACATGTATAATATATACATAGCTGCATAGCGTGTATATACAATTGACTAGGTTGATATACATTGGATTGCTAATTAGTGATTTGAGCAGTGTAGGTTGATGTACAGAGCGATAGTGATTAAAACAATATGCAGAATGAGTTTATACCATAGAAGAGTTGATGTACACTGAGATAGTAATTGTGAGTTGAAGAGAGTAGGTTGATGTACACATTTATTGGTTGTGTTTACAATACACAAAAGGGAGCAAAGAATCCAATTGGACGAGGTTGTGATAGGCTGAGGAGATAAAATAACCTTGATCCCGGTTCATGGTGGGGTTGAAGCGTTGGATTTTTATGGCTTCAAGAAGCTTCCTCATCTTGTAGTCTGATCGGTTGGTTTCCAGGATGTGGATGTTGTCCCAAAGGATGGCATGGTCAGGGTTGGCTTGGGTGTGGTCGGCTATGGCGGATTTGGAGTCTTTTATCTGGAATGAAGTTTTGTGTTCTTTAATTCGTAGTGGGAGAGGGCGGGACGTTTCACCTATGTAAGAGTCTCCACATTGACAATTGCTCTGGTAGACTACTCCTGTGGGGTCTTTTTTAGTTGTTGATGGGGGTTTGCCTGTGGCTTGGAGGAGGTTTTGGGTGGACTTGTCTTTCTGGAACAGAACGTCTATACCTGCTTGCTGCTGCAGTAGTGGTCTCATCTGGTGGCTGACTGCTGGGACATACAGGATACTTATTGCCGACGGGGTGGTGATTTATCTCTTGGGTTGAGGGTGGATCTGATGCCGTTGTTAACTAACTTCTGGGGGTACTTGTTATAATGGATGAAGACATGGCGGAGGAGGTTTAATTTTTAGTTCGATTTCTAGGGCTTCTGTTGTCGAGCAGATGTTCTTGGCTCTTCGGGTAAGGGTGAAATGATGCCTTTCTTAACCTGCAGAGGGTGATTGGAGGTGAAGTGGAGATATTGGTCGGTATGAGTGGGTTTCCTGTAGACAGTGGTGGAGAGCTTGTTTTCTTGCTTCTGCACCAGGACGTCGAGGAAAGGGAGTTTCTTATCAGATCCTTCTTCCATTGTGAACTGCATACGGGGATGTTGAGAATTGAGGTGGTCGAGGAGGTATTCAGGATTGGCGTCGGGGTTGAGGACTACAAAGGTGTCGTCTACTTCCCTGTACTAGCATATTAGAGTGATGGGGGATGTCAGCAGGGCCTTATCTTCAAATTCTGTCATGTATATCTCAGTGATGATAGGGGAGATAGGTGAACCCATGGGTAGCCCATGGGTTTGCTGAAAGATCTTGTCAGACCATGTAAAATAGGTTGACCTGATTTTCCCAGAAGTGTGTTAACAACATCAACCTACACTGCTCAAATCACTAATTAGCAATCCCATGTACATCAACCTAGTCAATTGTATATACACACTATGCAGCTATGTATATATTCTCCATGTTACAACTCTTTGTATCACTTGCTTGATAAGGGTGTTAGAACCTACACAGAATTAGCTCTCATTGCAATAAAGAAGTTGACTATCCATAGAACTTGGTTTTCCTTCATCTATACAACTTCTAAAATGCCTCTCATAGAAGATAGTTCTCAGAGTCGTAAATGATTCAGTGCTAAAACTGTGGCAAAGTCTATGTACTTTTCTCTATAACTGCTAGCGTTAAATGTGCAGGAAATTCAGTTAATGAAAATCCATACATGAGAATGTTGAGATCATTATCAAGCTTAACCCTTCCTAGCCCAAATATAATTCATAAAAGGTGAGCTTTTGTACCTTTAGTTCTTAATTTTAACATATTATGCTTAACTTAAATACATCACACTTTTATAGGTAACAACTTCTTTTTATTCTTTACAGGACGTTTCAGAGCTAATGCTTGCTCCTTCTTCAGGTGAATACTTAGTCAGTACAAAGAGTGAATATATATAGATAAAACATGTTTACACAATGCAAGGAGGGACAATGTACAAAGATAACAATATAATTACGTAGCCAACAATATAATCACGAAGCCAATAAGGTTGGATTAATGCATTAAGAAAACAATGTATTGTGTACACAAATGTGGGGGTGGAGTGATGTACAGAGTATACACTGGGAAGGTAAATGCCAGGATAACAGAACACAAGACCTCTGTAGAAAAATCTGACATGAAATCTGCCCTTTCGGAACACCTCATCAAAAATCCCGACCACCATATTTCCTGGCAACAAACCCAGATTCTACACACCAACATCAACTACTGGAAGAAGCGGAAACTTCAAGAAAACATTGAGATCAAGAGAAAGAAGCCAGCCATTAACCGGGACCAAGGCATTAACCTTCCCAGTGTATACTCTATTGTTCTATAAATCTCCTGGCGTCATCCGTTCATCGTTTTCTTTAATCCTATCCAATTGGTTTCCTATTGTGTTGTTATTCTTGTACATCACTCCACCCCCAAAGGAGTGTATTTGTGTACACAATACATTGTTTTCTTAATGCATTAATCCAACCTTATTGGCTTCGTGATTATATTGTTGGCTACGTAATTATATTGTTATCTTTGTACATTGTCCCTCCTTGCATTGTGTAAACATGTTTTATCTATATATATTCACTCTTTGTACTGACTCAGTATTCACCTGATGAAACAGCAAGAATTAGCTCTGAAACGTCCTGTAAAGAATAAAAAGAAGTTGTTATCCATAAAAGTGTCATGTATTCATGTTCGTCCAACTTCTAATTATAAATGCCTTTCAAAAACTTAATGCTTAACTTACAAAAAATTCCACTTGTCAAAGATTTAAGCATCACTATTTTCAAGACAATAAATATATTCCAGTCTTCCTGTGTTTGTCTATATGTTTGTCACTAACCATGGCATGCACTGGCCCGCTAGGTCGTGGCTAGTAAAAACCTAGTCGGGCCAGTAAATCTTCACAGTTACTGGCCCGACTGGCTAGTGAAATTTCATGGGGTCATTTTATAGATATATCACACTCTCCCGACTTGTTAAGTTATGACACACATTTACATAATGCAAGATTATGCCTGATTAAAATGTTCATTATATTATCAGCTAAATGATGAAATCCGTGTCTACATTCAAGTTTGGGGC